>NW_026682943.1:0-323938 GCF_027887145.1 Ammospiza caudacuta | reverse complement strand
CCCCAACCCTAAGACGAGAAAGGCAAATCAGCCAGGAATTAGGCATGTCCCCAAGGAAAAAGCTGTGGAGGCAGGCATGTTGTGGTACTTTTGCGCTCTTCTTGGCTAGTCCTTCGCAGCTGCTGTGTTCTTGGAACTCAGGGCTTTCTGGTTAATAGACCGTTACCCTAGGCGTAACTCAAACCTTAACCCTAGGAAGGAAAATCAGCCTATGATTCGGGATGGTCTCATGGAAATATCAGTGGTGGCAGCCAAGTTGCGTCACTTTTGCGCTCCCCTTGGGATGCCTTTCGCAGCTGCAGTGTGCCTGGAGCCCAGGGCTTCCTGGTTTTAAAAGTCCTAGGCCTAAGCCTAACAGTAACCCTAGGAAGGTAAATCAGCCGGGTATTAGGGTTCTTCCTAAGGGAAAAGCCCTGAAAGCAGCCATGTTGTGGCACTTCTGCACTCCCTTTGGGATGCCTTTGGCAGATGAAGTAAGCCTGGAACTCAGGGCTTCCTGGTTAAAGAAATCACAGCCCTAGGCTGAACCCTAACCCTAACCCTAGGCAGATAAATCAGCCTAGGTATAGGGATGGTGCCAAGGAAAAAGCTGTGAAAGCTGCCATGTTGTTGCACTTTTGTACTCCCCTTGGGATGCCTTGAACAGCTGCAGTGTGCCTGGAGCTAAGGGCTTCCTAGTTTTAAAAATCCTAGCCCTAGGCCTAAGCCTAACAGTAACCCTGGGAAGGTAAATCAGCCTGGTGTTAGGCGTCTTGCCAAGGAAAAAGCCGTGAAAGCAGCCATGTTGTGGCACTTTTGCACTCCCTTTTGGATGCCTTTCACAGCTGCAGTGTGCCTGGAACTCAGGGCTTCCTGCTTTTAAAAATCCTAGCCCTAGGCCGAACCCCAACCCTAAGACGAGAAAGGCAAATCAGCCAGGAATTAGGCATGTCCCCAAGGAAAAAGCTGTGGAGGCAGGCATGTTGTGGTACTTTTGCGCTCTTCTTGGCTAGTCCTTCGCAGCTGCTGTGTTCTTGGAACTCAGGGCTTTCTGGTTAATAGAACCCTTACCCTAGGCGTAACTCAAACCTTAACCCTAGGAAGGAAAATCAGCCTATGGTTCGGGATGGTCTCATGGAAATATCAGTGGTGGCAGCCAAGTTGCGTCACTTTTGCGCTCCCCTTGGGATGCCTTTCGCAGCTGCAGTGTGCCTGGAGCCCAGGGCTTCCTGGTTTTAAAAGTCCTAGGCCTAAGCCTAACAGTAACCCTAGGAAGGTAAATCAGCCGGGTATTAGGGTTCTTCCTAAGGGAAAAGCCGTGAAAGCAGCCATGTTGTGGCACTTCTGCACTCCCTTTGGGATGCCTTTGGCAGATGAAGTAAGCCTGGAACTCAGGGCTTCCTGGTTAAAGAAATCCAAGCCCTAGGCTGAACCCTAACCCTAACCCTAGGCAGATAAATCAGCCTAGGTATAGGGATGGTGCCAAGGAAAAAGCTGTGAAAGCTGCCATGTTGTTGCACTTTTGTACTCCCCTTGGGATGCCGTGAACAGCTGCAGTGTGCCTGGAGCTAAGGGCCTCCTAGTTTCAAAAGTCCTAGCCCTAGGCCTAAGCCTAACAGTAACCCTGGGAAGGTAAATCAGCCTGGTGTTAGGCGTCTTGCCAAGGAAAAAGCCGTGAAAGCAGCCATGTTGTGGCACTTTTGCACTCCCTTTCGGATGCCTTTCACAGCTCCAGTGTGCCTGGAACTCAGGGCTTCCTGCTTTTAAAAATCCTAGCCCTAGGCCGAACCCCAACCCTAAGACGAGAAAGGCAAATCAGCCAGGAATTAGGCATGTCCCCAAGGAAAAAGCTGTGGAGGCAGGCATGTTGTGGTACTTTTGCGCTCTTCTTGGCTAGTCCTTCGCAGCTGCTGTGTTCTTGGAACTCAGGGCTTTCTGGTTAATAGACCCTTACCCTAGGCGTAACTCAAACCTTAACCCTAGGAAGGAAAATCAGCCTATGGTTCAGGATGGTCTCTAGGAAATATCAGTGGTGGCAGCCAAGTTGCGTCACTTTTGCGCTCCCCTTGGGATGCCTTTCGCAGCTGCAGTGTGCCTGGAGCCCAGGGCTTCCTGGTTTTAAAAGTCCTAGGCCTAAGCCTAACAGTAACCCTAGGAAGGTAAATCAGCCGGGTATTAGGGTTCTTCCTAAGGGAAAAGCCGTGAAAGCAGCCATGTTGTGGCACTTCTGCACTCCCTTTGGGATGCCTTTGGCAGATGAAGTAAGCCTGGAACTCAGGGCTTCCTGGTTAAAGAAATCCAAGCCCTAGGCTGAACCCTAACCCTAACCCTAGGCAGATAAATCAGCCTAGGTATAGGGATGGTGCCAAGGAAAAAGCTGTGAAAGCTGCCATGTTGTTGCACTTTTGTACTCCCCTTGGGATGCCTTGAACAGCTGCAGTGTGCCTGGAGCCCAGGGCTTCCTAGTTTTAAAAATCCTAGCCCTAGGCCTAAGCCTAACAGTAACCCTGGGAAGGCAAATCAGCCTGGTGTTAGGCGTTTTGCCAAGGAAAAAGCCGTGAAAGCAGCCATGTTGTGGCACTTTTGCACTCCCTTTTGGATGCCTTTCACAGCTCCAGTGTGCCTGGAACTCAGGGCTTCCTGATTTTAAAAATCCTAGCCCTAGGCCGAACCCCAACCCTAAGACGAGAAAGGCAAATCAGCCAGGAATTAGGCATGTCCCCAAGGAAAAAGCTGTGGAGGCAGGCATGTTGTGGTACTTTTGCGCTCTTCTTGGCTAGTCCTTCGCAGCTGCTGTGTTTTTGGAACTCAGGGCTTTCTGGTTAATAGAACCCTTACCCTAGGCGTAACTCAAACCTTAACCCTAGGAAGGAAAATCAGCCTATGGTTCAGGATGGTCTCATGGAAATATCAGTGGTGGCAGCCAAGTTGCATCACTTTTGCGCTCCCCCTTGGGATGCCTTTCACAGCTGCAGTGTGCCTGGAGCCCAGGGCTTCCTGGTTTTAAAAGTCCTAGGCCTAAGCCTAACAGTAACCCTAGGAAGGTAAATCAGCCAGGTATTAGGGTTCTTCCTAAGGGAAAAGCCGTGAAAGCAGCCATGTTGTGGCACTTCTGCACTCCCTTTGGGATGCCTTTGGCAGATGAAGTAAGCCTGGAACTCAGGGCTTCCTGGTTAAAGAAATCCAAGCCCTAGGCTGAAGCCTAACCCTAACCCTAGGCAGATAAATCAGCCTAGGTATAGGGATGGTGCCAAGGAAAAAGCTGTGAAAGCTGCCATGTTGTTGCACTTTTGTACTCCCCTTGGGATGCCTTGAACAGCTGCAGTGTGCCTGGAGCCCAGGGCTTCCTAGTTTTAAAAATCCTAGCCCTAGGCCTAAGCCTAACAGTAACCCTGGGAAGGCAAATCAGCCTGGTGTTAGGCGTTTTGCCAAGGAAAAAGCCGTGAAAGCAGCCATGTTGTGGCACTTTTGCACTCCCTTTTGGATGCCTTTCACAGCTCCAGTGTGCCTGGAACTCAGGGCTTCCTGATTTTAAAAATCCTAGCCCTAGGCCGAACCTCAAACTTAAGACGAGAAAGGCAAATCAGCCAGGAATTAGGCATGTCCCCAAGGAAAAAGCTGTGGAGGCAGGCATGTTGTGGTACTTTTGCGCTCTTCTTGGCTAGTCCTTCGCCGCTGCTGTGTTCTTGGAACTCAGGGCTTTCTGGTTAATAGAACCCTTACCCTAGGCGTAACTCAAACCTTAACCCTAGGAAGGAAAATCAGCCTATGGTTCAGGATGGTCTCATGGAAATATCAGTGGTGGCAGCCAAGTTGCATCACTTTTGCGCTCCCCTTGGGATGCCTTTCGCAGCTGCAGTGTGCCTGGAGCCCAGGGCTTCCTGGTTTTAAAAGTCCTAGGCCTAAGCCTAACAGTAACCCTAGGAAGGTAAATCAGCCGGGTATTAGGGTTCTTCCTAAGGGAAAAGCCGTGAAAGCAGCCATGTTGTGGCACTTCTGCACTCCCTTTGGGATGCCTTTGGCAGATGAAGTAAGCCTGGAACTCAGGGCTTCCTGGTTAAAGAAATCACAGCCCTAGGCTGAACCCTAACCCTAACCCTAGGCAGATAAATCAGCCTAGGTATAGGGATGGTGCCAAGGAAAAAGCTGTGAAAGCTGCCATGTTGTTGCACTTTTGTACTCCCCTTGGGATGCCTTGAACAGCTGCAGTGTGCCTGGAGCTAAGGGCTTCCTAGTTTTAAAAATCCTAGCCCTAGGCCTAAGCCTAACAGTAACCCTGGGAAGGTAAATCAGCCTGGTGTTAGGCGTCTTGCCAAGGAAAAAGCCGTGAAAGCAGCCATGTTGTGGCACTTTTGCACTCCCTTTTGGATGCCTTTCACAGCTGCAGTGTGCCTGGAACTCAGGGCTTCCTGCTTTTAAAAATCCTAGCCCTAGGCCGAACCCCAACCCTAAGACGAGAAAGGCAAATCAGCCAGGAATTAGGCATGTCCCCAAGGAAAAAGCTGTGGAGGCAGGCATGTTGTGGTACTTTTGCGCTCTTCTTGGCTAGTCCTTCGCAGCTGCTGTGTTCTTGGAACTCAGGGCTTTCTGGTTAATAGACCCTTACCCTAGGCGTAACTCAAACCTTAACCCTAGGAAGGAAAATCAGCCTATGGTTCCGGATGGTCTCATGGAAATATCAGTGGTGGCAGCCAAGTTGCGTCACTTTTGCGCTCCCCTTGGGATGCCTTTCGCAGCTGCAGTGTGCCTGGAGCCCAGGGCTTCCTGGTTTTAAAAGTCCTAGGCCTAAGCCTAACAGTAACCCTAGGAAGGTAAATCAGCCGGGTATTAGGGTTCTTCCTAAGGGAAAAGCCGTGAAAGCAGCCATGTTGTGGCACTTCTGCACTCCCTTTGGGATGCCTTTGGCAGATGAAGTAAGCCTGGAACTCAGGGCTTCCTGGTTAAAAAAATCCAAGCCCTAGGCTGAACCCTAACCCTAACCCTAGGCAGATAAATCAGCCTAGGTATAGGGATGGTGCCAAGGAAAAAGCTGTGAAAGCTGCCATGTTGTTGCACTTTTGTACTCCCCTTGGGATGCCTTGAACAGCTGCAGTGTGCCTGGAGCTAAGGGCCTCCTAGTTTCAAAAGTCCTAGCCCTAGGCCTAAGCCTAACAGTAACCCTGGGAAGGTAAATCAGCCTGGTGTTAGGCTTCTTGCCAAGGAAAAAGCCGTGAAAGCAGCCATGTTGTGGCACTTTTGCACTCCCTTTTGGATGCCTTTCACAGCTCCAGTGTGCCTGGAACTCAGGGCTTCCTGCTTTTAAAAATCCTAGCCCTAGGCCGAACCCCAACCCTAAGACGAGAAAGGCAAATCAGCCAGGAATTAGGCATGTCCCCAAGGAAAAAGCTGTGGAGGCAGGCATGTTGTGGTACTTTTGCGCTCTTCTTGGCTAGTCCTTCGCAGCTGCTGTGTTCTTGGAACTCAGGGCTTTCTGGTTAATAGACCCTTACCCTAGGCGTAACTCAAACCTTAACCCTAGGAAGGAAAATCAACCTATGGTTCGGGATGGTCTCATGGAAATATCAGTGGTGGCAGCCAAGTTGCGTCACTTTTGCGCTCCCCTTGGGATGCCTTTCGCAGCTGCAGTGTGCCTGGAGCCCAGGGCTTCCTGGTTTTAAAAGTCCTAGGCCTAAGCCTAACAGTAACCCTAGGAAGGTAAATCAGCCGGGTATTAGGGTTCTTCCTAAGGGAAAAGCCGTGAAAGCAGCCATGTTGTGGCACTTCTGCACTCCCTTTGGGATGCCTTTGGCAGATGAAGTAAGCCTGGAACTCAGGGCTTCCTGGTTAAAGAAATCACAGCCCTAGGCTGAACCCTAACCCTAACCCTAGGCAGATAAATCAGCCTAGGTATAGGGATGGTGCCAAGGAAAAAGCTGTGAAAGCTGCCATGTTGTTGCACTTTTGTACTCCCCTTGGGATGCCTTGAACAGCTGCAGTGTGCCTGGAGCTAAGGGCTTCCTAGTTTTAAAAATCCTAGCCCTAGGCCTAAGCCTAACAGTAACCCTGGGAAGGTAAATCAGCCTGGTGTTAGGCGTCTTGCCAAGGAAAAAGCCGTGAAAGCAGCCATGTTGTGGCACTTTTGCACTCCCTTTTGGATGCCTTTCACAGCTGCAGTGTGCCTGGAACTCAGGGCTTCCTGCTTTTAAAAATCCTAGCCCTAGGCCGAACCCCAACCCTAAGACGAGAAAGGCAAATCAGCCAGGAATTAGGCATGTCCCCAAGGAAAAAGCTGTGGAGGCAGGCATGTTGTGGTACTTTTGCGCTCTTCTTGGCTAGTCCTTCGCAGCTGCTGTGTTCTTGGAACTCAGGGCTTTCTGGTTAATAGAACCCTTACCCTAGGCGTAACTCAAACCTTAACCCTAGGAAGGAAAATCAGCCTATGGTTCGGGATGGTCTCATGGAAATATCAGTGGTGGCAGCCAAGTTGCGTCACTTTTGCGCTCCCCTTGGGATGCCTTTCGCAGCTGCAGTGTGCCTGGAGCCCAGGGCTTCCTGGTTTTAAAAGTCCTAGGCCTAAGCCTAACAGTAACCCTAGGAAGGTAAATCAGCCGGGTATTAGGGTTCTTCCTAAGGGAAAAGCCGTGAAAGCAGCCATGTTGTGGCACTTCTGCACTCCCTTTGGGATGCCTTTGGCAGATGAAGTAAGCCTGGAACTCAGGGCTTCCTGGTTAAAGAAATCACAGCCCTAGGCTGAACCCTAACCCTAACCCTAGGCAGATAAATCAGCCTAGGTATAGGGATGGTGCCAAGGAAAAAGCTGTGAAAGCTGCCATGTTGTTGCACTTTTGTACTCCCCTTGGGATGCCTTGAACAGCTGCAGTGTGCCTGGAGCCCAGGGCTTCCTAGTTTTAAAAATCCTAGCCCTAGGCCTAAGCCTAACAGTAACCCTGGGAAGGTAAATCAGCCTGGTGTTAGGCGTCTTGCCAAGGAAAAAGCCGTGAAAGCAGCCATGTTGTGGCACTTTTGCACTCCCTTTTGGATGCCTTTCACAGCTCCAGTGTGCCTGGAACTCAGGGCTTCCTGCTTTTAAAAATCCTAGCCCTAGGCCGAACCCCAACCCTAAGACGAGAAAGGCAAATCAGCCAGGAATTAGGCATGTCCCCAAGGAAAAAGCTGTGGAGGCAGGCATGTTGTGGTACTTTTGCGCTCTTCTTGGGTAGTCCTTCGCAGCTGCTGTGTTCTTGGAACTCAGGGCTTTCTGGTTAATAGAACCCTTACCCTAGGCGTAACTCAAACCTTAACCCTAGGAAGGAAAATCAGCCTATGGTTCGGGATGGTCTCATGGAAATATCAGTGGTGGCAGCCAAGTTGCGTCACTTTTGCGCTCCCCTTGGGATGCCTTTCGCAGCTGCAGTGTGCCTGGAGCCCAGGGCTTCCTGGTTTTAAAAGTCCTAGGCCTAAGCCTAACAGTAACCCTAGGAAGGTAAATCAGCCGGGTATTAGGGTTCTTCCTAAGGGAAAAGCCGTGAAAGCAGCCATGTTGTGGCACTTCTGCACTCCCTTTGGGATGCCTTTGGCAGATGAAGTAAGCCTGGAACTCAGGGCTTCCTGGTTAAAGAAATCCAAGCCCTAGGCTGAACCCTAACCCTAACCCTAGGCAGATAAATCAGCCTAGGTATAGGGATGGTGCCAAGGAAAAAGCTGTGAAAGCTGCCATGTTGTTGCACTTTTGTACTCCCCTTGGGATGCCGTGAACAGCTGCAGTGTGCCTGGAGCTAAGGGCCTCCTAGTTTCAAAAGTCCTAGCCCTAGGCCTAAGCCTAACAGTAACCCTGGGAAGGTAAATCAGCCTGGTGTTAGGCGTCTTGCCAAGGAAAAAGCCGTGAAAGCAGCCATGTTGTGGCACTTTTGCACTCCCTTTTGGATGCCTTTCACAGCTCCAGTGTGCCTGGAACTCAGGGCTTCCTGCTTTTAAAAATCCTAGCCCTAGGCCGAACCCCAACCCTAAGACGAGAAAGGCAAATCAGCCAGGAATTAGGCATGTCCCCAAGGAAAAAGCTGTGGAGGCAGGCATGTTGTGGTACTTTTGCGCTCTTCTTGGCTAGTCCTTTGCAGCTGCTGTGTTCTTGGAACTCAGGGCTTTCTGGTTAATAGACCCTTACCCTAGGCGTAACTCAAACCTTAACCCTAGGAAGGAAAATCAGCCTATGGTTCGGGATGGTCTCTAGGAAATATCAGTGGTGGCAGCCAAGTTGCGTCACTTTTGCGCTCCCCTTGGGATGCCTTTCGCAGCTGCAGTGTGCCTGGAGCCCAGGGCTTCCTGGTTTTAAAAGTCCTAGGCCTAAGCCTAACAGTAACCCTAGGAAGGTAAATCAGCCGGGTATTAGGGTTCTTCCTAAGGGAAAAGCCGTGAAAGCAGCCATGTTGTGGCACTTCTGCACTCCCTTTGGGATGCCTTTGGCAGATGAAGTAAGCCTGGAACTCAGGGCTTCCTGGTTAAAGAAATCCAAGCCCTAGGCTGAAGCCTAACCCTAACCCTAGGCAGATAAATCAGCCTAGGTATAGGGATGGTGCCAAGGAAAAAGCTGTGAAAGCTGCCATGTTGTTGCACTTTTGTACTCCCCTTGGGATGCCTTGAACAGCTGCAGTGTGCCTGGAGCCCAGGGCTTCCTAGTTTTAAAAATCCTAGCCCTAGGCCTAAGCCTAACAGTAACCCTGGGAAGGTAAATCAGCCTGGTGTTAGGCGTCTTGCCAAGGAAAAAGCCGTGAAAGCAGCCATGTTGTGGCACTTTTGCACTCCCTTTTGGATGCCTTTCACAGCTCCGGTGTGCCTGGAACTCAGGGCTTCCTGCTTTTAAAAATCCTAGCCCTAGGCCGAACCCCAACCCTAAGACGAGAAAGGCAAATCAGCCAGGAATTAGGCATGTCCCCAAGGAAAAAGCTGTGGAGGCAGGCATGTTGTGGTACTTTTGCGCTCTTCTTGGCTAGTCCTTCGCAGCTGCTGTGTTCTTGGAACTCAGGGCTTTCTGGTTAATAGACCCTTACCCTAGGCGTAACTCAAACCTTAACCCTAGGAAGGAAAATCAGCCTATGGTTCGGGATGGTCTCATGGAAATATCAGTGGTGGCAGCCAAGTTGCGTCACTTTTGCGCTCCCCTTGGGATGCCTTTCGCAGCTGCAGTGTGCCTGGAGCCCAGGGCTTCCTGGTTTTAAAAGTCCTAGGCCTAAGCCTAACAGTAACCCTAGGAAGGTAAATCAGCCGGGTATTAGGGTTCTTCCTAAGGGAAAAGCCGTGAAAGCAGCCATGTTGTGGCACTTCTGCACTCCCTTTGGGATGCCTTTGGCAGATGAAGTAAGCCTGGAACTCAGGGCTTCCTGGTTAAAGAAATCACAGCCCTAGGCTGAACCCTAACCCTAACCCTAGGCAGATAAATCAGCCTAGGTATAGGGATGGTGCCAAGGAAAAAGCTGTGAAAGCTGCCATGTTGTTGCACTTTTCTACTCCCCTTGGGATGCCTTGAACAGCTGCAGTGTGCCTGGAGCTAAGGGCTTCCTAGTTTTAAAAATCCTAGCCCTAGGCCTAAGCCTAACAGTAACCCTGGGAAGGTAAATCAGCCTGGTGTTAGGCGTCTTGCCAAGGAAAAAGCCGTGAAAGCAGCCATGTTGTGGCACTTTTGCACTCCCTTTTGGATGCCTTTCACAGCTGCAGTGTGCCTGGAACTCAGGGCTTCCTGCTTTTAAAAATCCTAGCCCTAGGCCGAACCCCAACCCTAAGACGAGAAAGGCAAATCAGCCAGGAATTAGGCATGTCCACAAGGAAAAAGCTGTGGAGGCAGGCATGTTGTGGTACTTTCGCGCTCTTCTTGGCTAGTCCTTCGCAGCTGCTGTGTTCTTGGAACTCAGGGCTTTCTGGTTAATAGAACCCTTACCCTAGGCGTAACTCAAACCTTAACCCTAGGAAGGAAAATCAGCCTATGGTTCGGGATGGTCTCATGGAAATATCAGTGGTGGCAGCCAAGTTGCGTCACTTTTGCGCTCCCCTTGGGATGCCTTTCGCAGCTGCAGTGTGCCTGGAGGCCAGGGCTTCCTGGTTTTAAAAGTCCTAGGCCTAAGCCTAACAGTAACCCTAGGAAGGTAAATCAGCCGGGTATTAGGGTTCTTCCTAAGGGAAAAGCCGTGAAAGCAGCCATGTTGTGGCACTTCTGCACTCCCTTTGGGATGCCTTTGGCAGATGAAGTAAGCCTGGAACTCAGGGCTTCCTGGTTAAAGAAATCCAAGCCCTAGGCTGAACCCTAACCCTAACCCTAGGCAGATAAATCAGCCTAGGTATAGGGATGGTGCCAAGGAAAAAGCTGTGAAAGCTGCCATGTTGTTGCACTTTTGTAATCCCCTTGGGATGCCGTGAACAGCTGCAGTGTGCCTGGAGCTAAGGGCTTCCTAGTTTTAAAAGTCCTAGCCCTAGGCCTAAGCCTAACAGTAACCCTGGGAAGGTAAATCAGCCTGGTGTTAGGCTTCTTGCCAAGGAAAAAGCCGTGAAAGCAGCCATGTTGTGGCACTTTTGCACTCCCTTTTGGATGCCTTTCACAGCTCCAGTGTGCCTGGAACTCAGGGCTTCCTGATTTTAAAAATCCTAGCCCTAGGCCGAACCCCAACCCTAAGACGAGAAAGGCAAATCAGCCAGGAATTAGGCATGTCCCCAAGGAAAAAGCTGTGGAGGCAGGCATGTTGTGGTACTTTTGCGCTCTTCTTGGGTAGTCCTTCGCAGCTGCTGTGTTTTTGGAACTCAGGGCTTTCTGGTTAATAGAACCCTTACCCTAGGCGTAACTCAAACCTTAACCCTAGGAAGGAAAATCAGCCTATGGTTCGGGATGGTCTCATGGAAATATCAGTGGTGGCAGCCAAGTTGCATCACTTTTGCGCTCCCCCTTGGGATGCCTTTCACAGCTGCAGTGTGCCTGGAGCCCAGGGCTTCCTGGTTTTAAAAGTCCTAGGCCTAAGCCTAACAGTAACCCTAGGAAGGTAAATCAGCCGGGTATTAGGGTTCTTCCTAAGGGAAAAGCCGTGAAAGCAGCCATGTTGTGGCACTTCTGCACTCCCTTTGGGATGCCTTTGGCAGATGAAGTAAGCCTGGAACTCAGGGCTTCCTGGTTAAAGAAATCCAAGCCCTAGGCTGAAGCCTAACCCTAACCCTAGGCAGATAAATCAGCCTAGGTATAGGGATGGTGCCAAGGAAAAAGCTGTGAAAGCTGCCATGTTGTTGCACTTTTGTACTCCCCTTGGGATGCCTTGAACAGCTGCAGTGTGCCTGGAGCCCAGGGCTTCCTAGTTTTAAAAATCCTAGCCCTAGGCCTAAGCCTAACAGTAACCCTGGGAAGGTAAATCAGCCTGGTGTTAGGCGTCTTGCCAAGGAAAAAGCCGTGAAAGCAGCCATGTTGTGGCACTTTTGCACTCCCTTTTGGATGCCTTTCACAGCTCCAGTGTGCCTGGAACTCAGGGCTTCCTGCTTTTAAAAATCCTAGCCCTAGGCCGAACCCCAACCCTAAGACGAGAAAGGCAAATCAGCCAGGAATTAGGCATGTCCCCAAGGAAAAAGCTGTGGAGGCAGGCATGTTGTGGTACTTTTGCGCTCTTCTTGGCTAGTCCTTCGCAGCTGCTGTGTTCTTGGAACTCAGGGCTTTCTGGTTAATAGACCCTTACCCTAGGCGTAACTCAAACCTTAACCCTAGGAAGGAAAATCAGCCTATGGTTCGGGATGGTCTCTAGGAAATATCAGTGGTGGCAGCCAAGTTGCGTCACTTTTGCGCTCCCCTTGGGATGCCTTTCGCAGCTGCAGTGTGCCTGGAGCCCAGGGCTTCCTGGTTTTAAAAGTCCTAGGCCTAAGCCTAACAGTAACCCTAGGAAGGTAAATCAGCCGGGTATTAGGGTTCTTCCTAAGGGAAAAGCCGTGAAAGCAGCCATGTTGTGGCACTTCTGCACTCCCTTTGGGATGCCTTTGGCAGATGAAGTAAGCCTGGAACTCAGGGCTTCCTGGTTAAAGAAATCCAAGCCCTAGGCTGAACCCTAACCCTAACCCTAGGCAGATAAATCAGCCTAGGTATAGGGATGGTGCCAAGGAAAAAGCTGTGAAAGCTGCCATGTTGTTGCACTTTTGTACTCCCCTTGGGATGCCGTGAACAGCTGCAGTGTGCCTGGAGCTAAGGGCTTCCTAGTTTCAAAAGTCCTAGCCCTAGGCCTAAGCCTAACAGTAACCCTGGGAAGGTAAATCAGCCTGGTGTTAGGCGTCTTGCCAAGGAAAAAGCCGTGAAAGCAGCCATGTTGTGGCACTTTTGCACTCCCTTTTGGATGCCTTTCACAGCTCCAGTGTGCCTGGAACTCAGGGCTTCCTGCTTTTAAAAATCCTAGCCCTAGGCCGAACCCCAACCCTAAGACGAGAAAGGCAAATCAGCCAGGAATTAGGCATGTCCCCAAGGAAAAAGCTGTGGAGGCAGGCATGTTGTGGTACTTTTGCGCTCTTCTTGGGTAGTCCTTCGCAGCTGCTGTGTTCTTGGAACTCAGGGCTTTCTGGTTAATAGACCCTTACCCTAGGCGTAACTCAAACCTTAACCCTAGGAAGGAAAATCAGCCTATGGTTCGGGATGGTCTCTAGGAAATATCAGTGGTGGCAGCCAAGTTGCGTCACTTTTGCGCTCCCCTTGGGATGCCTTTCGCAGCTGCAGTGTGCCTGGAGCCCAGGGCTTCCTGGTTTTAAAAGTCCTAGGCCTAAGCCTAACAGTAACCCTAGGAAGGTAAATCAGCCGGGTATTAGGGTTCTTCCTAAGGGAAAAGCCGTGAAAGCAGCCATGTTGTGGCACTTCTGCACTCCCTTTGGGATGCCTTTGGCAGATGAAGTAAGCCTGGAACTCAGGGCTTCCTGGTTAAAGAAATCCAAGCCCTAGGCTGAAGCCTAACCCTAACCCTAGGCAGATAAATCAGCCTAGGTATAGGGATGGTGCCAAGGAAAAAGCTGTGAAAGCTGTCATGTTGTTGCACTTTTGTACTCCCCTTGGGATGCTTTGAACAGCTGCAGTGTGCCTGGAGCCCAGGGCTTCCTAGTTTTAAAAATCCTAGCCCTAGGCCTAAGCCTAACAGTAACCCTGGGAAGGTAAATCAGCCTGGTGTTAGGCGTCTTGCCAAGGAAAAAGCCGTGAAAGCAGCCATGTTGTGGCACTTTTGCACTCCCTTTTGGATGCCTTTCACAGCTCCGGTGTGCCTGGAACTCAGGGCTTCCTGCTTTTAAAAATCCTAGCCCTAGGCCGAACCCCAACCCTAAGACGAGAAAGGCAAATCAGCCAGGAATTAGGCATGTCCCCAAGGAAAAAGCTGTGGAGGCAGGCATGTTGTGGTACTTTTGCGCTCTTCTTGGCTAGTCCTTCGCAGCTGCTGTGTTCTTGGAACTCAGGGCTTTCTGGTTAATAGACCCTTACCCTAGGCGTAACTCAAACCTTAACCCTAGGAAGGAAAATCAGCCTATGGTTCGGGATGGTCTCATGGAAATATCAGTGGTGGCAGCCAAGTTGCGTCACTTTTGCGCTCCCCTTGGGATGCCTTTCGCAGCTGCAGTGTGCCTGGAGCCCAGGGCTTCCTGGTTTTAAAAGTCCTAGGCCTAAGCCTAACAGTAACCCTAGGAAGGTAAATCAGCCGGGTATTAGGGTTCTTCCTAAGGGAAAAGCCGTGAAAGCAGCCATGTTGTGGCACTTCTGCACTCCCTTTGGGATGCCTTTGGCAGATGAAGTAAGCCTGGAACTCAGGGCTTCCTGGTTAAAGAAATCACAGCCCTAGGCTGAACCCTAACCCTAACCCTAGGCAGATAAATCAGCCTAGGTATAGGGATGGTGCCAAGGAAAAAGCTGTGAAAGCTGCCATCTTGTTGCACTTTTGTACTCCCCTTGGGATGCCTTGAACAGCTGCAGTGTGCCTGGAGCCCAGGGCTTCCTAGTTTTAAAAATCCTAGCCCTAGGCCTAAGCCTAACAGTAACCCTGGGAAGGTAAATCAGCCTGGTGTTAGGCATCTTGCCAAGGAAAAAGCCGTGAAAGCAGCCATGTTGTGGCACTTTTGCACTCCCTTTTGGATGCCTTTCACAGCTCCGGTGTGCCTGGAACTCAGGGCTTCCTGCTTTTAAAAATCCTAGCCCTAGGCCGAACCCCAACCCTAAGACGAGAAAGGCAAATCAGCCAGGAATTAGGCATGTCCCCAAGGAAAAAGCTGTGGAGGCAGGCATGTTGTGGTACTTTTGCGCTCTTCTTGGCTAGTCCTTCGCAGCTGCTGTGTTCTTGGAACTCAGGGCTTTCTGGTTAATAGACCCTTACCCTAGGCGTAACTCAAACCTTAACCCTAGGAAGGAAAATCAGCCTATGGTTCGGGATGGTCTCATGGAAATATCAGTGGTGGCAGCCAAGTTGCGTCACTTTTGCGCTCCCCTTGGGATGCCTTTCGCAGCTGCAGTGTGCCTGGAGCCCAGGGCTTCCTGGTTTTAAAAGTCCTAGGCCTAAGCCTAACAGTAACCCTAGGAAGGTAAATCAGCCGGGTATTAGGGTTCTTCCTAAGGGAAAAGCCGTGAAAGCAGCCATGTTGTGGCACTTCTGCACTCCCTTTGGGATGCCTTTGGCAGATGAAGTAAGCCTGGAACTCAGGGCTTCCTGGTTAAAGAAATCCAAGCCCTAGGCTGAACCCTAACCCTAACCCTAGGCAGATAAATCAGCCTAGGTATAGGGATGGTGCCAAGGAAAAAGCTGTGAAAGCTGCCATGTTGTTGCACTTTTGTACTCCCCTTGGGATGCCTTGAACAGCTGCAGTGTGCCTGGAGCTAAGGGCTTCCTAGTTTTAAAAATCCTAGCCCTAGGCCTAAGCCTAACAGTAACCCTGGGAAGGTAAATCAGCCTGGTGTTAGGCGTCTTGCCAAGGAAAAAGCCGTGAAAGCAGCCATGTTGTGGCACTTTTGCACTCCCTTTTGGATGCCTTTCACAGCTGCAGTGTGCCTGGAACTCAGGGCTTCCTGCTTTTAAAAATCCTAGCCCTAGGCCGAACCCCAACCCTAAGACGAGAAAGGCAAATCAGCCAGGAATTAGGCATGTCCCCAAGGAAAAAGCTGTGGAGGCAGGCATGTTGTGGTACTTTTGCGCTCTTCTTGGGTAGTCCTTCGCAGCTGCTGTGTTCTTGGAACTCAGGGCTTTCTGGTTAATAGAACCCTTACCCTAGGCGTAACTCAAACCTTAACCCTAGGAAGGAAAATCAGCCTATGGTTCGGGATGGTCTCATGGAAATATCAGTGGTGGCAGCCAAGTTGCGTCACTTTTGCGCTCCCCTTGGGATGCCTTTCGCAGCTGCAGTGTGCCTGGAGCCCAGGGCTTCCTGGTTTTAAAAGTCCTAGGCCTAAGCCTAACAGTAACCCTAGGAAGGTAAATCAGCCGGGTATTAGGGTTCTTCCTAAGGGAAAAGCCGTGAAAGCAGCCATGTTGTGGCACTTCTGCACTCCCTTTGGGATGCCTTTGGCAGATGAAGTAAGCCTGGAACTCAGGGCTTCCTGGTTAAAGAAATCCAAGCCCTAGGCTGAACCCTAACCCTAACCCTAGGCAGATAAATCAGCCTAGGTATAGGGATGGTGCCAAGGAAAAAGCTGTGAAAGCTGCCATGTTGTTGCACTTTTGTACTCCCCTTGGGATGCCGTGAACAGCTGCAGTGTGCCTGGAGCTAAGGGCTTCCTAGTTTTAAAAGTCCTAGCCCTAGGCCTAAGCCTAACAGTAACCCTGGGAAGGTAAATCAGCCTGGTGTTAGGCGTCTTGCCAAGGAAAAAGCCGTGAAAGCAGCCATGTTGTGGCACTTTTGCACTCCCTTTTGGATGCCTTTCACAGCTCCAGTGTGCCTGGAACTCAGGGCTTCCTGATTTTAAAAATCCTAGCCCTAGGCCGAACCCCAACCCTAAGACGAGAAAGGCAAATCAGCCAGGAATTAGGCATGTCCCCAAGGAAAAAGCTGTGGAGGCAGGCATGTTGTGGTACTTTTGCGCTCTTCTTGGCTAGTCCTTCGCAGCTGCTGTGTTCTTGGAACTCAGGGCTTTCTGGTTAATAGACCCTTACCCTAGGCGTAACTCAAACCTTAACCCTAGGAAGGAAAATCAGCCTATGATTCGGGATGGTCTCATAAAAATATCAGTGGTGGCAGCCAAGTTGCGTCACTTTTGCGCTCCCCTTGGGATGCCTTTCGCAGCTGCAGTGTGCCTGGAGCCCAGGGCTTCCTGGTTTTAAAAGTCCTAGGCCTAAGCCTAACAGTAACCCTAGGAAGGTAAATCAGCCGGGTATTAGGGTTCTTCCTAAGGGAAAAGCCGTGAAAGCAGCCATGTTGTGGCACTTCTGCACTCCCTTTGGGATGCCTTTGGCAGATGAAGTAAGCCTGGAACTCAGGGCTTCCTGGTTAAAGAAATCCAAGCCCTAGGCTGAACCCTAACCCTAATCCTAGGCAGATAAATCAGCCTAGGTATAGGGATGGTGCCAAGGAAAAAGCTGTGAAAGCTGCCATGTTGTTGCACTTTTGTACTCCCCTTGGGATGCCTTGAACAGCTGCAGTGTGCCTGGAGCCCAGGGCTTCCTAGTTTTAAAAATCCTAGCCCTAGGCCTAAGCCTAACAGTAACCCTGGGAAGGTAAATCAGCCTGGTGTTAGGCGTCTTGCCAACGAAAAAGCCGTGAAACAGCCATGTTGTGGCACTTTTGCACTCCCTTTTGGATGCCTTTCACAGCTCCAGTGTGCCTGGAACTCAGGGCTTCCTGATTTTAAAAATCCTAGCCCTAGGCCTAACCCCAACCCTAAGACGAGAAAGGCAAATCAGCCAGGAATTAGGCATGTCCCCAAGGAAAAAGCTGTGGAGGCAGGCATGTTGTGGTACTTTTGCGCTCTTCTTGGGTAGTCCTTCGCAGCTGCTGTGTTTTTGGAACTCAGGGCTTTCTGGTTAATAGAACCCTTACCCTAGGCGTAACTCAAACCTTAACCCTAGGAAGGAAAATCAGCCTATGGTTCAGGATGGTCTCATGGAAATATCAGTGGTGGCAGCCAAGTTGCATCACTTTTGCGCTCCCCCTTGGGATGCCTTTCACAGCTGCAGTGTGCCTGGAGCCCAGGGCTTCCTGGTTTTAAAAGTCCTAGGCCTAAGCCTAACAGTAACCCTAGGAAGGTAAATCAGCCGGGTATTAGGGTTCTTCCTAAGGGAAAAGCCGTGAAAGCAGCCATGTTGTGGCACTTCTGCACTCCCTTTGGGATGCCTTTGGCAGATGAAGTAAGCCTGGAACTCAGGGCTTCCTGGTTAAAGAAATCCAAGCCCTAGGCTGAACCCTAACCCTAACCCTAGGCAGATAAATCAGCCTAGGTATAGGGATGGTGCCAAGGAAAAAGCTGTGAAAGCTGCCATGTTGTTGCACTTTTGTACTCCCCTTGGGATGCCTTGAACAGCTGCAGTGTGCCTGGAGCCCAGGGCTTCCTAGTTTTAAAAATCCTAGCCCTAGGCCTAAGCCTAACAGTAACCCTGGGAAGGTAAATCAGCCTGGTGTTAGGCGTCTTGCCAAGGAAAAAGCCGTGAAAGCAGCCATGTTGTGGCACTTTTGCACTCCCTTTTGGATGCCTTTCACAGCTGCAGTGTGCCTGGAACTCAGGGCTTCCTGCTTTTAAAAATCCTAGCCCTAGGCCGAACCCCAACCCTAAGACGAGAAAGGCAAATCAGCCAGGAATTAGGCATGTCCCCAAGGAAAAAGCTGTGGAGGCAGGCATGTTGTGGTACTTTTGCGCTCTTCTTGGCTAGTCCTTCACAGCTGCTGTGTTCTTGGAACTCAGGGCTTTCTGGTTAATAGACCCTTACCCTAGGCGTAACTCAAACCTTAACCCTAGGAAGGAAAATCAGCCTATGGTTCGGGATGGTCTCATGGAAATATCAGTGGTGGCAGCCAAGTTGCATCACTTTTGCGCTCCCCCTTGGGATGCCTTTCACAGCTGCAGTGTGCCTGGAGCCCAGGGCTTCCTGGTTTTAAAAGTCCTAGGCCTAAGCCTAACAGTAACCCTAGGAAGGTAAATCAGCCGGGTATTAGGGTTCTTCCTAAGGGAAAAGCCGTGAAAGCAGCCATGTTGTGGCACTTCTGCACTCCCTTTGGGATGCCTTTGGCAGATGAAGTAAGCCTGGAACTCAGGGCTTCCTGGTTAAAGAAATCCAAGCCCTAGGCTGAAGCCTAACCCTAACCCTAGGCAGATAAATCAGCCTAGGTATAGGGATGGTGCCAAGGAAAAAGCTGTGAAAGCTGCCATGTTGTTGCACTTTTGTACTCCCCTTGGGATGCCTTGAACAGCTGCAGTGTGCCTGGAGCCCAGGGCTTCTTAGTTTTAAAAATCCTAGCCCTAGGCCTAAGCCTAACAGTAACCCTGGGAAGGTAAATCAGCCTGGTGTTAGGCGTCTTGCCAAGGAAAAAGCCGTGAAAGCAGCCATGTTGTGGCACTTTTGCACTCCCTTTTGGATGCCTTTCACAGCTCCAGTGTGCCTGGAACTCAGGGCTTCCTGCTTTTAAAAATCCTAGCCCTAGGCCGAACCGCAACCCTAAGACGAGAAAGGCAAATCAGCCAGGAATTAGGCATGTCCCCAAGGAAAAAGCTGTGGAGGCAGGCATGTTGTGGTACTTTTGCGCTCTTCTTGGCTAGTCCTTCGCAGCTGCTGTGTTCTTGGAACTCAGGGCTTTCTGGTTAATAGACCCTTACCCTAGGCGTAAATCAACCCTTAACCCTAGGAAGGAAAATCAGCCTATGGTTCGGGATGGTCTCATGGAAATATCAGTGGTGGCAGCCAAGTTGCGTCACTTTTGCGCTCCCCTTGGGATGCCTTTCGCAGCTGCAGTGTGCCTGGAGCCCAGGGCTTCCTGGTTTTAAAAGTCCTAGGCCTAAGCCTAACAGTAACCCTAGGAAGGTAAATCAGCCGGGTATTAGGGTTCTTCCTAATGGAAAAGCCGTGAAAGCAGCCATGTTGTGGCACTTCTGCACTCCCTTTGGGATGCCTTTGGCAGATGAAGTAAGCCTGGAACTCAGGGCTTCCTGGTTAAAGAAATCCAAGCCCTAGGCTGAAGCCTAACCCTAACCCTAGGCAGATAAATCAGCCTAGGTATAGGGATGGTGCCAAGGAAAAAGCTGTGAAAGCTGCCATGTTGTTGCACTTTTGTACTCCCCTTGGGATGCCTTGAACAGCTGCAGTGTGCCTGGAGCCCAGGGCTTCCTAGTTTTAAAAATCCTAGCCCTAGGCCTAAGCCTAACAGTAACCCTGGGAAGGTAAATCAGCCTGGTGTTAGGCGTCTTGCCAAGGAAAAAGCCGTGAAACAGCCATGTTGTGGCACTTTTGCACTCCCTTTTGGATGCCTTTCACAGCTCCAGTGTGCCTGGAACTCAGGGCTTCCTGATTTTAAAAATCCTAGCCCTAGGCCGAACCCCAACCCTAAGACGAGAAAGGCAAATCAGCCAGGAATTAGGCATGTCCACAAGGAAAAAGCTGTGGAGGCAGGCATGTTGTGGTACTTTTGCGCTCTTCTTGGCTAGTCCTTCGCAGCTGCTGTGTTCTTGGAACTCAGGGCTTTCTGGTTAATAGACCCTTACCCTAGGCGTAAATCAAACCTTAACCCTAGGAAGGAAAATCAGCCTATATTTCGGGATGGTCTCATGGAAATATCAGTGGTGGCAGCCAAGTTGCGTCACTTTTGCGCTCCCCTTGGGATGCCTTTCGCAGCTGCAGTGTGCCTGGAGCCCAGGGCTTCCTGGTTTTAAAAGTCCTAGGCCTAAGCCTAACAGTAACCCTAGGAAGGTAAATCAGCCGGGTATTAGGGTTCTTCCTAAGGGAAAAGCCGTGAAAGCAGCCATGTTGTGGCACTTCTGCACTCCCTTTGGGATGCCTTTGGCAGATGAAGTAAGCCTGGAACTCAGGGCTTCCTGGTTAAAGAAATCCAAGCCCTAGGCTGAACCCTAACCCTAATCCTAGGCAGATAAATCAGCCTAGGTATAGGGATGGTGCCAAGGAAAAAGCTGTGAAAGCTGCCATGTTGTTGCACTTTTGTACTCCCCTTGGGATGCCTTGAACAGCTGCAGTGTGCCTGGAGCTAAGGGCTTCCTAGTTTTAAAAATCCTAGCCCTAGGCCTAAGCCTAACAGTAACCCTGGGAAGGTAAATCAGCCTGGTGTTAGGCGTCTTGCCAAGGAAAAAGCCGTGAAATCAGCCATGTTGTGGCACTTTTGCACTCCCTTTTGGATGCCTTTCACAGCTCCAGTGTGCCTGGAACTCAGGGCTTCCTGCTTTTAAAAATCCTAGCCCTAGGCCGAACCCCAACCCTAAGACGAGAAAGGCAAATCAGCCAGGAATTAGGCATGTCCCCAAGGAAAAAGCTGTGGAGGCAGGCATGTTGTGGTACTTTTGCGCTCTTCTTGGGTAGTCCTTCGCAGCTGCTGTGTTTTTGGAACTCAGGGCTTTCTGGTTAATAGAACCCTTACCCTAGGCGTAACTCAAACCTTAACCCTAGGAAGGAAAATCAGCCTATGGTTCAGGATGGTCTCATGGAAATATCAGTGGTGGCAGCCAAGTTGCATCACTTTTGCGCTCCCCCTTGGGATGCCTTTCACAGCTGCAGTGTGCCTGGAGCCCAGGGCTTCCTGGTTTTAAAAGTCCTAGGCCTAAGCCTAACAGTAACCCTAGGAAGGTAAATCAGCCGGGTATTAGGGTTCTTCCTAAGGGAAAAGCCGTGAAAGCAGCCATGTTGTGGCACTTCTGCACTCCCTTTGGGATGCCTTTGGCAGATGAAGTAAGCCTGGAACTCAGGGCTTCCTGGTTAAAGAAATCCAAGCCCTAGGCTGAAGCCTAACCCTAACCCTAGGCAGATAAATCAGCCTAGGTATAGGGATGGTGCCAAGGAAAAAGCTGTGAAAGCTGCCATGTTGTTGCACTTTTGTACTCCCCTTGGGATGCCTTGAACAGCTGCAGTGTGCCTGGAGCCCAGGGCTTCCTAGTTTTAAAAATCCTAGCCCTAGGCCTAAGCCTAACAGTAACCCTGGGAAGGCAAATCAGCCTGGTGTTAGGCGTTTTGCCAAGGAAAAAGCCGTGAAAGCAGCCATGTTGTGGCACTTTTGCACTCCCTTTTGGATGCCTTTCACAGCTCCAGTGTGCCTGGAACTCAGGGCTTCCTGATTTTAAAAATCCTAGCCCTAGGCCGAACCCCAACCCTAAGACGAGAAAGGCAAATCAGCCAGGAATTAGGCATGTCCCCAAGGAAAAAGCTGTGGAGGCAGGCATGTTGTGGTACTTTTGCGCTCTTCTTGGCTAGTCCTTCGCAGCTGCTGTGTTCTTGGAACTCAGGGCTTTCTGGTTAATAGACCCTTACCCTAGGCGTAACTCAAACCTTAACCCTAGGAAGGAAAATCAGCCTATGGTTCGGGATGGCCTCATGGAAATATCAGTGGTGGCAGCCAAGTTGCGTCACTTTTGCGCTCCCCTTGGGATGCCTTTCGCAGCTGCAGTGTGCCTGGAGCCCAGGGCTTCCTGGTTTTAAAAGTCCTAGGCCTAAGCCTAACAGTAACCCTAGGAAGGTAAATCAGCCGGGTGTTAGGGTTCTTCCTAAGGGAAAAGCCGTGAAAGCAGCCATGTTGTGGCACTTCTGCACTCCCTTTGGGATGCCTTTGGCAGATGAAGTAAGCCTGGAACTCAGGGCTTCCTGGTTAAAGAAATCCAAGCCCTAGGCTGAAGCCTAACCCTAACCCTAGGCAGATAAATCAGCCTAGGTATAGGGATGGTGCCAAGGAAAAAGCTGTGAAAGCTGCCATGTTGTTGCACTTTTGTACTCCCCTTGGGATGCCTTGAACAGCTGCAGTGTGCCTGGAGCTAAGGGCTTCCTAGTTTTAAAAAT
This sequence comes from Ammospiza caudacuta, assembly GCF_027887145.1. NCBI lineage: Eukaryota > Metazoa > Chordata > Aves > Passeriformes > Passerellidae > Ammospiza > Ammospiza caudacuta. The sequence goes on along the minus strand of NW_026682943.1, from coordinate 302,045 downwards.
CCTAGCCCTAGGCCTAAGCCTAACAGTAACCCTGGGAAGGTAAATCAGCCTGGTGTTAGGCGTCTTGCCAAGGAAAAAGCCGTGAAAGCAGCCATGTTGTGGCACTTTTGCACTCCCTTTTGGATGCCTTTCACAGCTCCAGTGTGCCTGGAACTCAGGGCTTCCTGATTTTAAAAATCCTAGCCCTAGGCCTAACCCCAACCCTAAGACGAGAAAGGCAAATCAGCCAGGAATTAGGCATGTCCCCAAGGAAAAAGCTGTGGAGGCAGGCATGTTGTGGTACTTTTGCGCTCTTCTTGGCTAGTCCTTCGCAGCTGCTGTGTTCTTGGAACTCAGGGCTTTCTGGTTAATAGAACCCTTACCCTAGGCGTAACTCAAACCTTAACCCTAGGAAGGAAAATCAGCCTATGGTTCAGGATGGTCTCATGGAAATATCAGTGGTGGCAGCCAAGTTGCGTCACTTTTGCGCTCCCCTTGGGATGCCTTTCACAGCTGCAGTGTGCCTGGAGCCCAGGGCTTCCTGGTTTTAAAAGTCCTAGGCCTAAGCCTAACAGTAACCCTAGGAAGGTAAATCAGCCGGGTATTAGGGTTCTTCCTAAGGGAAAAGCCGTGAAAGCAGCCATGTTGTGGCACTTCTGCACTCCCTTTGGGATGCCTTTGGCAGATGAAGTAAGCCTGGAACTCAGGGCTTCCTGGTTAAAGAAATCACAGCCCTAGGCTGAACCCTAACCCTAACCCTAGGCAGATAAATCAGCCTAGGTATAGGGATGGTGCCAAGGAAAAAGCTGTGAAAGCTGCCATGTTGTTGCACTTTTGTACTCCCCTTGGGATGCCTTGAACAGCTGCAGTGTGCCTGGAGCTAAGGGCTTCCTAGTTTTAAAAATCCTAGCCCTAGGCCTAAGCCTAACAGTAACCCTGGGAAGGTAAATCAGCCTGGTGTTAGGCGTCTTGCCAAGGAAAAAGCCGTGAAAGCAGCCATGTTGTGGCACTTTTGCACTCCCTTTTGGATGCCTTTCACAGCTCCAGTGTGCCTGGAACTCAGGGCTTCCTGCTTTTAAAAATCCTAGCCCTAGGCCGAACCCCAACCCTAAGACGAGAAAGGCAAATCAGCCAGGAATTAGGCATGTCCCCAAGGAAAAAGCTGTGGAGGCAGGCATGTTGTGGTACTTTTGCGCTCTTCTTGGCTAGTCCTTCGCAGCTGCTGTGTTCTTGGAACTCAGGGCTTTCTGGTTAATAGAACCCTTACCCTAGGCGTAACTCAAACCTTAACCCTAGGAAGGAAAATCAGCCTATGGTTCGGGATGGTCTCATGGAAATATCAGTGGTGGCAGCCAAGTTGCGTCACTTTTGCGCTCCCCTTGGGATGCCTTTCGCAGCTGCAGTGTGCCTGGAGCCCAGGGCTTCCTGGTTTTAAAAGTCCTAGGCCTAAGCCTAACAGTAACCCTAGGAAGGTAAATCAGCCGGGTATTAGGGTTCTTCCTAAGGGAAAAGCCGTGAAAGCAGCCATGTTGTGGCACTTCTGCACTCCCTTTGGGATGCCTTTGGCAGATGAAGTAAGCCTGGAACTCAGGGCTTCCTGGTTAAAGAAATCCAAGCCCTAGGCTGAACCCTAACCCTAACCCTAGGCAGATAAATCAGCCTAGGTATAGGGATGGTGCCAAGGAAAAAGCTGTGAAAGCTGCCATGTTGTTGCACTTTTGTACTCCCCTTGGGATGCCGTGAACAGCTGCAGTGTGCCTGGAGCTAAGGGCTTCCTAGTTTTAAAAGTCCTAGCCCTAGGCCTAAGCCTAACAGTAACCCTGGGAAGGTAAATCAGCCTGGTGTTAGGCTTCTTGCCAAGGAAAAAGCCGTGAAAGCAGCCATGTTGTGGCACTTTTGCACTCCCTTTTGGATGCCTTTCACAGCTCCAGTGTGCCTGGAACTCAGGGCTTCCTGATTTTAAAAATCCTAGCCCTAGGCCGAACCCCAACCCTAAGACGAGAAAGGCAAATCAGCCAGGAATTAGGCATGTCCCCAAGGAAAAAGCTGTGGAGGCAGGCATGTTGTGGTACTTTTGCGCTCTTCTTGGCTAGTCCTTCGCAGCTGCTGTGTTCTTGGAACTCAGGGCTTTCTGGTTAATAGACCCTTACCCTAGGCGTAACTCAAACCTTAACCCTAGGAAGGAAAATCAGCCTATGGTTCGGGATGGTCTCTAGGAAATATCAGTGGTGGCAGCCAAGTTGCGTCACTTTTGCGCTCCCCTTGGGATGCCTTTCGCAGCTGCAGTGTGCCTGGAGCCCAGGGCTTCCTGGTTTTAAAAGTCCTAGGCCTAAGCCTAACAGTAACCCTAGGAAGGTAAATCAGCCGGGTATTAGGGTTCTTCCTAAGGGAAAAGCCGTGAAAGCAGCCATGTTGTGGCACTTCTGCACTCCCTTTGGGATGCCTTTGGCAGATGAAGTAAGCCTGGAACTCAGGGCTTCCTGGTTAAAGAAATCCAAGCCCTAGGCTGAACCCTAACCCTAACCCTAGGCAGATAAATCAGCCTAGGTATAGGGATGGTGCCAAGGAAAAAGCTGTGAAAGCTGCCATGTTGTTGCACTTTTGTACTCCCCTTGGGATGCCTTGAACAGCTGCAGTGTGCCTGGAGCCCAGGGCTTCCTAGTTTTAAAAATCCTAGCCCTAGGCCTAAGCCTAACAGTAACCCTGGGAAGGTAAATCAGCCTGGTGTTAGGCGTCTTGCCAAGGAAAAAGCCGTGAAACAGCCATGTTGTGGCACTTTTGCACTCCCTTTTGGATGCCTTTCACAGCTCCAGTGTGCCTGGAACTCAGGGCTTCCTGATTTTAAAAATCCTAGCCCTAGGCCGAACCCCAACCCTAAGACGAGAAAGGCAAATCAGCCAGGAATTAGGCATGTCCACAAGGAAAAAGCTGTGGAGGCAGGCATGTTGTGGTACTTTTGCGCTCTTCTTGGCTAGTCCTTCGCAGCTGCTGTGTTCTTGGAACTCAGGGCTTTCTGGTTAATAGACCCTTACCCTAGGCGTAACTCAAACCTTAACCCTAGGAAGGAAAATCAGCCTATGATTCGGGATGGTCTCATAAAAATATCAGTGGTGGCAGCCAAGTTGCGTCACTTTTGCGCTCCCCTTGGGATGCCTTTCGCAGCTGCAGTGTGCCTGGAGCCCAGGGCTTCCTGGTTTTAAAAGTCCTAGGCCTAAGCCTAACAGTAACCCTAGGAAGGTAAATCAGCCGGGTATTAGGGTTCTTCCTAAGGGAAAAGCCGTGAAAGCAGCCATGTTGTGGCACTTCTGCACTCCCTTTGGGATGCCTTTGGCAGATGAAGTAAGCCTGGAACTCAGGGCTTCCTGGTTAAAGAAATCCAAGCCCTAGGCTGAACCCTAACCCTAATCCTAGGCAGATAAATCAGCCTAGGTATAGGGATGGTGCCAAGGAAAAAGCTGTGAAAGCTGCCATGTTGTTGCACTTTTGTACTCCCCTTGGGATGCCTTGAACAGCTGCAGTGTGCCTGGAGCCCAGGGCTTCCTAGTTTTAAAAATCCTAGCCCTAGGCCTAAGCCTAACAGTAACCCTGGGAAGGTCAATCAGCCTGGTGTTAGGCGTCTTGCCAAGGAAAAAGCCGTGAAACAGCCATGTTGTGGCACTTTTGCACTCCCTTTTGGATGCCTTTCACAGCTCCAGTGTGCCTGGAACTCAGGGCTTCCTGATTTTAAAAATCCTAGCCCTAGGCCGAACCCCAACCCTAAGACGAGAAAGGCAAATCAGCCAGGAATTAGGCATGTCCCCAAGGAAAAAGCTGTGGAGGCAGGCATGTTGTGGTACTTTTGCGCTCTTCTTGGGTAGTCCTTCGCAGCTGCTGTGTTTTTGGAACTCAGGGCTTTCTGGTTAATAGAACCCTTACCCTAGGCGTAACTCAAACCTTAACCCTAGGAAGGAAAATCAGCCTATGGTTCAGGATGGTCTCATGGAAATATCAGTGGTGGCAGCCAAGTTGCATCACTTTTGCGCTCCCCCTTGGGATGCCTTTCACAGCTGCAGTGTGCCTGGAGCCCAGGGCTTCCTGGTTTTAAAAGTCCTAGGCCTAAGCCTAACAGTAACCCTAGGAAGGTAAATCAGCCGGGTATTAGGGTTCTTCCTAAGGGAAAAGCCATGAAAGCAGCCATGTTGTGGCACTTCTGCACTCCCTTTGGGATGCCTTTGGCAGATGAAGTAAGCCTGGAACTCAGGGCTTCCTGGTTAAAGAAATCCAAGCCCTAGGCTGAAGCCTAACCCTAACCCTAGGCAGATAAATCAGCCTAGGTATAGGGATGGTGCCAAGGAAAAAGCTGTGAAAGCTGCCATGTTGTTGCACTTTTGTACTCCCCTTGGGATGCCTTGAACAGCTGCAGTGTGCCTGGAGCCCAGGGCTTCCTAGTTTTAAAAATCCTAGCCCTAGGCCTAAGCCTAACAGTAACCCTGGGAAGGTAAATCAGCCTGGTGTTAGGCGTCTTGCCAAGGAAAAAGCCGTGAAAGCAGCCATGTTGTGGCACTTTTGCACTCCCTTTTGGATGCCTTTCACAGCTGCAGTGTGCCTGGAACTCAGGGCTTCCTGCTTTTAAAAATCCTAGCCCTAGGCCGAACCCCAACCCTAAGACGAGAAAGGCAAATCAGCCAGGAATTAGGCATGTCCCCAAGGAAAAAGCTGTGGAGGCAGGCATGTTGTGGTACTTTTGCGCTCTTCTTGGGTAGTCCTTCGCAGCTGCTGTGTTCTTGGAACTCAGGGCTTTCTGGTTAATAGACCCTTACCCTAGGCGTAAATCAAACCTTAACCCTAGGAAGGAAAATCAGCCTATGTTTCGGGATGGTCTCATGGAAATATCAGTGGTGGCAGCCAAGTTGCGTCACTTTTGCGCTCCCCTTGGGATGCCTTTTGCAGCTGCAGTGTGCCTGGAGCCCAGGGCTTCCTGGTTTTAAAAGTCCTAGGCCTAAGCCTAACAGTAACCCTAGGAAGGTAAATCAGCCGGGTATTAGGGTTCTTCCTAATGGAAAAGCCGTGAAAGCAGCCATGTTGTGGCACTTCTGCACTCCCTTTGGGATGCCTTTGGCAGATGAAGTAAGCCTGGAACTCAGGGCTTCCTGGTTAAAGAAATCCAAGCCCTAGGCTGAAGCCTAACCCTAACCCTAGGCAGATAAATCAGCCTAGGTATAGGGATGGTGCCAAGGAAAAAGCTGTGAAAGCTGCCATGTAGTTGCACTTTTGTACTCCCCTTGGGATGCCTTGAACAGCTGCAGTGTGCCTGGAGCCCAGGGCTTCCTAGTTTTAAAAATCCTAGCCCTAGGCCTAAGCCTAACAGTAACCCTGGGAAGGTAAATCAGCCTGGTGTTAGGCGTCTTGCCAAGGAAAAAGCCGTGAAAGCAGCCATGTTGTGGCACTTTTGCACTCCCTTTCGGATGCCTTTCACAGCTCCAGTGTGCCTGGAACTCAGGGCTTCCTGCTTTTAAAAATCCTAGCCCTAGGCCGAACCCCAACCCTAAGACGAGAAAGGCAAATCAGCCAGGAATTAGGCATGTCCCCAAGGAAAAAGCTGTGGAGGCAGGCATGTTGTGGTACTTTTGCGCTCTTCTTGGCTAGTCCTTCACAGCTGCTGTGTTCTTGGAACTCAGGGCTTTCTGGTTAATAGACCCTTACCCTAGGCGTAACTCAAACCTTAACCCTAGGAAGGAAAATCAGCCTATGGTTCAGGATGGTCTCATGGAAATATCAGTGGTGGCAGCCAAGTTGCATCACTTTTGCGCTCCCCCTTGGGATGCCTTTCACAGCTGCAGTGTGCCTGGAGCCCAGGGCTTCCTGGTTTTAAAAGTCCTAGGCCTAAGCCTAACAGTAACCCTAGGAAGGTAAATCAGCCGGGTATTAGGGTTCTTCCTAAGGGAAAAGCCGTGAAAGCAGCCATGTTGTGGCACTTCTGCACTCCCTTTGGGATGCCTTTGGCAGATGAAGTAAGCCTGGAACTCAGGGCTTCCTGGTTAAAGAAATCCAAGCCCTAGGCTGAAGCCTAACCCTAACCCTAGGCAGATAAATCAGCCTAGGTATAGGGATGGTGCCAAGGAAAAAGCTGTGAAAGCTGCCATGTTGTTGCACTTTTGTACTCCCCTTGGGATGCCTTGAACAGCTGCAGTGTTCCTGGAGCCCAGGGCTTCTTAGTTTTAAAAATCCTAGCCCTAGGCCTAAGCCTAACAGTAACCCTGGGAAGGTAAATCAGCCTGGTGTTAGGCGTCTTGCCAAGGAAAAAGCCGTGAAAGCAGCCATGTTGTGGCACTTTTGCACTCCCTTTTGGATGCCTTTCACAGCTCCAGTGTGCCTGGAACTCAGGGCTTCCTGCTTTTAAAAATCCTAGCCCTAGGCCGAACCCCAACCCTAAGACGAGAAAGGCAAATCAGCCAGGAATTAGGCATGTCCCCAAGGAAAAAGCTGTGGAGGCAGGCATGTTGTGGTACTTTTGCGCTCTTCTTGGCTAGTCCTTCGCAGCTGCTGTGTTCTTGGAACTCAGGGCTTTCTGGTTAATAGACCCTTACCCTAGGCGTAAATCAAACCTTAACCCTAGGAAGGAAAATCAGCCTATGGTTCGGGATGGTCTCATGGAAATATCAGTGGTGGCAGCCAAGTTGCGTCACTTTTGCGCTCCCCTTGGGATGCCTTTCGCAGCTGCAGTGTGCCTGGAGCCCAGGGCTTCCTGGTTTTAAAAGTCCTAGGCCTAAGCCTAACAGTAACCCTAGGAAGGTAAATCAGCCGGGTATTAGGGTTCTTCCTAATGGAAAAGCCGTGAAAGCAGCCATGTTGTGGCACTTCTGCACTCCCTTTGGGATGCCTTTGGCAGATGAAGTAAGCCTGGAACTCAGGGCTTCCTGGTTAAAGAAATCCAAGCCCTAGGCTGAAGCCTAACCCTAACCCTAGGCAGATAAATCAGCCTAGGTATAGGGATGGTGCCAAGGAAAAAGCTGTGAAAGCTGCCATGTTGTTGCACTTTTGTACTCCCCTTGGGATGCCTTGAACAGCTGCAGTGTGCCTGGAGCTCAGGGCTTCCTAGTTTTAAAAATCCTAGCCCTAGGCCTAAGCCTAACAGTAACCCTGGGAAGGTAAATCAGCCTGGTGTTAGGCGTCTTGCCAAGGAAAAAGCCGTGAAAGCAGCCATGTTGTGGCACTTTTGCACTCCCTTTCGGATGCCTTTCACAGCTCCAGTGTGCCTGGAACTCAGGGCTTCCTGCTTTTAAAAATCCTAGCCCTAGGCCGAACCCCAACCCTAAGACGAGAAAGGCAAATCAGCCAGGAATTAGGCATGTCCCCAAGGAAAAAGCTGTGGAGGCAGGCATGTTGTGGTACTTTTGCGCTCTTCTTGGCTAGTCCTTCACAGCTGCTGTGTTCTTGGAACTCAGGGCTTTCTGGTTAATAGACCCTTACCCTAGGCGTAACTCAAACCTTAACCCTAGGAAGGAAAATCAGCCTATGGTTCGGGATGGCCTCATGGAAATATCAGTGGTGGCAGCCAAGTTGCGTCACTTTTGCGCTCCCCTTGGGATGCCTTTTGCAGCTGCAGTGTGCCTGGAGCCCAGGGCTTCCTGGTTTTAAAAGTCCTAGGCCTAAGCCTAACAGTAACCCTAGGAAGGTAAATCAGCCGGGTATTAGGGTTCTTCCTAAGGGAAAAGCCGTGAAAGCAGCCATGTTGTGGCACTTCTGCACTCCCTTTGGGATGCCTTTGGCAGATGAAGTAAGCCTGGAACTCAGGGCTTCCTGGTTAAAGAAATCACAGCCCTAGGCTGAAGCCTAACCCTAACCCTAGGCAGATAAATCAGCCTAGGTATAGGGATGGTGCCAAGGAAAAAGCTGTGAAAGCTGCCATGTTGTTGCACTTTTGTACTCCCCTTGGGATGCCTTGAACAGCTGCAGTGTGCCTGGAGCCCAGGGCTTCCTAGTTTTAAAAATCCTAGCCCTAGGCCTAAGCCTAACAGTAACCCTGGGAAGGTAAATCAGCCTGGTGTTAGGCGTCTTGCCAAGGAAAAAGCCGTGAAACAGCCATGTTGTGGCACTTTTGCACTCCCTTTTGGATGCCTTTCACAGCTCCAGTGTGCCTGGAACTCAGGGCTTCCTGATTTTAAAAATCCTAGCCCTAGGCCGAACCCCAACCCTAAGACGAGAAAGGCAAATCAGCCAGGAATTAGGCATGTCCACAAGGAAAAAGCTGTGGAGGCAGGCATGTTGTGGTACTTTTGCGCTCTTCTTGGCTAGTCCTTCGCAGCTGCTGTGTTCTTGGAACTCAGGGCTTTCTGGTTAATAGACCCTTACCCTAGGCGTAAATCAAACCTTAACCCTAGGAAGGAAAATCAGCCTATATTTCGGGATGGTCTCATGGAAATATCAGTGGTGGCAGCCAAGTTGCGTCACTTTTGCGCTCCCCTTGGGATGCCTTTCGCAGCTGCAGTGTGCCTGGAGCCCAGGGCTTCCTGGTTTTAAAAGTCCTAGGCCTAAGCCTAACAGTAACCCTAGGAAGGTAAATCAGCCGGGTATTAGGGTTCTTCCTAAGGGAAAAGCCGTGAAAGCAGCCATGTTGTGGCACTTCTGCACTCCCTTTGGGATGCCTTTGGCAGATGAAGTAAGCCTGGAACTCAGGGCTTCCTGGTTAAAGAAATCCAAGCCCTAGGCTGAACCCTAACCCTAATCCTAGGCAGATAAATCAGCCTAGGTATAGGGATGGTGCCAAGGAAAAAGCTGTGAAAGCTGCCATGTTGTTGCACTTTTGTACTCCCCTTGGGATGCCTTGAACAGCTGCAGTGTGCCTGGAGCTAAGGGCTTCCTAGTTTTAAAAATCCTAGCCCTAGGCCTAAGCCTAACAGTAACCCTGGGAAGGTAAATCAGCCTGGTGTTAGGCGTCTTGCCAAGGAAAAAGCCGTGAAATCAGCCATGTTGTGGCACTTTTGCACTCCCTTTTGGATGCCTTTCACAGCTCCAGTGTGCCTGGAACTCAGGGCTTCCTGCTTTTAAAAATCCTAGCCCTAGGCCGAACCCCAACCCTAAGACGAGAAAGGCAAATCAGCCAGGAATTAGGCATGTCCCCAAGGAAAAAGCTGTGGAGGCAGGCATGTTGTGGTACTTTTGCGCTCTTCTTGGGTAGTCCTTCGCAGCTGCTGTGTTTTTGGAACTCAGGGCTTTCTGGTTAATAGAACCCTTACCCTAGGCGTAACTCAAACCTTAACCCTAGGAAGGAAAATCAGCCTATGGTTCAGGATGGTCTCATGGAAATATCAGTGGTGGCAGCCAAGTTGCATCACTTTTGCGCTCCCCCTTGGGATGCCTTTCACAGCTGCAGTGTGCCTGGAGCCCAGGGCTTCCTGGTTTTAAAAGTCCTAGGCCTAAGCCTAACAGTAACCCTAGGAAGGTAAATCAGCCGGGTATTAGGGTTCTTCCTAAGGGAAAAGCCGTGAAAGCAGCCATGTTGTGGCACTTCTGCACTCCCTTTGGGATGCCTTTGGCAGATGAAGTAAGCCTGGAACTCAGGGCTTCCTGGTTAAAGAAATCCAAGCCCTAGGCTGAACCCTAACCCTAACCCTAGGCAGATAAATCAGCCTAGGTATAGGGATGGTGCCAAGGAAAAAGCTGTGAAAGCTGCCATGTTGTTGCACTTTTGTACTCCCCTTGGGATGCCTTGAACAGCTGCAGTGTGCCTGGAGCCCAGGGCTTCCTAGTTTTAAAAATCCTAGCCCTAGGCCTAAGCCTAACAGTAACCCTGGGAAGGCAAATCAGCCTGGTGTTAGGCGTTTTGCCAAGGAAAAAGCCGTGAAAGCAGCCATGTTGTGGCACTTTTGCACTCCCTTTTGGATGCCTTTCACAGCTCCAGTGTGCCTGGAACTCAGGGCTTCCTGATTTTAAAAATCCTAGCCCTAGGCCGAACCCCAACCCTAAGACGAGAAAGGCAAATCAGCCAGGAATTAGGCATGTCCCCAAGGAAAAAGCTGTGGAGGCAGGCATGTTGTGGTACTTTTGCGCTCTTCTTGGCTAGTCCTTCGCAGCTGCTGTGTTCTTGGAACTCAGGGCTTTCTGGTTAATAGACCCTTACCCTAGGCGTAACTCAAACCTTAACCCTAGGAAGGAAAATCAGCCTATGGTTCGGGATGGCCTCATGGAAATATCAGTGGTGGCAGCCAAGTTGCGTCACTTTTGCGCTCCCCTTGGGATGCCTTTCGCAGCTGCAGTGTGCCTGGAGCCCAGGGCTTCCTGGTTTTAAAAGTCCTAGGCCTAAGCCTAACAGTAACCCTAGGAAGGTAAATCAGCCGGTTATTAGGGTTCTTCCTAAGGGAAAAGCCGTGAAAGCAGCCATGTTGTGGCACTTCTGCACTCCCTTTGGGATGCCTTTGGCAGATGAAGTAAGCCTGGAACTCAGGGCTTCCTGGTTAAAGAAATCACAGCCCTAGGCTGAAGCCTAACCCTAACCCTAGGCAGATAAATCAGCCTAGGTATAGGGATGGTGCCAAGGAAAAAGCTGTGAAAGCTGCCATGTAGTTGCACTTTTGTACTCCCCTTGGGATGCCTTGAACAGCTGCAGTGTGCCTGGAGCTAAGGGCTTCCTAGTTTTAAAAATCCTAGCCCTAGGCCTAAGCCTAACAGTAACCCTGGGAAGGTAAATCAGCCTGGTGTTAGGCGTCTTGCCAAGGAAAAAGCCGTGAAAGCAGCCATGTTGTGGCACTTTTGCACTCCCTTTTGGATGCCTTTCACAGCTCCAGTGTGCCTGGAACTCAGGGCTTCCTGATTTTAAAAATCCTAGCCCTAGGCCTAACCCCAACCCTAAGACGAGAAAGGCAAATCAGCCAGGAATTAGGCATGTCCCCAAGGAAAAAGCTGTGGAGGCAGGCATGTTGTGGTACTTTTGCGCTCTTCTTGGCTAGTCCTTCGCAGCTGCTGTGTTCTTGGAACTCAGGGCTTTCTGGTTAATAGAACCCTTACCCTAGGCGTAACTCAAACCTTAACCCTAGGAAGGAAAATCAGCCTATGGTTCAGGATGGTCTCATGGAAATATCAGTGGTGGCAGCCAAGTTGCATCACTTTTGCGCTCCCCCTTGGGATGCCTTTCACAGCTGCAGTGTGCCTGGAGCCCAGGGCTTCCTGGTTTTAAAAGTCCTAGGCCTAAGCCTAACAGTAACCCTAGGAAGGTAAATCAGCCGGGTATTAGGGTTCTTCCTAAGGGAAAAGCCGTGAAAGCAGCCATGTTGTGGCACTTCTGCACTCCCTTTGGGATGCCTTTGGCAGATGAAGTAAGCCTGGAACTCAGGGCTTCCTGGTTAAAGAAATCCAAGCCCTAGGCTGAAGCCTAACCCTAACCCTAGGCAGATAAATCAGCCTAGGTATAGGGATGGTGCCAAGGAAAAAGCTGTGAAAGCTGCCATGTTGTTGCACTTTTGTACTCCCCTTGGGATGCCTTGAACAGCTGCAGTGTGCCTGGAGCCCAGGGCTTCCTAGTTTTAAAAATCCTAGCCCTAGGCCTAAGCCTAACAGTAACCCTGGGAAGGTAAATCAGCCTGGTGTTAGGCGTCTTGCCAAGGAAAAAGCCGTGAAAGCAGCCATGTTGTGGCACTTTTGCACTCCCTTTTGGATGCCTTTCACAGCTCCAGTGTGCCTGGAACTCAGGGCTTCCTGCTTTTAAAAATCCTAGCCCTAGGCCGAACCCCAACCCTAAGACGAGAAAGGCAAATCAGCCAGGAATTAGGCATGTCCCCAAGGAAAAAGCTGTGGAGGCAGGCATGTTGTGGTACTTTTGCGCTCTTCTTGGCTAGTCCTTCACAGCTGCTGTGTTCTTGGAACTCAGGGCTTTCTGGTTAATAGACCCTTACCCTAGGCGTAACTCAAACCTTAACCCTAGGAAGGAAAATCAGCCTATGGTTCGGGATGGCCTCATGGAAATATCAGTGGTGGCAGCCAAGTTGCGTCACTTTTGCGCTCCCCTTGGGATGCCTTTTGCAGCTGCAGTGTGCCTGGAGCCCAGGGCTTCCTGGTTTTAAAAGTCCTAGGCCTAAGCCTAACAGTAACCCTAGGAAGGTAAATCAGCCGGGTATTAGGGTTCTTCCTAAGGGAAAAGCCGTGAAAGCAGCCATGTTGTGGCACTTCTGCACTCCCTTTGGGATGCCTTTGGCAGATGAAGTAAGCCTGGAACTCAGGGCTTCCTGGTTAAAGAAATCACAGCCCTAGGCTGAAGCCTAACCCTAACCCTAGGCAGATAAATCAGCCTAGGTATAGGGATGGTGCCAAGGAAAAAGCTGTGAAAGCTGCCATGTTGTTGCACTTTTGTACTCCCCTTGGGATGCCTTGAACAGCTGCAGTGTGCCTGGAGCTAAGGGCTTCCTAGTTTTAAAAATCCTAGCCCTAGGCCTAAGCCTAACAGTAACCCTGGGAAGGTAAATCAGCCTGGTGTTAGGCGTCTTGCCAAGGAAAAAGCCGTGAAAGCAGCCATGTTGTGGCACTTTTGCACTCCCTTTTGGATGCCTTTCACAGCTCCAGTGTGCCTGGAACTCAGGGCTTCCTGATTTTAAAAATCCTAGCCCTAGGCCTAACCCCAACCCTAAGACGAGAAAGGCAAATCAGCCAGGAATTAGGCATGTCCCCAAGGAAAAAGCTGTGGAGGCAGGCATGTTGTGGTACTTTTGCGCTCTTCTTGGCTAGTCCTTCGCAGCTGCTGTGTTCTTGGAACTCAGGGCTTTCTGGTTAATAGAACCCTTACCCTAGGCGTAACTCAAACCTTAACCCTAGGAAGGAAAATCAGCCTATGGTTCAGGATGGTCTCATGGAAATATCAGTGGTGGCAGCCAAGTTGCATCACTTTTGCGCTCCCCCTTGGGATGCCTTTCACAGCTGCAGTGTGCCTGGAGCCCAGGGCTTCCTGGTTTTAAAAGTCCTAGGCCTAAGCCTAACAGTAACCCTAGGAAGGTAAATCAGCCGGGTATTAGGGTTCTTCCTAAGGGAAAAGCCGTGAAAGCAGCCATGTTGTGGCACTTCTGCACTCCCTTTGGGATGCCTTTGGCAGATGAAGTAAGCCTGGAACTCAGGGCTTCCTGGTTAAAAAAATCCTAGCCCTAGGCTGAGCCCTAACCCTAACCCTAGGCAGATAAATCAGCCTAGGTATAGGGATGGTGCCAAGGAAAAAGCTGTGAAAGCTGCCATGTTGTTGCACTTTTGTACTCCCCTTGGGATGCCTTGAACAGCTGCAGTGTGCCTGGAGCCCAGGGCTTCCTAGTTTTAAAAATCCTAGCCCTAGGCCTAAGCCTAACAGTAACCCTGGGAAGGTAAATCAGCCTGGTGTTAGGCGTCTTGCCAAGGAAAAAGCCGTGAAAGCAGCCATGTTGTGGCACTTTTGCACTCCCTTTTGGATGCCTTTCACAGCTGCAGTGTGCCTGGAACTCAGGGCTTCCTGCTTTTAAAAATCCTAGCCCTAGGCCGAACCCCAACCCTAAGACGAGAAAGGCAAATCAGCCAGGAATTAGGCATGTCCCCAAGGAAAAAGCTGTGGAGGCAGGCATGTTGTGGTACTTTTGCGCTCTTCTTGGGTAGTCCTTCGCAGCTGCTGTGTTCTTGGAACTCAGGGCTTTCTGGTTAATAGACCCTTACCCTAGGCGTAAATCAAACCTTAACCCTAGGAAGGAAAATCAGCCTATGTTTCGGGATGGTCTCATGGAAATATCAGTGGTGGCAGCCAAGTTGCGTCACTTTTGCGCTCCCCTTGGGATGCCTTTCGCAGCTGCAGTGTGCCTGGAGCCCAGGGCTTCCTGGTTTTAAAAGTCCTAGGCCTAAGCCTAACAGTAACCCTAGGAAGGTAAATCAGCCGGGTATTAGGGTTCTTCCTAATGGAAAAGCCGTGAAAGCAGCCATGTTGTGGCACTTCTGCACTCCCTTTGGGATGCCTTTGGCAGATGAAGTAAGCCTGGAACTCAGGGCTTCCTGGTTAAAGAAATCCAAGCCCTAGGCTGAAGCCTAACCCTAACCCTAGGCAGATAAATCAGCCTAGGTATAGGGATGGTGCCAAGGAAAAAGCTGTGAAAGCTGCCATGTTGTTGCACTTTTGTACTCCCCTTGGGATGCCTTGAACAGCTGCAGTGTGCCTGGAGCCCAGGGCTTCCTAGTTTTAAAAATCCTAGCCCTAGGCCTAAGCCTAACAGTAACCCTGGGAAGGTAAATCAGCCTGGTGTTAGGCGTCTTGCCAAGGAAAAAGCCGTGAAAGCAGCCATGTTGTGGCACTTTTGCACTCCCTTTCGGATGCCTTTCACAGCTCCAGTGTGCCTGGAACTCAGGGCTTCCTGCTTTTAAAAATCCTAGCCCTAGGCCGAACCCCAACCCTAAGACGAGAAAGGCAAATCAGCCAGGAATTAGGCATGTCCCCAAGGAAAAAGCTGTGGAGGCAGGCATGTTGTGGTACTTTTGCGCTCTTCGTGGCTAGTCCTTCACAGCTGCTGTGTTCTTGGAACTCAGGGCTTTCTGGTTAATAGACCCTTACCCTAGGCGTAACTCAAACCTTAACCCTAGGAAGGAAAATCAGCCTATGGTTCGGGATGGCCTCATGGAAATATCAGTGGTGGCAGCCAAGTTGCGTCACTTTTGCGCTCCCCTTGGGATGCCTTTTGCAGCTGCAGTGTGCCTGGAGCCCAGGGCTTCCTGGTTTTAAAAGTCCTAGGCCTAAGCCTAACAGTAACCCTAGGAAGGTAAATCAGCCGGGTATTAGGGTTCTTCCTAAGGGAAAAGCCGTGAAAGCAGCCATGTTGTGGCACTTCTGCACTCCCTTTGGGATGCCTTTGGCAGATGAAGTAAGCCTGGAACTCAGGGCTTCCTGGTTAAAGAAATCCAAGCCCTAGGCTGAACCCTAACCCTAACCCTAGGCAGATAAATCAGCCTAGGTATAGGGATGGTGCCAAGGAAAAAGCTGTGAAAGCTGCCATGTTGTTGCACTTTTGTACTCCCCTTGGGATGCCTTGAACAGCTGCAGTGTGCCTGGAGCCCAGGGCTTCCTAGATTTAAAAATCCTAGCCCTAGGCCTAAGCCTAACAGTAACCCTGGGAAGGTAAATCAGCCTGGTGTTAGGCGTCTTGCCAAGGAAAAAGCCGTGAAATCAGCCATGTTGTGGCACTTTTGCACTCCCTTTTGGATGCCTTTCACAGCTCCAGTGTGCCTGGAACTCAGGGCTTCCTGCTTTTAAAAATCCTAGCCCTAGGCCGAACCCCAACCCTAAGACGAGAAAGGCAAATCAGCCAGGAATTAGGCATGTCCCCAAGGAAAAAGCTGTGGAGGCAGGCATGTTGTGGTACTTTTGCGCTCTTCTTGGCTAGTCCTTCGCAGCTGCTGTGTTTTTGGAACTCAGGGCTTTCTGGTTAATAGAACCCTTACCCTAGGCGTAACTCAAACCTTAACCCTAGGAAGGAAAATCAGCCTATGGTTCAGGATGGTCTCATGGAAATATCAGTGGTGGCAGCCAAGTTGCATCACTTTTGCGCTCCCCCTTGGGATGCCTTTCACAGCTGCAGTGTGCCTGGAGCCCAGGGCTTCCTGGTTTTAAAAGTCCTAGGCCTAAGCCTAACAGTAACCCTAGGAAGGTAAATCAGCCGGGTATTAGGGTTCTTCCTAAGGGAAAAGCCGTGAAAGCAGCCATGTTGTGGCACTTCTGCACTCCCTTTGGGATGCCTTTGGCAGATGAAGTAAGCCTGGAACTCAGGGCTTCCTGGTTAAAGAAATCACAGCCCTAGGCTGAAGCCTAACCCTAACCCTAGGCAGATAAATCAGCCTAGGTATAGGGATGGTGCCAAGGAAAAAGCTGTGAAAGCTGCCATGTTGTTGCACTTTTGTACTCCCCTTGGGATGCCTTGAACAGCTGCAGTGTGCCTGGAGCCCAGGGCTTCCTAGTTTCAAAAATCCTAGCCCTAGGCCTAAGCCTAACAGTAACCCTGGGAAGGGAAATCAGCCTGGTGTTAGGCTTCTTGCCAAGGAAAAAGGCGTGAAAGCAGCCATGTTGTGGCACTTTTGCACTCCCTTTTGGATGCCTTTCACAGCTCCAGTGTGCCTGGAACTCAGGGCTTCCTGATTTTAAAAATCCTAGCCCTAGGCCGAACCGCAACCCTAAGACGAGAAAGGCAAATCAGCCAGGAATTAGGCATGTCCCCAAGGAAAAAGCTGTGGAGGCAGGCATGTTGTGGTACTTTTGCGCTCTTCTTGGCTAGTCCTTCGCAGCTGCTGTGTTCTTGGAACTCAGGGCTTTCTGGTTAATAGAACCCTTACCCTAGGCGTAACTCAAACCTTAACCCTAGGAAGGAAAATCAGCCTATGGTTCGGGATGGTCTCATGGAAATATCAGTGGTGGCAGCCAAGTTGCGTCACTTTTGCGCTCCCCTTGGGACGCCTTTCGCAGCTGCAGTGTGCCTGGAGCCCAGGGCTTCCTGGTTTTAAAAGTCCTAGGCCTAAGCCTAACATTAACCCTAGGAAGCTAAATAAGCTGGGTATTAGGGTTCTTCCTAAGGGAAAAGCCGTGAAAGCAGCCATGTTGTGGCACTTCTGCACTCCCTTTGGGATGTCTTTGGCAGATGAAGTAAGCCTGGAACTCAGGGCTTCTGGTTAAAGAAATCACAGCCCTAGGCTGAACCCTAACCCTAACCCTAGGCAGATAAATCAGCCTAGGTATAGGGATGGTGCCAAGGAAAAAGCTGTGAAAGCTGCCATGTTGTTGCACTTTTGTACTCCCCTTGGGATGCCTTGAACAGCTGCAGTGTGCCTGGAGCTAAGGGCTTCCTAGTTTTAAAAATCCTAGCCCTAGGCCTAAGCCTAACAGTAACCCTGGGAAGGTAAATCAGCCTGGTGTTAGGCGTCTTGCCAAGGAAAAAGCCGTGAAATCAGCCATGTTGTGGCACTTTTGCACTCCCTTTTGGATGCCTTTCACAGCTCCAGTGTGCCTGGAACTCAGGGCTTCCTGCTTTTAAAAATCCTAGCCCTAGGCCGAACCCCAACCCTAAGACGAGAAAGGCAAATCAGCCAGGAATTAGGCATGTCCCCAAGGAAAAAGCTGTGGAGGCAGGCATGTTGTGGTACTTTTGCGCTCTTCTTGGGTAGTCCTTCGCAGCTGCTGTGTTTTTGGAACTCAGGGCTTTCTGGTTAATAGAACACTTACCCTAGGCGTAACTCAAACCTTAACCCTAGGAAGGAAAATCAGCCTAAGGTTCAGGATGGTCTCATGGAAATATCAGTGGTGGCAGCCAAGTTGCATCACTTTTGCGCTCCCCCTTGGGATGCCTTTCACAGCTGCAGTGTGCCTGGAGCCCAGGGCTTCCTGGTTTTAAAAGTCCTAGGCCTAAGCCTAACAGTAACCCTAGGAAGGTAAATCAGCCGGGTATTAGGGTTCTTCCTAAGGGAAAAGCCGTGAAAGCAGCCATGTTGTGGCACTTCTGCACTCCCTTTGGGATGCCTTTGGCAGATGAAGTAAGCCTGGAACTCAGGGCTTCCTGGTTAAAGAAATCCAAGCCCTAGGCTGAACCCTAACCCTAACCCTAGGCAGATAAATCAGCCTAGGTATAGGGATGGTGCCAAGGAAAAAGCTGTGAAAGCTGCCATGTTGTTGCACTTTTGTACTCCCCTTGGGATGCCTTGAACAGCTGCAGTGTGCCTGGAGCTAAGGGCTTCCTAGTTTTAAAAATCCTAGCCCTAGGCCTAAGCCTAACAGTAACCCTGGGAAGGTAAATCAGCCTGGTGTTAGGCGTCTTGCCAAGGAAAAAGCCGTGAAAGCAGCCATGTTGTGGCACTTTTGCACTCCCTTTTGGATGCCTTTCACAGCTCCAGTGTGCCTGGAACTCAGGGCTTCCTGCTTTTAAAAATCCTAGCCCTAGGCCGAACCCCAACCCTAAGACGAGAAAGGCAAATCAGCCAGGAATTAGGCATGTCCCCAAGGAAAAAGCTGTGGAGGCAGGCATGTTGTGGTACTTTTGCGCTCTTCTTGGCTAGTCCTTCGCAGCTGCTGTGTTCTTGGAACTCAGGGCTTTCTGGTTAATAGACCCTTACCCTAGGCGTAACTCAAACCTTAACCCTAGGAAGGAAAATCAGCCTATGGTTCGGGATGGTCTCATGGAAATATCAGTGGTGGCAGCCAAGTTGCGTCACTTTTGCGCTCCCCTTGGGATGCCTTTCACAGCTGCAGTGTGCCTGGAGCCCAGGGCTTCCTGGTTTTAAAAGTCCTAGGCCTAAGCCTAACAGTAACCCTAGGAAGGTAAATCAGCCGGGTATTAGGGTTCTTCCTAAGGGAAAAGCCGTGAAAGCAGCCATGTTGTGGCACTTCTGCACTCCCTTTGGGATGCCTTTGGCAGATGAAGTAAGCCTGGAACTCAGGGCTTCCTGGTTAAAGAAATCCAAGCCCTAGGCTGAACCCTAACCCTAACCCTAGGCAGATAAATCAGCCTAGGTATAGGGATGGTGCCAAGGAAAAAGCTGTGAAAGCTGCCATGTTGTTGCACTTTTGTACTCCCCTTGGGATGCCTTGAACAGCTGCAGTGTGCCTGGAGCCCAGGGCTTCCTAGTTTTAAAAATCCTAGCCCTAGGCCTAAGCCTAACAGTAACCCTGGGAAGGCAAATCAGCCTGGTGTTAGGCGTTTTGCCAAGGAAAAAGCCGTGAAAGCAGCCATGTTGTGGCACTTTTGCACTCCCTTTTGGATGCCTTTCACAGCTGCAGTGTGCCTGGAACTCAGGGCTTCCTGATTTTAAAAATCCTAGCCCTAGGCCGAACCCCAACCCTAAGACGAGAAAGGCAAATCAGCCAGGAATTAGGCATGTCCCCAAGGAAAAAGCTGTGGAGGCAGGCATGTTGTGGTACTTTTGCGCTCTTCTTGGCTAGTCCTTCGCAGCTGCTGTGTTCTTGGAACTCAGGGCTTTCTGGTTAATAGACCCTTAACCTAGGCGTAACTCAAACCTTAACCCTAGGAAGGAAAATCAGCCTATGGTTCGGGATGGCCTCATGGAAATATCAGTGGTGGCAGCCAAGTTGCGTCACTTTTGCGCTCCCCTTGGGATGCCTTTCGCAGCTGCAGTGTGCCTGGAGCCCAGGGCTTCCTGGTTTTAAAAGTCCTAGGCCTAAGCCTAACAGTAACCCTAGGAAGGTAAATCAGCCGGGTATTAGGGTTCTTCCTAAGGGAAAAGCCGTGAAAGCAGCCATGTTGTGGCACTTCTGCACTCCCTTTGGGATGCCTTTGGCAGATGAAGTAAGCCTGGAACTCAGGGCTTCCTGGTTAAAGAAATCACAGCCCTAGGCTGAACCCTAACCCTAACCCTAGGCAGATAAATCAGCCTAGGTATAGGGATGGTGCCAAGGAAAAAGCTGTGAAAGCTGCCATGTTGTTGCACTTTTGTACTCCCCTTGGGATGCCTTGAACAGCTGCAGTGTGCCTGGAGCCCAGGGCTTCCTAGTTTCAAAAATCCTAGCCCTAGGCCTAAGCCTAACAGTAACCCTGGGAAGGGAAATCAGCCTGGTGTTAGGCTTCTTGCCAAGGAAAAAGCCGTGAAAGCAGCCATGTTGTGGCACTTTTGCACTCCCTTTTGGATGCCTTTCACAGCTCCAGTGTGCCTGGAACTCAGGGCTTCCTGCTTTTAAAAATCCTAGCCCTAGGCCGAACCCCAACCCTAAGACGAGAAAGGCAAATCAGCCAGGAATTAGGCATGTCCCCAAGGAAAAAGCTGTGGAGGCAGGCATGTTGTGGTACTTTTGCGCTCTTCTTGGCTAGTCCTTCGCAGCTGCTGTGTTCTTGGAACTCAGGGCTTTCTGGTTAATAGAACCCTTACCCTAGGCGTAACTCAAACCTTAACCCTAGGAAGGAAAATCAGCCTATGGTTCGGGATGGTCTCATGGAAATATCAGTGGTGGCAGCCAAGTTGCGTCACTTTTGCGCTCCCCTTGGGATGCCTTTCGCAGCTGCAGTGTGCCTGGAGCCCAGGGCTTCCTGGTTTTAAAAGTCCTAGGCCTAAGCCTAACAGTAACCCTAGGAAGGTAAATCAGCCAGGTATTAGGGTTCTTCCTAAGGGAAAAGCCGTGAAAGCAGCCATGTTGTGGCACTTCTGCACTCCCTTTGGGATGCCTTTGGCAGATGAAGTAAGCCTGGAACTCAGGGCTTCCTGGTTAAAGAAATCCAAGACCGAGGCTGAAGCCTAACCCTAACCCTAGGCAGATAAATCAGCCTAGGTATAGGGATGGTGCCAAGGAAAAAGCTGTGAAAGCTGCCATGTTGTTGCACTTTTGTACTCCCCTTGGGATGCCTTGAACAGCTGCAGTGTGCCTGGAGCTAAGGGCTTCCTAGTTTTAAAAATCCTAGCCCTAGGCCTAAGCCTAACAGTAACCCTGGGAAGGTAAATCAGCCTGGTGTTAGGCGTCTTGCCAAGGAAAAAGCCGTGAAAGCAGCCATGTTGTGGCACTTTTGCACTCCCTTTTGGATGCCTTTCACAGCTCCAGTGTGCCTGGAACTCAGGGCTTCCTGCTTTTAAAAATCCTAGCCCTAGGCCGAACCCCAACCCTAAGACGAGAAAGGCAAATCAGCCAGGAATTAGGCATGTCCCCAAGGAAAAAGCTGTGGAGGCAGGCATGTTGTGGTACTTTTGCGCTCTTCTTGGCTAGTCCTTCGCAGCTGCTGTGTTCTTGGAACTCAGGGCTTTCTGGTTAATAGACCCTTACCCTAGGCGTAACTCAAACCTTAACCCTAGGAAGGAAAATCAGCCTATGGTTCGGGATGGTCTCATGGAAATATCAGTGGTGGCAGCCAAGTTGCGTCACTTTTGCGCTCCCCTTGGGATGCCTTTCGCAGCTGCAGTGTGCCTGGAGCCCAGGGCTTCCTGGTTTTAAAAGTCCTAGGCCTAAGCCTAACAGTAACCCTAGGAAGGTAAATCAGCCGGGTATTAGGGTTCTTCCTAAGGGAAAAGCCGTGAAAGCAGCCATGTTGTGGCACTTCTGCACTCCCTTTGGGATGCCTTTGGCAGATGAAGTAAGCCTGGAACTCAGGGCTTCCTGGTTAAAGAAATCCAAGCCCTAGGCTGAAGCCTAACCCTAACCCTAGGCAGATAAATCAGCCTAGGTATAGGGATGGTGCCAAGGAAAAAGCTGTGAAAGCTGCCATGTTGTTGCACTTTTGTACTCCCCTTGGGATGCCTTGAACAGCTGCAGTGTGCCTGGAGCCCAGGGCTTCCTAGTTTTAAAAATCCTAGCCCTAGGCCTAAGCCTAACAGTAACCCTTGGAAGGCAAATCAGCCTGGTGTTAGGCGTCTTGCCAAGGAAAAAGCCGTGAAAGCAGCCATGCTGTGTCACTTTTCCACTCCCTTTCGGATGCCTTTCACAGCTGCAGTGTGCCTGGAACTCAGGGCTTCCTGATTTTAAAAATCCTAGCCCTAGGCCGAACCCCAACCCTAAGACGAGAAAGGCAAATCAGCCAGGAATTAGGCATGTCCCCAAGGAAAAAGCTGTGGAGGCAGGCATGTTGTGGTACTTTTGCGCTCTTCTTGGCTAGTCCTTCGCAGCTGCTGTGTTCTTGGAACTCAGGGCTTTCTGGTTAATAGACCCTTACCCTAGGCGTAACTCAAACCTTAACCCTAGGATGGAAAATCAGCCTATGGTTCGGGATGGTCTCATGGAAATATCAGTGGTGGCAGCCAAGTTGCGTCACTTTTGCGCTCCCCTTGGGATGCCTTTCGCAGCTGCAGTGTGCCTGGAGCCCAGGGCTTCCTGGTTTTAAAAGTCCTAGGCCTAAGCCTAACAGTAACCCTAGGAAGGTAAATCAGCCGGGTATTAGGGTTCTTCCTAAGGGAAAAGCCGTGAAAGCAGCCATGTTGTGGCACTTCTGCACTCCCTTTGGGATGCCTTTGGCAGATGAAGTAAGCCTGGAACTCAGGGCTTCCTGGTTAAAAAAATCCAAGCCCTAGGCTGAACCCTAACCCTAACCCTAGGCAGATAAATCAGCCTAGGTATAGGGATGGTGCCAAGGAAAAAGCTGTGAAAGCTGCCATGTTGTTACACTTTTGTACTCCCCTTGGGATGCCGTGAACAGCTGCAGTGTGCCTGGCGCCCAGGGCCTCCTAGTTTTAAAAATCCTAGCCCTAGGCCTAAGCCTAACAGTAACCCTGGGAAGGTAAATCAGCCTGGTGTTAGGCGTCTTGCCAAGGAAAAAGCCGTGAAAGCAGCCATGTTGTGGCACTTTTGCACTCCCTTTTGGATGCCTTTCACAGCTCCAGTGTGCCTGGAACTCAGGGCTTCCTGATTTTAAAAATCCTAGCCCTAGGCCGAACCCCAACCCTAAGACGAGAAAGGCAAATCAGCCAGGAATTAGGCATGTCCCCAAGGAAAAAGCTGTGGAGGCAGGCATGTTGTGGTACTTTTGCGCTCTTCTTGGCTAGTCCTTCGCAGCTGCTGTGTTCTTGGAACTCAGGGCTTTCTGGTTAATAGACCCTTACCCTAGGCGTAACTCAAACCTTAACCCTAGGAAGGAAAATCAGCCTATGGTTCGGGATGGTCTCATGGAAATATCAGTGGTGGCAGCCAAGTTGCGTCACTTTTGCGCTCCCCTTGGGATGCCTTTCGCAGCTGCAGTGTGCCTGGAGCCCAGGGCTTCCTGGTTTTAAAAGTCCTAGGCCTAAGCCTAACAGTAACCCTAGGAAGGTAAATCAGCCGGGTATTAGGGTTCTTCCTAAGGGAAAAGCCGTGAAAGCAGCCATGTTGTGGCACTTCTGCACTCCCTTTGGGATGCCTTTGGCAGATGAAGTAAGCCTGGAACTCAGGGCTTCCTGGTTAAAGAAATCCAAGCCCTAGGCTGAACCCTAACCCTAACCCTAGGCAGATAAATCAGCCTAGGTATAGGGATGGTGCCAAGGAAAAAGCTGTGAAAGCTGCCATGTTGTTACACTTTTTTACTCCCCTTGGGATGCCTTGAACAGCTGCAGTGTGCCTGGAGCCCAGGGCCTCCTAGTTTTCAAAATCCTAGCCCTAGGCCTAAGCCTAACAGTAACCCTGGGAAGGTAAATCAGCCTGGTGTTAGGCTTCTTGCCAAGGAAAAAGCCGTGAAAGCAGCCATGTTGTGGCACTTTTGCACTCCCTTTTGGATGCCTTTCACAGCTGCAGTGTGCCTGGAACTCAGGGCTTCCTGCTTTTAAAAATCCTAGCCCTAGGCCGAACCCCAACCCTAAGACGAGAAAGGCAAATCAGCCAGGAATTAGGCATGTCCACAAGGAAAAAGCTGTGGAGGCAGGCATGTTGTGGTACTTTTGCGCTCTTCTTGGCTAGTCCTTCGCAGCAGCTGTGTTCTTGGAACTCAGGGCTTTCTGGTTAATAGACCCTTACCCTAGGCGTAACTCAAACCTTAACCCTAGGAAGGAAAATCAGCCTATGGTTCGGGATGGTCTCTAGGAAATATCAGTGGTGGCAGCCAAGTTGCGTCACTTTTGCGCTCCCCTTGGGATGCCTTTCGCAGCTGCAGTGTGCCTGGAGCCCAGGGCTTCCTGGTTTTAAAAGTCCTAGGCCTAAGCCTAACAGTAACCCTAGGAAGGTAAATCAGCCGGGTATTAGGGTTCTTCCTAAGGGAAAAGCCGTGAAAGCAGCCATGTTGTGGCACTTCTGCACTCCCTTTGGGATGCCTTTGGCAGATGAAGTAAGCCTGGAACTCAGGGCTTCCTGGTTAAAGAAATCACAGCCCTAGGCTGAACCCTAACCCTAACCCTAGGCAGATAAATCAGCCTAGGTATCGGGATGGTGCCAAGGAAAAAGCTGTGAAAGCTGCCATGTTGTTGCACTTTTGTACTCCCCTTGGGATGCCTTGAACAGCTGCAGTGTGCCTGGAGCTAAGGGCTTCCTAGTTTTAAAAATCCTAGCCCTAGGCCTAAGCCTAACAGTAACCCTGGGAAGGTAAATCAGCCTGGTGTTAGGCGTCTTGCCAAGGAAAAAGCCGTGAAAGCAGCCATGCTGTGTCACTTTTGCACTCCCTTTCGGATGCCTTTCACAGCTCCAGTGTGCCTGGAACTCAGGGCTTCCTGCTTTTAAAAATCCTAGCCCTAGGCCGAACCCCAACCCTAAGACGAGAAAGGCAAATCAGCCAGGAATTAGGCATGTCCACAAGGAAAAAGCTGTGGAGGCAGGCATGTTGTGCTACTTTTGCGCTCTTCTTGGGTAGTCCTTCGCAGCTGCTGTGTTCTTGGAACTCAGGGCTTTCTGGTTAATAGACCCTTACCCTAGGCGTAACTCAAACCTTAACCCTAGGAAGGAAAATCAGCCTATGGTTCGGGATGGTCTCATGGAAATATCAGTGGTGGCAGCCAAGTTGCGTCACTTTTGCGCTCCCCTTGGGATGCCTTTCGCAGCTGCAGTGTGCCTGGAGCCCAGGGCTTCCTGGTTTTAAAAGTCCTAGGCCTAAGCCTAACAGTAACCCTAGGAAGGTAAATCAGCCGGGTATTAGGGTTCTTCCTAAGGGAAAAGCCGTGAAAGCAGCCATGTTGTGGCACTTCTGCACTCCCTTTGGGATGCCTTTGGCAGATGAAGTAAGCCTGGAACTCAGGGCTTCCTGGTTAAAAAAATCCAAGCCCTAGGCTGAACCCTAACCCTAACCCTAGGCAGATAAATCAGCCTAGGTATAGGGATGGTGCCAAGGAAAAAGCTGTGAAAGCTGCCATGTTGTTACACTTTTGTACTCCCCTTGGGATGCCTTGAACAGCTGCAGTGTGCCTGGCGCCCAGGGCCTCCTAGTTTTAAAAGTCCTAGCCCTAGGCCTAAGCCTAACAGTAACCCTGGGAAGGTAAATCAGCCTGGTGTTAGGCGTCTTGCCAAGGAAAAAGCCGTGAAATCAGCCATGTTGTGGCACTTTTGCACTCCCTTTCGGATGCCTTTCACAGCTCCAGTGTGCCTGGAACTCAGGGCTTCCTGATTTTAAAAATCCTAGCCCTAGGCCGAACCCCAACCCTAAGACGAGAAAGGCAAATCAGCCAGGAATTAGGCATGTCCCCAAGGAAAAAGCTGTGGAGGCAGGCATGTTGTGGTACTTTTGCGCTCTTCTTGGCTAGTCCTTCGCAGCTGCTGTGTTCTTGGAACTCAGGGCTTTCTGGTTAATAGACCCTTACCCTAGGCGTAACTCAAACCTTAACCCTAGGAAGGAAAATCAGCCTATGGTTCGGGATGGTCTCATGGAAATATCAGTGGTGGCAGCCAAGTTGCGTCACTTTTGCGCTCCCCTTGGGATGCCTTTTGCAGCTGCAGTGTGCCTGGAGCCCAGGGCTTCCTGGTTTTAAAAGTCCTAGGCCTAAGCCTAACAGTAACCCTAGGAAGGTAAATCAGCCGGGTATTAGGGTTCTTCCTAAGGGAAAAGCCGTGAAAGCAGCCATGTTGTGGCACTTCTGCACTCCC
Organism: Ammospiza caudacuta; assembly: GCF_027887145.1. Classification (NCBI taxonomy): domain Eukaryota; kingdom Metazoa; phylum Chordata; class Aves; order Passeriformes; family Passerellidae; genus Ammospiza; species Ammospiza caudacuta. The sequence goes on along the minus strand of NW_026682943.1, from coordinate 276,664 downwards.
TTTGGGATGCCTTTGGCAGATGAAGTAAGCCTGGAACTCAGGGCTTCCTGGTTAAAGAAATCCAAGCCCTAGGCTGAACCCTAACCCTAACCCTAGGCAGATAAATCAGCCTAGGTATAGGGATGGTGCCAAGGAAAAAGCTGTGAAAGCTGCCATGTTGTTGCACTTTTGTACTCCCCTTGGGATGCCTTGAACAGCTGCAGTGTGCCTGGAGCCCAGGGCTTCCTAGTTTTAAAAATCCTAGCACTAGGCCTAAGCCTAACAGTAACCCTGGGAAGGGAAATCAGCCTGGTGTTAGGCGTCTTGCCAAGGAAAAAGCCGTGAAAGCAGCCATGTTGTGGCACTTTTGCACTCCCTTTTGGATGCCTTTCACAGCTCCAGTGTGCCTGGAACTCAGGGCTTCCTGATTTTAAAAATCCTAGCCCTAGGCCGAACCCCAACCCTAAGACGAGAAAGGCAAATCAGCCAGGAATTAGGCATGTCCCCAAGGAAAAAGCTGTGGAGGCAGGCATGTTGTGGTACTTTTGCGCTCTTCTTGGCTAGTCCTTCGCAGCTGCTGTGTTCTTGGAACTCAGGGCTTTCTGGTTAATAGACCCTTACCCTAGGCGTAACTCAAACCTTAACCCTAGGAAGGAAAATCAGCCTATGGTTCGGGATGGTCTCATGGAAATATCAGTGGTGGCAGCCAAGTTGCGTCACTTTTGCGCTCCCCTTGGGATGCCTTTCGCAGCTGCAGTGTGCCTGGAGCCCAGGGCTTCCTGGTTTTAAAAGTCCTAGGCCTAAGCCTAACAGTAACCCTAGGAAGGTAAATCAGCCGGGTATTAGGGTTCTTCCTAAGGGAAAAGCCGTGAAAGCAGCCATGTTGTGGCACTTCTGCACTCCCTTTGGGATGCCTTTGGCAGATGAAGTAAGCCTGGAACTCAGGGCTTCCTGGTTAAAAAAATCCAAGCCCTAGGCTGAACCCTAACCCTAACCCTAGGCAGATAAATCAGCCTAGGTATAGGGATGGTGCCAAGGAAAAAGCTGTGAAAGCTGCCATGTTGTTACACTTTTGTACTCCCCTTGGGATGCCTTGAACAGCTGCAGTGTGCCTGGCGCCCAGGGCCTCCTAGTTTTAAAAATCCTAGCCCTAGGCCTAAGCCTAACAGTAACCCTGGGAAGGTAAATCAGCCTGGTGTTAGGCTTCTTGCCAAGGAAAAAGGCGTGAAAGCAGCCATGTTGTGGCACTTTTGCACTCCCTTTTGGATGCCTTTCACAGCTCCAGTGTGCCTGGAACTCAGGGCTTCCTGCTTTTAAAAATCCTAGCCCTAGGCCGAACCCCAACCCTAAGACGAGAAAGGCAAATCAGCCAGGAATTAGGCATGTCCCCAAGGAAAAAGCTGTGGAGGCAGGCATGTTGTGGTACTTTTGCGCTCTTCTTGGCTAGTCCTTCGCAGCTGCTGTGTTCTTGGAACTCAGGGCTTTCTGGTTAATAGACCCTTACCCTAGGCGTAACTCAAACCTTAACCCTAGGAAGGAAAATCAGCCTATGGTTCGGGATGGTCTCATGGAAATATCAGTGGTGGCAGCCAAGTTGCGTCACTTTTGCGCTCCCCTTGGGATGCCTTTCGCAGCTGCAGTGTGCCTGGAGCCCAGGGCTTCCTGGTTTTAAAAGTCCTAGGCCTAAGCCTAACAGTAACCCTAGGAAGGTAAATCAGCCGGGTATTAGGGTTCTTCCTAAGGGAAAAGCCGTGAAAGCAGCCATGTTGTGGCACTTCTGCACTCCCTTTGGGATGCCTTTGGCAGATGAAGTAAGCCTGGAACTCAGGGCTTCCTGGTTAAAGAAATTCAAGCCCTAGGCTGAACCCTAACCCTAACCCTAGGCAGATAAATCAGCCTAGGTATAGGGATGGTGCCAAGGAAAAAGCTGTGAAAGCTGCCATGTTGTTGCACTTTTGTACTCCCCTTGGGATGCCTTGAACAGCTGCAGTGTGCCTGGAGCCCAGGGCTTCCTAGTTTTAAAAATCCTAGCCCTAGGCCTAAGCCTAACAGTAACCCTGGGAAGGTAAATCAGCCTGGTGTTAGGCGTCTTGCCAAGGAAAAAGCCGTGAAAGCAGCCATGTTGTGGCACTTTTGCACTCCCTTTTGGATGCCTTTCACAGCTCCAGTGTGCCTGGAACTCAGGGCTTCCTGCTTTTAAAAATCCTAGCCCTAGGCCGAACCGCAACCCTAAGACGAGAAAGGCAAATCAGCCAGAATTAGGCATGTCCCCAAGGAAAAAGCTGTGGAGGCAGGCATGTTGTGGTACTTTTGCGCTCTTCTTGGCTAGTCCTTCGCAGCTGCTGTGTTCTTGGAACTCAGGGCTTTCTGGTTAATAGACCCTTACCCTAGGCGTAACTCAAACCTTAACCCTAGGAAGGAAAATCAGCCTATGGTTTGGGATGGTCTCTAGGAAATATCAGTGGTGGCAGCCAAGTTGCGTCACTTTTGCGCTCCCCTTGGGATGCCTTTTGCAGCTGCAGTGTGCCTGGAGCCCAGGGCTTCCTGGTTTTAAAAGTCCTAGGCCTAAGCCTAACAGTAACCCTAGGAAGGTAAATCAGCCGGGTATTAGGGTTCTTCCTAAGGGAAAAGCCGTGAAAGCAGCCATGTTGTGGCACTTCTGCACTCCCTTTGGGATGCCTTTGGCAGATGAAGTAAGCCTGGAACTCAGGGCTTCCTGGTTAAAGAAATCCAAGCCCTAGGCTGAACCCTAACCCTAACCCTAGGCAGATAAATCAGCCTAGGTATAGGGATGGTGCCAAGGAAAAAGCTGTGAAAGCTGCCATGTTGTTGCACTTTTGTACTCCCCTTGGGATGCCTTGAACAGCTGCAGTGTGCCTGGAGCTAAGGGCTTCCTAGTTTTAAAAATCCTAGCCCTAGGCCTAAGCCTAACAGTAACCCTTGGAAGGCAAATCAGCCTGGTGTTAGGCGTCTTGCCAAGGAAAAAGCCGTGAAAGCAGCCATGCTGTGTCACTTTTGCACTCCCTTTCGGATGCCTTTCACAGCTCCAGTGTGCCTGGAACTCAGGGCTTCCTGCTTTTAAAAATCCTAGCCCTAGGCCGAACCCCAACCCTAAGACGAGAAAGGCAAATCAGCCAGGAATTAGGCATGTCCACAAGGAAAAAGCTGTGGAGGCAGGCATGTTGTGCTACTTTTGCGCTCTTCTTGGGTAGTCCTTCGCAGCTGCTGTGTTCTTGGAACTCAGGGCTTTCTGGTTAATAGACCCTTACCCTAGGCGTAACTCAAACCTTAACCCTAGGAAGGAAAATCAGCCTATGGTTCGGGATGGTCTCATGGAAATATCAGTGGTGGCAGCCAAGTTGCGTCACTTTTGCGCTCCCCTTGGGATGCCTTTCGCAGCTGCAGTGTGCCTGGAGCCCAGGGCTTCCTGGTTTTAAAAGTCCTAGGCCTAAGCCTAACAGTAACCCTAGGAAGGTAAATCAGCCGGGTATTAGGGTTCTTCCTAAGGGAAAAGCCGTGAAAGCAGCCATGTTGTGGCACTTCTGCACTCCCTTTGGGATGCCTTTGGCAGATGAAGTAAGCCTGGAACTCAGGGCTTCCTGGTTAAAAAAATCCAAGCCCTAGGCTGAACCCTAACCCTAACCCTAGGCAGATAAATCAGCCTAGGTATAGGGATGGTGCCAAGGAAAAAGCTGTGAAAGCTGCCATGTTGTTACACTTTTGTACTCCCCTTGGGATGCCTTGAACAGCTGCAGTGTGCCTGGCGCCCAGGGCCTCCTAGTTTTAAAAATCCTAGCCCTAGGCCTAAGCCTAACAGTAACCCTGGGAAGGTAAATCAGCCTGGTGTTAGGCTTCTTGCCAAGGAAAAAGCCGTGAAAGCAGCCATGTTGTGGCACTTTTGCACTCCCTTTTGGATGCCTTTCACAGCTCCAGTGTGCCTGGAACTCAGGGCTTCCTGATTTTAAAAATCCTAGCCCTAGGCCGAACCCCAACCCTAAGACGAGAAAGGCAAATCAGCCAGGAATTAGGCATGTCCCCAAGGAAAAAGCTGTGGAGGCAGGCATGTTGTGGTACTTTTGCGCTCTTCTTGGCTAGTCCTTCGCAGCTGCTGTGTTCTTGGAACTCAGGGCTTTCTGGTTAATAGACCCTTACCCTAGGCGTAAATCAAACCTTAACCCTAGGAAGGAAAATCAGCCTATGGTTCGGGATGGTCTCATGGAAATATCAGTGGTGGCAGCCAAGTTGCGTCACTTTTGCGCTCCCCTTGGGATGCCTTTCGCAGCTGCAGTGTGCCTGGAGCCCAGGGCTTCCTGGTTTTAAAAGTCCTAGGCCTAAGCCTAACAGTAACCCTAGGAAGGTAAATCAGCCGGGTATTAGGGTTCTTCCTAAGGGAAAAGCCGTGAAAGCAGCCATGTTGTGGCACTTCTGCACTCCCTTTGGGATGCCTTTGGCAGATGAAGTAAGCCTGGAACTCAGGGCTTCCTGGTTAAAGAAATCCAAGCCCTAGGCTGAACCCTAACCCTAACCCTAGGCAGATAAATCAGCCTAGGTATAGGGATGGTGCCAAGGAAAAAGCTGTGAAAGCTGCCATGTTGTTGCACTTTTGTACTCCCCTTGGGATGCCTTGAACAGCTGCAGTGTGCCTGGAGCTAAGGGCTTCCTAGTTTTAAAAATCCTAGCCCTAGGCCTAAGCCTAACAGTAACCCTTGGAAGGCAAATCAGCCTGGTGTTAGGCGTCTTGCCAAGGAAAAAGCCGTGAAAGCAGCCATGCTGTGTCACTTTTGCACTCCCTTTCGGATGCCTTTCACAGCTCCAGTGTGCCTGGAACTCAGGGCTTCCTGCTTTTAAAAATCCTAGCCCTAGGCCGAACCCCAACCCTAAGACGAGAAAGGCAAATCAGCCAGGAATTAGGCATGTCCACAAGGAAAAAGCTGTGGAGGCAGGCATGTTGTGCTACTTTTGCGCTCTTCTTGGGTAGTCCTTCGCAGCTGCTGTGTTCTTGGAACTCAGGGCTTTCTGGTTAATAGACCCTTACCCTAGGCGTAACTCAAACCTTAACCCTAGGAAGGAAAATCAGCCTATGGTTCGGGATGGTCTCATGGAAATATCAGTGGTGGCAGCCAAGTTGCGTCACTTTTGCGCTCCCCTTGGGATGCCTTTCGCAGCTGCAGTGTGCCTGGAGCCCAGGGCTTCCTGGTTTTAAAAGTCCTAGGCCTAAGCCTAACAGTAACCCTAGGAAGGTAAATCAGCCGGGTATTAGGGTTCTTCCTAAGGGAAAAGCCGTGAAAGCAGCCATGTTGTGGCACTTCTGCACTCCCTTTGGGATGCCTTTGGCAGATGAAGTAAGCCTGGAACTCAGGGCTTCCTGGTTAAAAAAATCCAAGCCCTAGGCTGAACCCTAACCCTAACCCTAGGCAGATAAATCAGCCTAGGTATAGGGATGGTGCCAAGGAAAAAGCTGTGAAAGCTGCCATGTTGTTACACTTTTGTACTCCCCTTGGGATGCCTTGAACAGCTGCAGTGTGCCTGGCGCCCAGGGCCTCCTAGTTTTAAAAATCCTAGCCCTAGGCCTAAGCCTAACAGTAACCCTGGGAAGGTAAATCAGCCTGGTGTTAGGCGTCTTGCCAAGGAAAAAGCCGTGAAATCAGCCATGTTGTGGCACTTTTGCACTCCCTTTCGGATGCCTTTCACAGCTCCAGTGTGCCTGGAACTCAGGGCTTCCTGATTTTAAAAATCCTAGCCCTAGGCCGAACCCCAACCCTAAGACGAGAAAGGCAAATCAGCCAGGAATTAGGCATGTCCCCAAGGAAAAAGCTGTGGAGGCAGGCATGTTGTGGTACTTTTGCGCTCTTCTTGGCTAGTCCTTCGCAGCTGCTGTGTTCTTGGAACTCAGGGCTTTCTGGTTAATAGACCCTTACCCTAGGCGTAACTCAAACCTTAACCCTAGGAAGGAAAATCAGCCTATGGTTCGGGATGGTCTCATGGAAATATCAGTGGTGGCAGCCAAGTTGCGTCACTTTTGCGCTCCCCTTGGGATGCCTTTTGCAGCTGCAGTGTGCCTGGAGCCCAGGGCTTCCTGGTTTTAAAAGTCCTAGGCCTAAGCCTAACAGTAACCCTAGGAAGGTAAATCAGCCGGGTATTAGGGTTCTTCCTAAGGGAAAAGCCGTGAAAGCAGCCATGTTGTGGCACTTTTGCACTCCCTTTGGGATGCCTTTGGCAGATGAAGTAAGCCTGGAACTCAGGGCTTCCTGGTTAAAGAAATCCAAGCCCTAGGCTGAACCCTAACCCTAACCCTAGGCAGATAAATCAGCCTAGGTATAGGGATGGTGCCAAGGAAAAAGCTGTGAAAGCTGCCATGTTGTTGCACTTTTGTACTCCCCTTGGGATGCCTTGAACAGCTGCAGTGTGCCTGGAGCCCAGGGCTTCCTAGTTTTAAAAATCCTAGCACTAGGCCTAAGCCTAACAGTAACCCTGGGAAGGGAAATCAGCCTGGTGTTAGGCGTCTTGCCAAGGAAAAAGCCGTGAAAGCAGCCATGTTGTGGCACTTTTGCACTCCCTTTTGGATGCCTTTCACAGCTCCAGTGTGCCTGGAACTCAGGGCTTCCTGATTTTAAAAATCCTAGCCCTAGGCCGAACCCCAACCCTAAGACGAGAAAGGCAAATCAGCCAGGAATTAGGCATGTCCCCAAGGAAAAAGCTGTGGAGGCAGGCATGTTGTGGTACTTTTGCGCTCTTCTTGGCTAGTCCTTCGCAGCTGCTGTGTTCTTGGAACTCAGGGCTTTCTGGTTAATAGACCCTTACCCTAGGCGTAACTCAAACCTTAACCCTAGGAAGGAAAATCAGCCTATGGTTCGGGATGGTCTCATGGAAATATCAGTGGTGGCAGCCAAGTTGCGTCACTTTTGCGCTCCCCTTGGGATGCCTTTCGCAGCTGCAGTGTGCCTGGAGCCCAGGGCTTCCTGGTTTTAAAAGTCCTAGGCCTAAGCCTAACAGTAACCCTAGGAAGGTAAATCAGCCGGGTATTAGGGTTCTTCCTAAGGGAAAAGCCGTGAAAGCAGCCATGTTGTGGCACTTCTGCACTCCCTTTGGGATGCCTTTGGCAGATGAAGTAAGCCTGGAACTCAGGGCTTCCTGGTTAAAAAAATCCAAGCCCTAGGCTGAACCCTAACCCTAACCCTAGGCAGATAAATCAGCCTAGGTATAGGGATGGTGCCAAGGAAAAAGCTGTGAAAGCTGCCATGTTGTTACACTTTTGTACTCCCCTTGGGATGCCTTGAACAGCTGCAGTGTGCCTGGCGCCCAGGGCCTCCTAGTTTTAAAAATCCTAGCCCTAGGCCTAAGCCTAACAGTAACCCTGGGAAGGTAAATCAGCCTGGTGTTAGGCTTCTTGCCAAGGAAAAAGGCGTGAAAGCAGCCATGTTGTGGCACTTTTGCACTCCCTTTTGGATGCCTTTCACAGCTCCAGTGTGCCTGGAACTCAGGGCTTCCTGCTTTTAAAAATCCTAGCCCTAGGCCGAACCCCAACCCTAAGACGAGAAAGGCAAATCAGCCAGGAATTAGGCATGTCCCCAAGGAAAAAGCTGTGGAGGCAGGCATGTTGTGGTACTTTTGCGCTCTTCTTGGCTAGTCCTTCGCAGCTGCTGTGTTCTTGGAACTCAGGGCTTTCTGGTTAATAGACCCTTACCCTAGGCGTAACTCAAACCTTAACCCTAGGAAGGAAAATCAGCCTATGGTTCGGGATGGTCTCATGGAAATATCAGTGGTGGCAGCCAAGTTGCGTCACTTTTGCGCTCCCCTTGGGATGCCTTTCGCAGCTGCAGTGTGCCTGGAGCCCAGGGCTTCCTGGTTTTAAAAGTCCTAGGCCTAAGCCTAACAGTAACCCTAGGAAGGTAAATCAGCCGGGTATTAGGGTTCTTCCTAAGGGAAAAGCCGTGAAAGCAGCCATGTTGTGGCACTTCTGCACTCCCTTTGGGATGCCTTTGGCAGATGAAGTAAGCCTGGAACTCAGGGCTTCCTGGTTAAAGAAATTCAAGCCCTAGGCTGAACCCTAACCCTAACCCTAGGCAGATAAATCAGCCTAGGTATAGGGATGGTGCCAAGGAAAAAGCTGTGAAAGCTGCCATGTTGTTGCACTTTTGTACTCCCCTTGGGATGCCTTGAACAGCTGCAGTGTGCCTGGAGCCCAGGGCTTCCTAGTTTTAAAAATCCTAGCCCTAGGCCTAAGCCTAACAGTAACCCTGGGAAGGTAAATCAGCCTGGTGTTAGGCGTCTTGCCAAGGAAAAAGCCGTGAAAGCAGCCATGTTGTGGCACTTTTGCACTCCCTTTTGGATGCCTTTCACAGCTCCAGTGTGCCTGGAACTCAGGGCTTCCTGCTTTTAAAAATCCTAGCCCTAGGCCGAACCGCAACCCTAAGACGAGAAAGGCAAATCAGCCAGAATTAGGCATGTCCCCAAGGAAAAAGCTGTGGAGGCAGGCATGTTGTGGTACTTTTGCGCTCTTCTTGGCTAGTCCTTCGCAGCTGCTGTGTTCTTGGAACTCAGGGCTTTCTGGTTAATAGACCCTTACCCTAGGCGTAACTCAAACCTTAACCCTAGGAAGGAAAATCAGCCTATGGTTTGGGATGGTCTCTAGGAAATATCAGTGGTGGCAGCCAAGTTGCGTCACTTTTGCGCTCCCCTTGGGATGCCTTTTGCAGCTGCAGTGTGCCTGGAGCCCAGGGCTTCCTGGTTTTAAAAGTCCTAGGCCTAAGCCTAACAGTAACCCTAGGAAGGTAAATCAGCCGGGTATTAGGGTTCTTCCTAAGGGAAAAGCCGTGAAAGCAGCCATGTTGTGGCACTTCTGCACTCCCTTTGGGATGCCTTTGGCAGATGAAGTAAGCCTGGAACTCAGGGCTTCCTGGTTAAAGAAATCCAAGCCCTAGGCTGAACCCTAACCCTAACCCTAGGCAGATAAATCAGCCTAGGTATAGGGATGGTGCCAAGGAAAAAGCTGTGAAAGCTGCCATGTTGTTGCACTTTTGTACTCCCCTTGGGATGCCTTGAACAGCTGCAGTGTGCCTGGAGCTAAGGGCTTCCTAGTTTTAAAAATCCTAGCCCTAGGCCTAAGCCTAACAGTAACCCTTGGAAGGCAAATCAGCCTGGTGTTAGGCGTCTTGCCAAGGAAAAAGCCGTGAAAGCAGCCATGCTGTGTCACTTTTGCACTCCCTTTCGGATGCCTTTCACAGCTCCAGTGTGCCTGGAACTCAGGGCTTCCTGCTTTTAAAAATCCTAGCCCTAGGCCGAACCCCAACCCTAAGACGAGAAAGGCAAATCAGCCAGGAATTAGGCATGTCCACAAGGAAAAAGCTGTGGAGGCAGGCATGTTGTGCTACTTTTGCGCTCTTCTTGGGTAGTCCTTCGCAGCTGCTGTGTTCTTGGAACTCAGGGCTTTCTGGTTAATAGACCCTTACCCTAGGCGTAACTCAAACCTTAACCCTAGGAAGGAAAATCAGCCTATGGTTCGGGATGGTCTCATGGAAATATCAGTGGTGGCAGCCAAGTTGCGTCACTTTTGCGCTCCCCTTGGGATGCCTTTCGCAGCTGCAGTGTGCCTGGAGCCCAGGGCTTCCTGGTTTTAAAAGTCCTAGGCCTAAGCCTAACAGTAACCCTAGGAAGGTAAATCAGCCGGGTATTAGGGTTCTTCCTAAGGGAAAAGCCGTGAAAGCAGCCATGTTGTGGCACTTCTGCACTCCCTTTGGGATGCCTTTGGCAGATGAAGTAAGCCTGGAACTCAGGGCTTCCTGGTTAAAAAAATCCAAGCCCTAGGCTGAACCCTAACCCTAACCCTAGGCAGATAAATCAGCCTAGGTATAGGGATGGTGCCAAGGAAAAAGCTGTGAAAGCTGCCATGTTGTTACACTTTTGTACTCCCCTTGGGATGCCTTGAACAGCTGCAGTGTGCCTGGCGCCCAGGGCCTCCTAGTTTTAAAAATCCTAGCCCTAGGCCTAAGCCTAACAGTAACCCTGGGAAGGTAAATCAGCCTGGTGTTAGGCTTCTTGCCAAGGAAAAAGCCGTGAAAGCAGCCATGTTGTGGCACTTTTGCACTCCCTTTTGGATGCCTTTCACAGCTCCAGTGTGCCTGGAACTCAGGGCTTCCTGATTTTAAAAATCCTAGCCCTAGGCCGAACCCCAACCCTAAGACGAGAAAGGCAAATCAGCCAGGAATTAGGCATGTCCCCAAGGAAAAAGCTGTGGAGGCAGGCATGTTGTGGTACTTTTGCGCTCTTCTTGGCTAGTCCTTCGCAGCTGCTGTGTTCTTGGAACTCAGGGCTTTCTGGTTAATAGACCCTTACCCTAGGCGTAAATCAAACCTTAACCCTAGGAAGGAAAATCAGCCTATGGTTCGGGATGGTCTCATGGAAATATCAGTGGTGGCAGCCAAGTTGCGTCACTTTTGCGCTCCCCTTGGGATGCCTTTCGCAGCTGCAGTGTGCCTGGAGCCCAGGGCTTCCTGGTTTTAAAAGTCCTAGGCCTAAGCCTAACAGTAACCCTAGGAAGGTAAATCAGCCGGGTATTAGGGTTCTTCCTAAGGGAAAAGCCGTGAAAGCAGCCATGTTGTGGCACTTCTGCACTCCCTTTGGGATGCCTTTGGCAGATGAAGTAAGCCTGGAACTCAGGGCTTCCTGGTTAAAGAAATCCAAGCCCTAGGCTGAACCCTAACCCTAACCCTAGGCAGATAAATCAGCCTAGGTATAGGGATGGTGCCAAGGAAAAAGCTGTGAAAGCTGCCATGTTGTTGCACTTTTGTACTCCCCTTGGGATGCCTTGAACAGCTGCAGTGTGCCTGGAGCTAAGGGCTTCCTAGTTTTAAAAATCCTAGCCCTAGGCCTAAGCCTAACAGTAACCCTTGGAAGGCAAATCAGCCTGGTGTTAGGCGTCTTGCCAAGGAAAAAGCCGTGAAAGCAGCCATGCTGTGTCACTTTTGCACTCCCTTTCGGATGCCTTTCACAGCTCCAGTGTGCCTGGAACTCAGGGCTTCCTGCTTTTAAAAATCCTAGCCCTAGGCCGAACCCCAACCCTAAGACGAGAAAGGCAAATCAGCCAGGAATTAGGCATGTCCACAAGGAAAAAGCTGTGGAGGCAGGCATGTTGTGCTACTTTTGCGCTCTTCTTGGGTAGTCCTTCGCAGCTGCTGTGTTCTTGGAACTCAGGGCTTTCTGGTTAATAGACCCTTACCCTAGGCGTAACTCAAACCTTAACCCTAGGAAGGAAAATCAGCCTATGGTTCGGGATGGTCTCATGGAAATATCAGTGGTGGCAGCCAAGTTGCGTCACTTTTGCGCTCCCCTTGGGATGCCTTTCGCAGCTGCAGTGTGCCTGGAGCCCAGGGCTTCCTGGTTTTAAAAGTCCTAGGCCTAAGCCTAACAGTAACCCTAGGAAGGTAAATCAGCCGGGTATTAGGGTTCTTCCTAAGGGAAAAGCCGTGAAAGCAGCCATGTTGTGGCACTTCTGCACTCCCTTTGGGATGCCTTTGGCAGATGAAGTAAGCCTGGAACTCAGGGCTTCCTGGTTAAAAAAATCCAAGCCCTAGGCTGAACCCTAACCCTAACCCTAGGCAGATAAATCAGCCTAGGTATAGGGATGGTGCCAAGGAAAAAGCTGTGAAAGCTGCCATGTTGTTACACTTTTGTACTCCCCTTGGGATGCCTTGAACAGCTGCAGTGTGCCTGGCGCCCAGGGCCTCCTAGTTTTAAAAATCCTAGCCCTAGGCCTAAGCCTAACAGTAACCCTGGGAAGGTAAATCAGCCTGGTGTTAGGCTTCTTGCCAAGGAAAAAGCCGTGAAAGCAGCCATGTTGTGGCACTTTTGCACTCCCTTTTGGATGCCTTTCACAGCTCCAGTGTGCCTGGAACTCAGGGCTTCCTGATTTTAAAAATCCTAGCCCTAGGCCGAACCCCAACCCTAAGACGAGAAAGGCAAATCAGCCAGGAATTAGGCATGTCCCCAAGGAAAAAGCTGTGGAGGCAGGCATGTTGTGGTACTTTTGCGCTCTTCTTGGCTAGTCCTTCGCAGCTGCTGTGTTCTTGGAACTCAGGGCTTTCTGGTTAATAGACCCTTACCCTAGGCGTAAATCAAACCTTAACCCTAGGAAGGAAAATCAGCCTATGGTTCGGGATGGTCTCATGGAAATATCAGTGGTGGCAGCCAAGTTGCGTCACTTTTGCGCTCCCCTTGGGATGCCTTTTGCAGCTGCAGTGTGCCTGGAGCCCAGGGCTTCCTGGTTTTAAAAGTCCTAGGCCTAAGCCTAACAGTAACCCTAGGAAGGTAAATCAGCCGGGTATTAGGGTTCTTCCTAAGGGAAAAGCCGTGAAAGCAGCCATGTTGTGGCACTTCTGCACTCCCTTTGGGATGCCTTTGGCAGATGAAGTAAGCCTGGAACTCAGGGCTTCCTGGTTAAAGAAATCCAAGCCCTAGGCTGAACCCTAACCCTAACCCTAGGCAGATAAATCAGCCTAGGTATAGGGATGGTGCCAAGGAAAAAGCTGTGAAAGATGCCATGTTGTTACACTTTTTTACTCCCCTTGGGATGCCTTGAACAGCTGCAGTGTGCCTGGAGCCCAGGGCCTCCTAGTTTTAAAAACCCTAGCCCTAGGCCTAAGCCTAACAGTAACCCTGGGAAGATAAATCAGCCTGGTGTTAGGCTTCTTGCCAAGGAAAAAGCCGTGAAAGCAGCCATGTTGTGGCACTTTTGCACTCCCTTTTGGATGCCTTTCACAGCTCCAGTGTGCCTGGAACTCAGGGCTTCCTGCTTTTAAAAATCCTAGCCCTAGGCCGAACCCCAACCCTAAGACGAGAAAGGCAAATCAGCCAGGAATTAGGCATGTCCCCAAGGAAAAAGCTGTGGAGGCAGGCATGTTGTGGTACTTTTGCGCTCTTCTTGGCTAGTCCTTCGCAGCTGCTGTGTTCTTGGAACTCAGGGCTTTCTGGTTAATAGACCCTTACCCTAGGCGTAACTCAAACCTTAACCCTAGGAAGGAAAATCAGCCTATGGTTTGGGATGGTCTCTAGGAAATATCAGTGGTGGCAGCCAAGTTGCGTCACTTTTGCGCTCCCCTTGGGATGCCTTTCGCAGCTGCAGTGTGCCTGGAGCCCAGGGCTTCCTGGTTTTAAAAGTCCTAGGCCTAAGCCTAACAGTAACCCTAGGAAGGTAAATCAGCCGGGTATTAGGGTTCTTCCTAAGGGAAAAGCCGTGAAAGCAGCCATGTTGTGGCACTTCTGCACTCCCTTTGGGATGCCTTTGGCAGATGAAGTAAGCCTGGAACTCAGGGCTTCCTGGTTAAAGAAATCCAAGCCCTAGGCTGAACCCTAACCCTAACCCTAGGCAGATAAATCAGCCTAGGTATAGGGATGGTGCCAAGGAAAAAGCTGTGAAAGTTGCCATGTTGTTACACTTTTGTACTCCCCTTGGGATGCCTTGAACAGCTGCAGTGTGCCTGGCGCCCAGGGCCTCCTAGTTTTAAAAATCCTAGCCCTAGGCCTAAGCCTAACAGTAACCCTGGGAAAGTAAATCAGCCTGGTGTTAGGCTTCTTGCCAAGGAAAAAGCCGTGAAAGCAGCCATGTTGTGGCACTTTTGCACTCCCTTTTGGATGCCTTTCACAGCTCCAGTGTGCCTGGAACTCAGGGCTTCCTGATTTTAAAAATCCTAGCCCTAGGCCGAACCCCAACCCTAAGACGAGAAAGGCAAATCAGCCAGGAATTAGGCATGTCCCCAAGGAAAAAGCTGTGGAGGCAGGCATGTTGTGGTACTTTTGCGCTCTTCTTGGCTAGTCCTTCGCAGCTGCTGTGTTCTTGGAACTCAGGGCTTTCTGGTTAATAGACCCTTACCCTAGGCGTAACTCAAACCTTAACCCTAGGAAGGAAAATCAGCCTATGGTTCGGGATGGTCTCATGGAAATATCAGTGGTGGCAGCCAAGTTGCGTCACTTTTGCGCTCCCCTTGGGATGCCTTTCGCAGCTGCAGTGTGCCTGGAGCCCAGGGCTTCCTGGTTTTAAAAGTCCTAGGCCTAAGCCTAACAGTAACCCTAGGAAGGTAAATCAGCCGGGTATTAGGGTTCTTCCTAAGGGAAAAGCCGTGAAAGCAGCCATGTTGTGGCACTTCTGCACTCCCTTTGGGATGCCTTTGGCAGATGAAGTAAGCCTGGAACTCAGGGCTTCCTGGTTAAAGAAATCCAAGCCCTAGGCTGAAGCCTAACCCTAACCCTAGGCAGATAAATCAGCCTAGGTATAGGGATGGTGCCAAGGAAAAAGCTGTGAAAGCTGCCATGTTGTTGCACTTTTGTACTCCCCTTGGGATGCCTTGAACAGCTGCAGTGTTCCTGGAGCTAAGGGCTTCCTAGTTTTAAAAATCCTAGCCCTAGGCCTAAGCCTAACAGTAACCCTGGGAAGGGAAATCAGCCTGGTGTTAGGCGTCTTGCCAAGGAAAAAGCCGTGAAAGCAGCCATGTTGTGGCACTTTTGCACTCCCTTTTGGATGCCTTTCACAGCTGCAGTGTGCCTGGAACTCAGGGCTTCCTGCTTTTAAAAATCCTAGCCCTAGGCCGAACCCCAACCCTAAGACGAGAAAGGCAAATCAGCCAGGAATTAGGCATGTCCCCAAGGAAAAAGCTGTGGAGGCAGGCATGTTGTGGTACTTTTGCGCTCTTCTTGGCTAGTCCTTCGCAGCTGCTGTGTTCTTGGAACTCAGGGCTTTCTGGTTAATAGACCCTTACCCTAGGCGTAACTCAAACCTTAACCCTAGGAAGGAAAATCAGCCTATGGTTTGGGATGGTCTCTAGGAAATATCAGTGGTGGCAGCCAAGTTGCGTCACTTTTGCGCTCCCCTTGGGATGCCTTTCGCAGCTGCAGTGTGCCTGGAGCCCAGGGCTTCCTGGTTTTAAAAGTCCTAGGCCTAAGCCTAACAGTAACCCTAGGAAGGTAAATCAGCCGGGTATTAGGGTTCTTCCTAAGGGAAAAGCCATGAAAGCAGCCATGTTGTGGCACTTCTGCACTCCCTTTGGGATGCCTTTGGCAGATGAAGTAAGCCTGGAACTCAGGGCTTCCTGGTTAAAGAAATCCAAGCCCTAGGCTGAACCCTAACCCTAACCCTAGGCAGATAAATCAGCCTAGGTATAGGGATGGTGCCAAGGAAAAAGCTGTGAAAGCTGCCATGTTGTTACACTTTTGTACTCCCCTTGGGATGCCTTGAACAGCTGCAGTGTGCCTGGAGCCCAGGGCCTCCTAGTTTCAAAAATCCTAGCCCTAGGCCTAAGCCTAACAGTAACCCTGGGAAGGTAAATCAGCCTGGTGTTAGGCTTCTTGCCAAGGAAAAAGCCGTGAAAGCAGCCATGTTGTGGCACTTTTGCACTCCCTTTTGGATGCCTTTCACAGCTCCAGTGTGCCTGGAACTCAGGGCTTCCTGCTTTTAAAAATCCTAGCCCTAGGCCGAACCCCAACCCTAAGACGAGAAAGGCAAATCAGCCAGGAATTAGGCATGTCCCCAAGGAAAAAGCTGTGGAGGCAGGCATGTTGTGGTACTTTTGCGCTCTTCTTGGCTAGTCCTTCGCAGCTGCTGTGTTCTTGGAACTCAGGGCTTTCTGGTTAATAGACCCTTACCCTAGGCGTAACTCAAACCTTAACCCTAGGAAGGAAAATCAGCCTATGGTTCGGGATGGTCTCATGGAAATATCAGTGGTGGCAGCCAAGTTGCGTCACTTTTGCGCTCCCCTTGGGATGCCTTTCGCAGCTGCAGTGTGCCTGGAGCCCAGGGCTTCCTGGTTTTAAAAGTCCTAGGCCTAAGCCTAACAGTAACCCTAGGAAGGTAAATCAGCCGGGTATTAGGGTTCTTCCTAAGGGAAAAGCCGTGAAAGCAGCCATGTTGTGGCACTTCTGCACTCCCTTTGGGATGCCTTTGGCAGATGAAGTAAGCCTGGAACTCAGGGCTTCCTGGTTAAAGAAATCCAAGCCCTAGGCTGAACCCTAACCCTAACCCTAGGCAGATAAATCAGCCTAGGTATAGGGATGGTGCCAAGGAAAAAGCTGTGAAAGCTGCCATGTTGTTACACTTTTGTACTCCCCTTGGGATGCCTTGAACAGCTGCAGTGTGCCTGGAGCCCAGGACTTCCTAGTTTTAAAAATCCTAGCCCTAGGCCTAAGCCTAACAGTAACCCTGGGAAGGTAAATCAGCCTGGTGTTAGGCTTCTTGCCAAGGAAAAAGCCGTGAAAGCAGCCATGTTGTGGCACTTTTGCACTCCCTTTTGGATGCCTTTCACTGCTGCAGTGTGCCTGGAACTCAGGGCTTCCTGCTTTTAAAAATCCTAGCCCTAGGCCGAACCCCAACCCTAAGACGAGAAAGGCAAATCAGCCAGGAATTAGGCATGTCCCCAAGGAAAAAGCTGTGGAGGCAGGCATGTTGTGGTACTTTTGCGCTCTTCTTGGCTAGTCCTTCGCAGCTGCTGTGTTCTTGGAACTCAGGGCTTTCTGGTTAATAGACCCTTACCCTAGGCGTAACTCAAACCTTAACCCTAGGAAGGAAAATCAGCCTATGGTTCGGGATGGTCTCATGGAAATATCAGTGGTGGCAGCCAAGTTGCGTCACTTTTGCGCTCCCCTTGGGATGCCTTTCGCAGCTGCAGTGTGCCTGGAGCCCAGGGCTTCCTGGTTTTAAAAGTCCTAGGCCTAAGCCTAACAGTAACCCTAGGAAGGTAAATCAGCCGGGTATTAGGGTTCTTCCTAAGGGAAAAGCCATGAAAGCAGCCATGTTGTGGCACTTCTGCACTCCCTTTGGGATGCCTTTGGCAGATGAAGTAAGCCTGGAACTCAGGGCTTCCTGGTTAAAGAAATCCAAGCCCTAGGCTGAACCCTAACCCTAACCCTAGGCAGATAAATCAGCCTAGGTATAGGGATGGTGCCAAAGAAAAAGCTGTGAAAGCTGCCATGTTGTTGCACTTTTGTACTCCCCTTGGGATGCCTTGAACAGCTGCAGTGTGCCTGGAGCCCAGGGCCTCCTAGTTTCAAAAATCCTAGCCCTAGGCCTAAGCCTAACAGTAACCCTGGGAAGGTAAATCAGCCTGGTGTTAGGCTTCTTGCCAAGGAAAAAGCCGTGAAAGCAGCCATGTTGTGGCACTTTTGCACTCCCTTTTGGATGCCTTTCACAGCTCCAGTGTGCCTGGAACTCAGGGCTTCCTGCTTTTAAAAATCCTAGCCCTAGGCCGAACCCCAACCCTAAGACGAGAAAGGCAAATCAGCCAGGAATTAGGCATGTCCACAAGGAAAAAGCTGTGGAGGCAGGCATGTTGTGCTACTTTTGCGCTCTTCTTGGGTAGTCCTTCGCAGCTGCTGTGTTCTTGGAACTCAGGGCTTTCTGGTTAATAGACCCTTACCCTAGGCGTAACTCAAACCTTAACCCTAGGAAGGAAAATCAGCCTATGGTTCGGGATGGTCTCATGGAAATATCAGTGGTGGCAGCCAAGTTGCGTCACTTTTGCGCTCCCCTTGGGATGCCTTTTGCAGCTGCAGTGTGCCTGGAGCCCAGGGCTTCCTGGTTTTAAAAGTCCTAGGCCTAAGCCTAACAGTAACCCTAGGAAGGTAAATCAGCCGGGTATTAGGGTTCTTCCTAAGGGAAAAGCCGTGAAAGCAGCCATGTTGTGGCACTTCTGCACTCGTTTTGGGATGCCTTTGGCAGATGAAGTAAGCGTGGAACTCAGGGCTTCCTGGTTAAAGAAATCCAAGCCCTAGTCTGAACCCTAACCCTAACCCTAGGCAGATAAATCAGCCTAGGTATAGAGATGGTGCCAAGGAAAAAGCTGTGAAAGCTGCCATGTTGTGGCACTTTTGTACTCCCTTTTGGATGCCTTTCACAGCTCCAGTGTGCCTGGAACTCAGGGCTTCCTGCTTTTAAAAATCCTAGCCCTAGGCCGAACCGCAACCCTAAGACGAGAAAGGCAAATCAGCCAGGAATTAGGCATGTCCCCAAGGAAAAAGCTGTGGAGGCAGGCATGTTGTGGTACTTTTGCGCTCTTCTTGGCTAGTCCTTCGCAGCTGCTGTGTTCTTGGAACTCAGGGCTTTCTGGTTAATAGACCCTTACCCTAGGCGTAACTCAAACCTTAACCCTAGGAAGGAAAATCAGCCTATGGTTCGGGATGGTCTCATGGAAATATCAGTGGTGGCAGCCAAGTTGCGTCACTTTTGCGCTCCCCTTGGGATGCCTTTCGCAGCTGCAGTGTGCCTGGAGCCCAGGGCTTCCTGGTTTTAAAAGTCCTAGGCCTAAGCCTAACAGTAACCCTAGGAAGGTAAATCAGCCGGGTATTAGGGTTCTTCCTAAGGGAAAAGCCGTGAAAGCAGCCATGTTGTGGCACTTCTGCACTCCCTTTGGGATGCCTTTGGCAGATGAAGTAAGCCTGGAACTCAGGGCTTCCTGGTTAAAGAAATCCAAGCCCTAGGCTGAAGCCTAACCCTAACCCTAGGCAGATAAATCAGCCTAGGTATAGGGATGGTGCCAAGGAAAAAGCTGTGAAAGCTGCCATGTTGTTGCACTTTTGTACTCCCCTTGGGATGCCTTGAACAGCTGCAGTGTGCCTGGAGCCCAGGGCTTCCTAGTTTTAAAAATCCTAGCCTTAGGCCTAAGCCTAACAGTAACCCTGGGAAGGGAAATCAGCCTGGTGTTAGGCGTCTTGCCAAGGAAAAAGCCGTGAAAGCAGCCATGTTGTGGCACTTTTGCACTCCCTTTTGGATGCCTTTCACAGCTGCAGTGTGCCTGGAACTCAGGGCTTCCTGCTTTTAAAAATCCTAGCCCTAGGCCGAACCCCAACCCTAAGACGAGAAAGGCAAATCAGCCAGGAATTAGGCATGTCCCCAAGGAAAAAGCTGTGGAGGCAGGCATGTTGTGGTACTTTTGCGCTCTTCTTGGCTAGTCCTTCGCAGCTGCTGTGTTCTTGGAACTCAGGGCTTTCTGGTTAATAGACCCTTACCCTAGGCGTAACTCAAACCTTAACCCTAGGAAGGAAAATCAGCCTATGGTTCGGGATGGTCTCATGGAAATATCAGTGGTGGCAGCCAAGTTGTGTCACTTTTGCGCTCCCCTTGGGATGCCTTTCGCAGCTGCAGTGTGCTTGGAGCCCAGGGCTTCCTGGTTTTAAAAGTCCTAGGCCTAAGCCTAACAGTAACCCTAGGAAGGTAAATCAGCCGGGTATTAGGGTTCTTCCTAAGGGAAAAGCCGTGAAAGCAGCCATGGTGTGGCACTTCTGCACTCCCTTTGGGATGCCTTTGGCAGATGAAGTAAGCCTGGAACTCAGGGCTTCCTGGTTAAAGAAATCCAAGCCCTAGGCTGAACCCTAACCCTAACCCTAGGCAGATAAATCAGCCTAGGTATAGGGATGGTGCCAAGGAAAAAGCTGTGAAAGCTGCCATGTTGTTGCACTTTTGTACTCCCCTTGGGATGCCTTGAACAGCTGCAGTGTGCCTGGAGCCCAGGGCTTCCTAGTTTTAAAAATCCTAGCCCTAGGCCTAAGCCTAACAGTAACCCTGGGAAGGCAAATCAGCCTGGTGTTAGGCGTCTTGCCAAGGAAAAAGCCGTGAAAGCAGCCATGTTGTGGCACTTTTGCACTCACTTTTGGATGCCTTTCGCAGCTCCAGTTTGCCTGGAACTCAGGGCTTCCTGATTTTAAAAATCCTAGCCCTAGGCCGAACCCCAACCCTAAGACGAGAAAGGCAAATCAGCCAGGAATTAGGCATGTCCCCAAGGAAAAAGCTGTGGAGGCAGGCATGTTGTGCTACTTTTGCGCTCTTCTTGGCTAGTCCTTCGCAGCTGCTGTGTTCTTGGAACTCAGGGCTTTCTGGTTAATAGAACCCTTACCCTAGGCGTAACTCAAACCTTAACCCTAGGAAGGAAAATCAGCCTATGGTTCGGGATGGTCTCATGGAAATATCAGTGGTGGCAGCCAAGTTGCGTCACTTTTGCGCTCCCCTTGGGATGCCTTTTGCAGCTGCAGTGTGCCTGGAGCCCAGGGCTTCCTGGTTTTAAAAGTCCTAGGCCTAAGCCTAACAGTAACCCTAGGAAGGTAAATCAGCCGGGTATTAGGGTTCTTCCTAAGGGAAAAGCCGTGAAAGCAGCCATGTTGTGGCACTTCTGCACTCCCTTTGGGATGCCTTTGGCAGATGAAGTAAGCCTGGAACTCAGGGCTTCCTGGTTAAAGAAATCCAAGCCCTAGGCTGAACCCTAACCCTAACCCTAGGCAGATAAATCAGCCTAGGTATAGGGATGGTGCCAAGGAAAAAGCTGTGAAAGCTGCCATGTTGTTGCACTTTTGTACTCCCCTTGGGATGCCTTGAACAGCTGCAGTGTGCCTGGAGCTAAGGGCTTCCTAGTTTTAAAAATCCTAGCCCTAGGCCTAAGCCTAACAATAACCCTGGGAAAGTAAATCAGCCTGGTGTTAGGCGTCTTGCCAAGGAAAAAGCCGTGAAAGCAGCCATGTTGTGCCACTTTTGCACTCCCTTTTGGATGCCTTTCACAGCTCCAGTGTGCCTGGAACTCAGGGCTTCCTGATTTTAAAAATCCTAGCCCTAGGCCGAACCCCAACCCTAAGACGAGAAAGGCAAATCAGCCAGGAATTAGGCATGTCCCCAAGGAAAAAGCTGTGGAGGCAGGCATGTTGTGCTACTTTTGCGCTCTTCTTGGGTAGTCCTTCGCAGCTGCTGTGTTCTTGGAACTCAGGGCTTTCTGGTTAATAGACCCTTACCCTAGGCGTAACTCAAACCTTAACCCTAGGAAGGAAAATCAGCCTATGGTTCGGGATGGTCTCATGGAAATATCAGTGGTGGCAGCCAAGTTGCGTCACTTTTGCGCTCCCCTTGGGATGCCTTTCGCAGCTGCAGTGTGCCTGGAGCCCAGGGCTTCCTGGTTTTAAAAGTCCTAGGCCTAAGCCTAACAGTAACCCTAGGAAGGTAAATCAGCCGGGTATTAGGGTTCTTACTAAGGGAAAAGCCGTGAAAGCAGCCATGTTGTGGCACTTCTGCACTCCCTTTGGGATGCCTTTGGCAGATGAAGTAAGCCTGGAACTCAGGGCTTCCTGGTTAAAGAAATCCAAGCCCTAGGCTGAACCCTAACCCTAACCCTAGGCAGATAAATCAGCCTAGGTATAGGGATGGTGCCAAGGAAAAAGCTGTGAAAGCTGCCATGTTGTTGCACTTTTGTACTCCCCTTGGGATGCCTTGAACAGCTGCAGTGTGCCTGGAGCCCAGGACTTCCTAGTTTTAAAAATCCTAGCCCTAGGCCTAAGCCTAACAGTAACCCTGGGAAGATAAATCAGCCTGGTGTTAGGCTTCTTGCCAAGGAAAAAGCCGTGAAAGCAGCCATGTTGTGGCACTTTTGCACTCCCTTTTGGATGCCTTTCACAGCTGCAGTGTGCCTGGAACTCAGGGCTTCCTGCTTTTAAAAATCCTAGCCCTAGGCCGAACCCCAACCCTAAGACGAGAAAGGCAAATCAGCCAGGAATTAGGCATGTCCCCAAGGAAAAAGCTGTGGAGGCAGGCATGTTGTGGTACTTTTGCGCTCTTCTTGGCTAGTCCTTCGCAGCTGCTGTGTTCTTGGAACTCAGGGCTTTCTGGTTAATAGACCCTTACCCTAGGCGTAACTCAAACCTTAACCCTAGGAAGGAAAATCAGCCTATGGTTCGGGATGGTCTCTAGGAAATATCAGTGGTGGCAGCCAAGTTGCGTCACTTTTGCGCTCCCCTTGGGATGCCTTTCGCAGCTGCAGTGTGCCTGGAGCCCAGGGCTTCCTGGTTTTAAAAGTCCTAGGCCTAAGCCTAACAGTAACCCTAGGAAGGTAAATCAGCCGGGTATTAGGGTTCTTCCTAAGGGAAAAGCCGTGAAAGCAGCCATGTTGTGGCACTTCTGCACTCCCTTTGGGATGCCTTTGGCAGATGAAGTAAGCCTGGAACTCAGGGCTTCCTGGTTAAAGAAATCCAAGCCCTAGGCTGAACCCTAACCCTAACCCTAGGCAGATAAATCAGCCTAGGTATAGGGATGGTGCCAAGGAAAAAGCTGTGAAAGCTGCCATGTTGTTACACTTTTGTACTCCCCTTGGGATGCCTTGAACAGCTGCAGTGTGCCTGGAGCCCAGGACTTCCTAGTTTTAAAAATCCTAGCCCTAGGCCTAAGCCTAACAGTAACCCTGGGAAGGTAAATCAGCCTGGTGTTAGGCTTCTTGCCAAGGAAAAAGCCGTGAAAGCAGCCATGTTGTGGCACTTTTGCACTCCCTTTTGGATGCCTTTCACAGCTCCAGTGTGCCTGGAACTCAGGGCTTCCTGCTTTTAAAAATCCTAGCCCTAGGCCGAACCCCAACCCTAAGACGAGAAAGGCAAATCAGCCAGGAATTAGGCATGTCCCCAAGGAAAAAGCTGTGGAGGCAGGCATGTTGTGGTACTTTTGCGCTCTTCTTGGCTAGTCCTTCGCAGCTGCTGTGTTCTTGGAACTCAGGGCTTTCTGGTTAATAGACCCTTACCCTAGGCGTAACTCAAACCTTAACCCTAGGAAGGAAAATCAGCCTATGGTTCGGGATGGTCTCATGGAAATATCAGTGGTGGCAGCCAAGTTGCGTCACTTTTGCGCTCCCCTTGGGATGCCTTTCGCAGCTGCAGTGTGCCTGGAGCCCAGGGCTTCCTGGTTTTAAAAGTCCTAGGCCTAAGCCTAACAGTAACCCTAGGAAGGTAAATCAGCCGGGTATTAGGGTTCTTCCTAAGGGAAAAGCCATGAAAGCAGCCATGTTGTGGCACTTCTGCACTCCCTTTGGGATGCCTTTGGCAGATGAAGTAAGCCTGGAACTCAGGGCTTCCTGGTTAAAGAAATCCAAGCCCTAGGCTGAACCCTAACCCTAACCCTAGGCAGATAAATCAGCCTAGGTATAGGGATGGTGCCAAAGAAAAAGCTGTGAAAGCTGCCATGTTGTTGCACTTTTGTACTCCCCTTGGGATGCCTTGAACAGCTGCAGTGTGCCTGGAGCCCAGGGCCTCCTAGTTTCAAAAATCCTAGCCCTAGGCCTAAGCCTAACAGTAACCCTGGGAAGGTAAATCAGCCTGGTGTTAGGCTTCTTGCCAAGGAAAAAGCCGTGAAAGCTGCCATGTTGTGGCACTTTTGCACTCCCTTTTGGATGCCTTTCACAGCTGCAGTGTGCCTGGAACTCAGGGCTTCCTGCTTTTAAAAATCCTAGCCCTAGGCCGAACCCCAACCCTAAGACGAGAAAGGCAAATCAGCCAGGAATTAGGCATGTCCCCAAGGAAAAAGCTGTGGAGGCAGGCATGTTGTGGTACTTTTGCGCTCTTCTTGGCTAGTCCTTCGCAGCTGCTGTGTTCTTGGAACTCAGGGCTTTCTGGTTAATAGACCCTTACCCTAGGCGTAACTCAAACCTTAACCCTAGGAAGGAAAATCAGCCTATGGTTCGGGATGGTCTCATGGAAATATCAGTGGTGGCAGCCAAGTTGCGTCACTTTTGCGCTCCCCTTGGGATGCCTTTTGCAGCTGCAGTGTGCCTGGAGCCCAGGGCTTCCTGGTTTTAAAAGTCCTAGGCCTAAGCCTAACAGTAACCCTAGGAAGGTAAATCAGCCGGGTATTAGGGTTCTTCCTAAGGGAAAAGCCGTGAAAGCAGCCATGTTGTGGCACTTCTGCACTCGTTTTGGGATGCCTTTGGCAGATGAAGTAAGCGTGGAACTCAGGGCTTCCTGGTTAAAGAAATCCAAGCCCTAGTCTGAACCCTAACCCTAACCCTAGGCAGATAAATCAGCTTAGGTATAGGGATGGTGCCAAGGAAAAAGCTGTGAAAGCTGCCATGTTGTTGCACTTTTGTACTCCCTTTTGGATGCCTTTCACAGCTCCAGTGTGCCTGGAACTCAGGGCTTCCTGCTTTTAAAAATCCTAGCCCTAGGCCGAACCCCAACCCTAAGACGAGAAAGGCAAATCAGCCAGGAATTAGGCATGTCCCCAAGGAAAAAGCTGTGGAGGCAGGCATGTTGTGGTACTTTTGCGCTCTTCTTGGCTAGTCCTTCGCAGCTGCTGTGTTCTTGGAACTCAGGGCTTTCTGGTTAATAGACCCTTACCCTAGGCGTAACTCAAACCTTAACCCTAGGAAGGAAAATCAGCCTATGGTTCGGGATGGTCTCATGGAAATATCAGTGGTGGCAGCCAAGTTGCGTCACTTTTGCGCTCCCCTTGGGATGCCTTTCGCAGCTGCAGTGTGCCTGGAGCCCAGGGCTTCCTGGTTTTAAAAGTCCTAGGCCTAAGCCTAACAGTAACCCTAGGAAGGTAAATCAGCCGGGTATTAGGGTTCTTCCTAAGGGAAAAGCCGTGAAAGCAGCCATGTTGTGGCACTTCTGCACTCCCTTTGGGATGCCTTTGGCAGATGAAGTAAGCCTGGAACTCAGGGCTTCCTGGTTAAAGAAATCCAAGACCTAGGCTGAAGCCTAACCCTAACCCTAGGCAGATAAATCAGCCTAGGTATAGGGATGGTGCCAAGGAAAAAGCTGTGAAAGCTGCCATGTTGTTGCACTTTTGTACTCCCCTTGGGATGCCTTGAACAGCTGCAGTGTGCCTGGAGCCCAGGGCTTCCTAGTTTTAAAAATCCTAGCCTTAGGCCTAAGCCTAACAGTAACCCTGGGAAGGCAAATCAGCCTGGTGTTAGGCGTCTTGCCAAGGAAAAAGCCGTGAAAGCAGCCATGTTGTGGCACTTTTGCACTCCCTTTTGGATGCCTTTCACAGCTCCAGTGTGCCTGGAACTCAGGGCTTCCTGCTTTTAAAAATCCTAGCCCTAGGCCGAACCCCAACCCTAAGACAAGAAAGGCAAATCAGCCAGGAATTAGGCATGTCCACAAGGAAAAAGCTGTGGAGGCAGGCATGTTGTGGTACTTTTGCGCTCTTCTTGGCTAGTCCTTCGCAGCTGCTGTGTTCTTGGAACTCAGGGCTTTCTGGTTAATAGACCCTTACCCTAGGCGTAACTCAAACCTTAACCCTAGGAAGGAAAATCAGCCTATGGTTCGGGATGGTCTCATGGAAATATCAGTGGTGGCAGCCAAGTTGCGTCACTTTTGCGCTCCCCTTGGGATGCCTTTCGCAGCTGCAGTGTGCCTGGAGCCCAGGGCTTCCTGGTTTTAAAAGTCCTAGGCCTAAGCCTAACAGTAACCCTAGGAAGGTAAATCAGCCGGGTATTAGGGTTCTTCCTAAGGGAAAAGCCGTGAAAGCAGCCATGGTGTGGCACTTCTGCACTCCCTTTGGGATGCCTTTGGCAGATGAAGTAAGCCTGGAACTCAGGGCTTCCTGGTTAAAGAAATCCAAGCCCTAGGCTGAACCCTAACCCTAACCCTAGGCAGATAAATCAGCCTAGGTATAGGGATGGTGCCAAGGAAAAAGCTGTGAAAGCTGCCATGTTGTTGCACTTTTGTACTCCCCTTGGGATGCCTTGAACAGCTGCAGTGTGCCTGGAGCTAAGGGCTTCCTAGTTTTAAAAATCCTAGCCCTAGGCCTAAGCCTAACAGTAACCCTGGGAAGGCAAATCAGCCTGGTGTTAGGCGTCTTGCCAAGGAAAAAGCCGTGAAAGCAGCCATGTTGTGGCACTTTTGCACTCACTTTTGGATGCCTTTCGCAGCTCCAGTTTGCCTGGAACTCAGGGCTTCCTGATTTTAAAAATCCTAGCCCTAGGCCGAACCCCAACCCTAAGACGAGAAAGGCAAATCAGCCAGGAATTAGGCATGTCCCCAAGGAAAAAGCTGTGGAGGCAGGCATGTTGTGCTACTTTTGCGCTCTTCTTGGCTAGTCCTTCGCAGCTGCTGTGTTCTTGGAACTCAGGGCTTTCTGGTTAATAGAACCCTTACCCTAGGCGTAACTCAAACCTTAACCCTAGGAAGGAAAATCAGCCTATGGTTCAGGATGGTCTCATGGAAATATCAGTGGTGGCAGCCAAGTTGCGTCACTTTTGCGCTCCCCTTGGGATGCCTTTTGCAGCTGCAGTGTGCCTGGAGCCCAGGGCTTCCTGGTTTTAAAAGTCCTAGGCCTAAGCCTAACAGTAACCCTAGGAAGGTAAATCAGCCGGGTATTAGGGTTCTTCCTAAGGGAAAAGCCGTGAAAGCAGCCATGTTGTGGCACTTCTGCACTCCCTTTGGGATGCCTTTGGCAGATGAAGTAAGCCTGGAACTCAGGGCTTCCTGGTTAAAGAAATCCAAGCCCTAGGCTGAACCCTAACCCTAACCCTAGGCAGATAAATCAGCCTAGGTATAGGGATGGTGCCAAGGAAAAAGCTGTGAAAGCTGCCATGTTGTTGCACTTTTGTAGTCCCCTTGGGATGACTTGAACAGCTGCAGTGTGCCTGGAGCCCAGGGCTTCCTAGTTTTAAAAATCCTAGCCCTAGGCCTAAGCCTAACAGTAACCCTGGGAAGGCAAATCAGCCTGGTGTTAGGCGTCTTGCCAAGGAAAAAGCCGTGAAAGCAGCCATGTTGTGGCACTTTTGCACTCCCTTTTGGATGCCTTTCGCAGCTCCAGTTTGCCTGGAACTCAGGGCTTCCTGATTTTAAAAATCCTAGCCCTAGGCCGAACCGCAACCCTAAGACGAGAAAGGCAAATCAGCCAGGAATTAGGCATGTCCCCAAGGAAAAAGCTGTGGAGGCAGGCATGTTGTGGTACTTTTGCGCTCTTCTTGGCTAGTCCTTCGCAGCTGCTGTGTTCTTGGAACTCAGGGCTTTCTGGTTAATAGACCCTTACCCTAGGCGTAACTCAAACCTTAACCCTAGGAAGGAAAATCAGCCTATGGTTCGGGATGGTCTCTAGGAAATATCAGTGCTGGCAGCCAAGTTGCGTCACTTTTGCGCTCCCCTTGGGATGCCTTTCGCAGCTGCAGTGTGCCTGGAGCCCAGGGCTTCCTGGTTTTAAAAGTCCTAGGCCTAAGCCTAACAGTAACCCTAGGAAGGTAAATCAGCCGGGTATTAGGGTTCTTCCTAAGGGAAAAGCCGTGAAAGCAGCCATGTTGTGGCACTTCTGCACTCCCTTTGGGATGCCTTTGGCAGATGAAGTAAGCCTGGAACTCAGGGCTTCCTGGTTAAAGAAATCCAAGCCCTAGGCTGAACCCTAACCCTAACCCTAGGCAGATAAATCAGCCTAGGTATAGGGATGGTGCCAAGGAAAAAGCTGTGAAAGCTGCCATGTTGTTGCACTTTTGTACTCCCCTTGGGATGCCTTGAACAGCTGCAGTGTGCCTGGAGCTAAGGGCTTCCTAGTTTTAAAAATCCTAGCCCTAGGCCTAAGCCTAACAATAACCCTGGGAAGGTAAATCAGCCTGGTGTTAGGCGTCTTGCCAAGGAAAAAGCCGTGAAAGCAGCCATGTTGTGGCACTTTTGCACTCCCTTTTGGATGCCTTTCACAGCTCCAGTGTGCCTGGAACTCAGGGCTTCCTGATTTTAAAAATCCTAGCCCTAGGCCGAACCCCAACCCTAAGACGAGAAAGGCAAATCAGCCAGGAATTAGGCATGTCCCCAAGGAAAAAGCTGTGGAGGCAGGCATGTTGTGCTACTTTTGCGCTCTTCTTGGGTAGTCCTTCGCAGCTGCTGTGTTCTTGGAACTCAGGGCTTTCTGGTTAATAGACCCTTACCCTAGGCGTAACTCAAACCTTAACCCTAGGAAGGAAAATCAGCCTATGGTTCGGGATGGTCTCATGGAAATATCAGTGGTGGCAGCCAAGTTGCGTCACTTTTGCGCTCCCCTTGGGATGCCTTTCGCAGCTGCAGTGTGCCTGGAGCCCAGGGCTTCCTGGTTTTAAAAGTCCTAGGCCTAAGCCTAACAGTAACCCTAGGAAGGTAAATCAGCCGGGTATTAGGGTTCTTCCTAAGGGAAAAGCCGTGAAAGCAGCCATGTTGTGGCACTTCTGCACTCCCTTTGGGATGCCTTTGGCAGATGAAGTAAGCCTGGAACTCAGGGCTTCCTGGTTAAAGAAATCCAAGACCTAGGCTGAAGCCTAACCCTAACCCTAGGCAGATAAATCAGCCTAGGTATAGGGATGGTGCCAAGGAAAAAGCTGTGAAAGCTGCCATGTTGTTGCACTTTTGTACTCCCCTTGGGATGCCTTGAACAGCTGCAGTGTGCCTGGAGCTAAGGGCTTCCTAGTTTTAAAAATCCTAGCCCTAGGCCTAAGCCTAACAATAACCCTGGGAAGGTAAATCAGCCTGGTGTTAGGCGTCTTGCCAAGGAAAAAGCCGTGAAAGCAGCCATGTTGTGGCACTTTTGCACTCCCTTTTGGATGCCTTTCACAGCTCCAGTGTGCCTGGAACTCAGGGCTTCCTGCTTTTAAAAATCCTAGCCCTAGGCCGAACCCCAACCCTAAGACGAGAAAGGCAAATCAGCCAGGAATTAGGCATGTCCCCAAGGAAAAAGCTGTGGAGGCAGGCATGTTGTGGTACTTTTGCGCTCTTCTTGGCTAGTCCTTCGCAGCTGCTGTGTTCTTGGAACTCAGGGCTTTCTGGTTAATAGACCCTTACCCTAGGCGTAACTCAAACCTTAACCCTAGGAAGGAAAATCAGCCTATGGTTCGGGATGGTCTCATGGAAATATCAGTGGTGGCAGCCAAGTTGCGTCACTTTTGCGCTCCCCTTGGGATGCCTTTCGCAGCTGCAGTGTGCCTGGAGCCCAGGGCTTCCTGGTTTTAAAAGTCCTAGGCCTAAGCCTAACAGTAACCCTAGGAAGGTAAATCAGCCGGGTATTAGGGTTCTTCCTAAGGGAAAAGCCGTGAAAGCAGCCATGTTGTGGCACTTCTGCACTCCCTTTGGGATGCCTTTGGCAGATGAAGTAAGCCTGGAACTCAGGGCTTCCTGGTTAAAGAAATCCAAGCCCTAGGCTGAACCCTAACCCTAACCCTAGGCAGATAAATCAGCCTAGGTATAGGGATGGTGCCAAGGAAAAAGCTGTGAAAGCTGCCATGTTGTTGCACTTTTGTACTCCCCTTGGGATGCCTTGAACAGCTGCAGTGTGCCTGGAGCCCAGGGCTTCCTAGTTTTAAAAATCCTAGCCCTAGGCCTAAGCCTAACAGTAACCCTGGGAAGGCAAATCAGCTTGGTGTTAGGCGTCTTGCCAAGGAAAAAGCCGTGAAAGCAGCCATGTTGTGGCACTTTTGCACTCCCTTTTGGATGCCTTTCACAGCTCCAGTGTGCCTGGAACTCAGGGCTTCCTGCTTTTAAAAATCCTAGCCCTAGGCCGAACCCCAACCCTAAGACAAGAAAGGCAAATCAGCCAGGAATTAGGCATGTCCCCAAGGAAAAAGCTGTGGAGGCAGGCATGTTGTGGTACTTTTGCGCTCTTCTTGGCTAGTCCTTCGCAGCTGCTGTGTTCTTGGAACTCAGGGCTTTCTGGTTAATAGACCCTTACCCTAGGCGTAACTCAAACCTTAACCCTAGGAAGGAAAATCAGCCTATGGTTCGGGATGGTCTCATGGAAATATCAGTGGTGGCAGCCAAGTTGCGTCACTTTTGCGCTCCCCTTGGGATGCCTTTCGCAGCTGCAGTGTGCCTGGAGCCCAGGGCTTCCTGGTTTTAAAAGTCCTAGGCCTAAGCCTAACAGTAACCCTAGGAAGGTAAATCAGCCGGGTATTAGGGTTCTTCCTAAGGGAAAAGCCGTGAAAGCAGCCATGTTGTGGCACTTCTGCACTCCCTTTGGGATGCCTTTGGCAGATGAAGTAAGCCTGGAACTCAGGGCTTCCTGGTTAAAGAAATCCAAGCCCTAGGCTGAACCCTAACCCTAACCCTAGGCAGATAAATCAGCCTAGGTATAGGGATGGTGCCAAGGAAAAAGCTGTGAAAGCTGCCATGTTGTTGCACTTTTGTACTCCCCTTGGGATGCCTTGAACAGCTGCAGTGTGCCTGGAGCCCAGGGCTTCCTAGTTTTAAAAATCCTAGCCCTAGGACTAAGCCTAACAGTAACCCTGGGAAGGCAAATCAGCCGGGTATTAGGGTTCTTCCTAAGGGAAAAGCCGTGAAAGCAGCCATGTTGTGGCACTTCTGCACTCGTTTTGGGATGCTTTGGCAGATGAAGTAAGCGAGGAACTCAGGGCTTCCTGGTTAAAGAAATCCAAGCCCTAGGCTGAACCCTAACCCTAACCCTAGGCAGATAAATCAGCCTAGGTATAGGGATGGTGCCAAGGAAAAAGCTGTGAAAGCTGCCATGTTGTTGCACTTTTGTACTCCCTTTTGGATGCCTTTCACAGCTCCAGTGTGCCTGGAACTCAGGGCTTCCTGCTTTTAAAAATCCTAGCCCTAGGCCGAACCCCAACCCTAAGACGAGAAAGGCAAATCAGCCAGGAATTAGGCATGTCCCCAAGGAAAAAGCTGTGGAGGCAGGCATGTTGTGGTACTTTTGCGCTCTTCTTGGCTAGTCCTTCGCAGCTGCTGTGTTCTTGGAACTCAGGGCTTTCTGGTTAATAGACCCTTACCCTAGGCGTAACTCAAACCTTAACCCTAGGAAGGAAAATCAGCCTATGGTTCGGGATGGTCTCATGGAAATATCAGTGGTGGCAGCCAAGTTGCGTCACTTTTGCGCTCCCCTTGGGATGCCTTTCGCAGCTGCAGTGTGCCTGGAGCCCAGGGCTTCCTGGTTTTAAAAGTCCTAGGCCTAAGCCTAACAGTAACCCTAGGAAGGTAAATCAGCCGGGTATTAGGGTTCTTCCTAAGGGAAAAGCCATGAAAGCAGCCATGTTGTGGCACTTCTGCACTCCCCTTGGGATGCCTTTGGCAGATGAAGTAAGCCTGGAACTCAGGGCTTCCTGGTTAAAGAAATCCAAGCCCTAGGCTGAACCCTAACCCTAACCCTAGGCAGATAAATCAGCCTAGGTATAGGGATGGTGCCAAAGAAAAAGCTGTGAAAGCTGCCATGTTGTTACACTTTTGTACTCCCCTTGGGATGCCTTGAACAGCTGCAGTGTGCCTGGAGCCCAGGGCCTCCTAGTTTTAAAAATCCTAGCCCTAGGCCTAAGCCTAACAGTAACCCTGGGAAGGTAAATCAGCCTGGTGTTAGGCTTCTTGCCAAGGAAAAAGCCGTGAAAGCAGCCATGTTGTGGCACTTTTGCACTCCCTTTTGGATGCCTTTCACAGCTCCAGTGTGCCTGGAACTCAGGGCTTCCTGCTTTTAAAAATCCTAGCCCTAGGCCGAACCCCAACCCTAAGACGAGAAAGGCAAATCAGCCAGGAATTAGGCATGTCCCCAAGGAAAAAGCTGTGGAGGCAGGCATGTTGTGGTACTTTTGCGCTCTTCTTGGCTAGTCCTTCGCAGCTGCTGTGTTCTTGGAACTCAGGGCTTTCTGGTTAATAGAACCCTTACCCTAGGCGTAACTCAAACCTTAACCCTAGGAAGGAAAATCAGCCTATGGTTCGGGATGGTCTCATGGAAATATCAGTGGTGGCAGCCAAGTTGCGTCACTTTTGCGCTCCCCTTGGGATGCCTTTTGCAGCTGCAGTGTGCCTGGAGCCCAGGACTTCCTGGTTTTAAAAGTCCTAGGCCTAAGCCTAACAGTAACCCTAGGAAGGTAAATCAGCCGGGTATTAGGGTTCTTCCTAAAGGAAAAGCCGTGAAAGCAGCCATGTTGTGGCACTTCTGCACTCCCTTTGGGATGCCTTTGGCAGATGAAGTAAGCCTGGAACTCAGGGCTTCCTGGTTAAAGAAATCCAAGCCCTAGGCTGAAGCCTAACCCTAACCCTAGGCAGATAAATCAGCCTAGGTATAGGGATGGTGCCAAGGAAAAAGCTGTGAAAGCTGCCATGTTGTTGCACTTTTGTACTCCCCTTGGGATGCCTTGAACAGCTGCAGTGTGCCTGGAGCCCAGGGCTTCCTAGTTTTAAAAATCCTAGCCCTAGGCCTAAGCCTAACAGTAACCCTGGGAAGGCAAATCAGCCTGGTGTTAGGCATCTTGCCAAGGAAAAAGCCGTGAAAGCAGCCATGTTGTGGCACTTTTGCACTCCCTTTTGGATGCCTTTCGCAGCTCCAGTTTGCCTGGAACTCAGGGCTTCCTGATTTTAAAAATCCTAGCCCTAGGCCGAACCCCAACCCTAAGACGAGAAAGGCAAATCAGCCAGGAATTAGGCATGTCCCCAAGGAAAAAGCTGTGGAGGCAGGCATGTTGTGCTACTTTTGCGCTCTTCTTGGGTAGTCCTTCGCAGCTGCTGTGTTCTTGGAACTCAGGGCTTTCTGGTTAATAGACCCTTACCCTAGACGTAACTCAAACCTTAACCCTAGGAAGGAAAATCAGCCTAAGGTTTGGGATGCTCTCATGGAAATATCAGTGGTGGCAGCCAAGTTGCGTCACTT
This sequence comes from Ammospiza caudacuta, assembly GCF_027887145.1. NCBI lineage: Eukaryota > Metazoa > Chordata > Aves > Passeriformes > Passerellidae > Ammospiza > Ammospiza caudacuta. The sequence goes on along the minus strand of NW_026682943.1, from coordinate 244,353 downwards.
TTGCGCTCCCCTTGGGATGCCTTTTGCAGCTGCAGTGTGCCTGGAGCCCAGGGCTTCCTGGTTTTAAAAGTCCTAGGCCTAAGCCTAACAGTAACCCTAGGAAGGTAAATCAGCCGGGTATTAGGGTTCTTCCTAAGGGAAAAGCCGTGAAAGCAGCCATGTTGTGGCACTTCTGCACTCCCTTTGGGATGCCTTTGGCAGATGAAGTAAGCCTGGAACTCAGGGCTTCCTGGTTAAAGAAATCCAAGCCCTAGGCTGAAGCCTAACCCTAACCCTAGGCAGATAAATCAGCCTAGGTATAGGGATGGTGCCAAGGAAAAAGCTGTGAAAGCTGCCATGTTGTTGCACTTTTGTACTCCCCTTGGGATGCCTTGAACAGCTGCAGTGTGCCTGGAGCTAAGGGCTTCCTAGTTTTAAAAATCCTAGCCCTAGGCCTAAGCCTAACAGTAACCCTGGGAAGGCAAATCAGCCTGGTGTTAGGCGTCTTGCCAAGGAAAAAGCCGTGAAAGCAGCCATGTTGTGGCACTTTTGCACTCCCTTTTGGATGCCTTTCACAGCTCCAGTGTGCCTGGAACTCAGGGCTTCCTGATTTTAAAAATCCTAGCCCTAGGCCAAACCCCAACCCTAAGACGAGAAAGGCAAATCAGCCAGGAATTAGGCATGTCCCCAAGGAAAAAGCTGTGGAGGCAGGCATGTTGTGGTACTTTTGCGCTCTTCTTGGCTAGTCCTTCGCAGCTGCTGTGTTCTTGGAACTCAGGGCTTTCTGGTTAATAGACCCTTACCCTAGGCGTAACTCAAACCTTAACCCTAGGAAGGAAAATCAGCCTATGGTTCGGGATGGTCTCATGGAAATATCAGTGGTGGCAGCCAAGTTGCGTCACTTTTGCGCTCCCCTTGGGATGCCTTTCGCAGCTGCATTGTGCCTGGAGCCCAGGGCTTCCTGGTTTTAAAAGTCCTAGGCCTAAGCCTAACAGTAACCCTAGGAAGGTAAATCAGCCGGGTATTAGGGTTCTTCCTAAGGGAAAAGCCGTGAAAGCAGCCATGTTGTGGCACTTCTGCACTCCCTTTGGGATGCCTTTGGCAGATGAAGTAAGCCTGGAACTCAGGGCTTCCTGGTTAAAGAAATCCAAGCCCTAGGCTGAACCCTAACCCTAACCCTAGGCAGATAAATCAGCCTAGGTATAGGGATGGTGCCAAGGAAAAAGCTGTGAAAGCTGCCATGTTGTTGCACTTTTGTACTCCCCTTGGGATGCCTTGAACAGCTGCAGTGTGCCTGGAGCCCAGGGCTTCCTAGTTTTAAAAATCCTAGCCCTAGGACTAAGCCTAACAGTAACCCTGGGAAGGCAAATCTGCCGGGTATTAGGGTTCTTCCTAAGGGAAAAGCCGTGAAAGCAGCCATGTTGTGGCACTTCTGCACTCGTTTTGGGATGCTTTGGCAGATGAAGTAAGCGTGGAACTCAGGGCTTCCTGGTTAAAGAAATCCAAGCCCTAGGCTGAACCCTAACCCTAACCCTAGGCAGATAAATCAGCCTAGGTATAGGGATGGTGCCAAGGAAAAAGCTGTGAAAGCTGCCATGTTGTTGCACTTTTGTACTCCCTTTTGGATGCCTTTCACAGCTCCAGTGTGCCTGGAACTCAGGGCTTCCTGCTTTTAAAAATCCTAGCCCTAGGCCGAACCCCAACCCTAAGACGAGAAAGGCAAATCAGCCAGGAATTAGGCATGTCCCCAAGGAAAAAGCTGTGGAGGCAGGCATGTTGTGGTACTTTTGCGCTCTTCTTGGCTAGTCCTTCGCAGCTGCTGTGTTCTTGGAACTCAGGGCTTTCTGGTTAATAGACCCTTACCCTAGGCGTAACTCAAACCTTAACCCTAGGAAGGAAAATCAGCCTATGGTTCGGGATGGTCTCATGGAAATATCAGTGATGGCAGCCAAGTTGCGTCACTTTTGCGCTCCCCTTGGGATGCCTTTCGCAGCTGCAGTGTGCCTGGAGCCCAGGGCTTCCTGGTTTTAAAAGTCCTAGGCCTAAGCCTAACAGTAACCCTAGGAAGGTAAATCAGCCGGGTATTAGGGTTCTTCCTAAGGGAAAAGCCATGAAAGCAGCCATGTTGTGGCACTTCTGCACTCCCCTTGGGATGCCTTTGGCAGATGAAGTAAGCCTGGAACTCAGGGCTTCCTGGTTAAAGAAATCCAAGCCCTAGGCTGAACCCTAACCCTAACCCTAGGCAGATAAATCAGCCTAGGTATAGGGATGGTGCCAAAGAAAAAGCTGTGAAAGCTGCCATGTTGTTACACTTTTGTACTCCCCTTGGGATGCCTTGAACAGCTGCAGTGTGCCTGGAGCCCAGGGCCTCCTAGTTTTAAAAATCCTAGCCCTAGGCCTAAGCCTAACAGTAACCCTGGGAAGGTAAATCAGCCTGGTGTTAGGCTTCTTGCCAAGGAAAAAGCCGTGAAAGCAGCCATGTTGTGGCACTTTTGCACTCCCTTTTGGATGCCTTTCACAGCTCCAGTGTGCCTGGAACTCAGGGCTTCCTGCTTTTAAAAATCCTAGCCCTAGGCCGAACCCCAACCCTAAGACGAGAAAGGCAAATCAGCCAGGAATTAGGCATGTCCCCAAGGAAAAAGCTGTGGAGGCAGGCATGTTGTGGTACTTTTGCGCTCTTCTTGGGTAGTCCTTCGCAGCTGCTGTGTTCTTGGAACTCAGGGCTTTCTGGTTAATAGAACCCTTACCCTAGGCGTAACTCAAACCTTAACCCTAGGAAGGAAAATCAGCCTATGGTTCGGGATGGTCTCATGGAAATATCAGTGGTGGCAGCCAAGTTGCGTCACTTTTGCGCTCCCCTTGGGATGCCTTTCGCAGCTGCAGTGTGCCTGGAGCCCAGGGCTTCCTGGTTTTAAAAGTCCTAGGCCTAAGCCTAACAGTAACCCTAGGAAGGTAAATCAGCCGGGTATTAGGGTTCTTCCTAAAGGAAAAGCCGTGAAAGCAGCCATGTTGTGGCACTTCTGCACTCCCTTTGGGATGCCTTTGGCAGATGAAGTAAGCCTGGAACTCAGGGCTTCCTGGTTAAAGAAATCCAAGCCCTAGGCTGAACCCTAACCCTAACCCTAGGCAGATAAATCAGCCTAGGTATAGGGATGGTGCCAAGGAAAAAGCTGTGAAAGCTGCCATGTTGTTGCACTTTTGTACTCCCCTTGGGATGCCTTGAACAGCTGCAGTGTGCCTGGAGCTAAGGGCTTCCTAGTTTCAAAAATCCTAGCCCTAGGCCTAAGCCTAACAGTAACCCTGGGAAGGCAAATCAGCCTGGTGTTAGGCGTCTTGCCAAGGAGAAAGCCGTGAAAGCAGCCATGTTGTGGCACTTTTGCACTCCCTTTTGGATGCCTTTCACAGCTCCAGTGTGCCTGGAACTCAGGGCTTCCTGCTTTTAAAAATCCTAGCCCTAGGCCGAACCCCAACCCTAAGACGAGAAAGGCAAATCAGCCAGGAATTAGGCATGTCCCCAAGGAAAAAGCTGTGGAGGCAGGCATGTTGTGGTACTTTTGCGCTCTTCTTGGCTAGTCCTTCGCAGCTGCTGTGTTCTTGGAACTCAGGGCTTTCTGGTTAATAGACCCTTACCCTAGGCGTAACTCAAACCTTAACCCTAGGAAGGAAAATCAGCCTATGGTTCGGGATGGTCTCATGGAAATATCAGTGGTGGCAGCCAAGTTGCGTCACTTTTGCGCTCCCCTTGGGATGCCTTTCGCAGCTGCAGTGTGCCTGGAGCCCAGGGCTTCCTGGTTTTAAAAGTCCTAGGCCTAAGCCTAACAGTAACCCTAGGAAGGTAAATCAGCCGGGTATTAGGGTTCTTCCTAAGGGAAAAGCCGTGAAAGCAGCCATGTTGTGGCACTTCTGCACTCCCCTTGGGATGCCTTTGGCAGATGAAGTAAGCCTGGAACTCAGGGCTTCCTGGTTAAAGAAATCCAAGCCCTAGGCTGAACCCTAACCCTAACCCTAGGCAGATAAATCAGCCTAGGTATAGGGATGGTGCCAAAGAAAAAGCTGTGAAAGCTGCCATGTTGTTACACTTTTGTACTCCCCTTGGGATGCCTTGAACAGCTGCAGTGTGCCTGGAGCCCAGGGCCTCCTAGTTTTAAAAATCCTAGCCCTAGGCCTAAGCCTAACAGTAACCCTGGGAAGGTAAATCAGCCTGGTGTTAGGCATCTTGCCAAGGAAAAAGGCGTGAAAGCAGCCATGTTGTGGCACTTTTGCACTCCCTTTTGGATGCCTTTCACAGCTCCAGTGTGCCTGGAACTCAGGGCTTCCTGCTTTTAAAAATCCTAGCCCTAGGCCGAACCCCAACCCTAAGACGAGAAAGGCAAATCAGCCAGGAATTAGGCATGTCCCCAAGGAAAAAGCTGTGGAGGCAGGCATGTTGTGGTACTTTTGCGCTCTTCTTGGCTAGTCCTTCGCAGCTGCTGTGTTCTTGGAACTCAGGGCTTTCTGGTTAATAGACCCTTACCCTAGGCGTAACTCAAACCTTAACCCTAGGAAGGAAAATCAGCCTATGGTTCGGGATGGTCTCATGGAAATATCAGTGGTGGCAGCCAAGTTGCGTCACTTTTGCGCTCCCCTTGGGATGCCTTTCGCAGCTGCAGTGTGCCTGGAGCCCAGGGCTTCCTGGTTTTAAAAGTCCTAGGCCTAAGCCTAACAGTAACCCTAGGAAGGTAAATCAGCCGGGTATTAGGGTTCTTCCTAAGGGAAAAGCCGTGAAAGCAGCCATGTTGTGGCACTTCTGCACTCCCTTTGGGATGCCTTTGGCAGATGAAGTAAGCCTGGAACTCAGGGCTTCCTGGTTAAAGAAATCCAAGCCCTAGGCTGAACCCTAACCCTAACCCTAGGCAGATAAATCAGCCTAGGTATAGGGATGGTGCCAAGGAAAAAGCTGTGAAAGCTGCCATGTTGTTGCACTTTTGTACTCCCCTTGGGATGCCTTGAACAGCTGCAGTGTGCCTGGAGCCCAGGGCTTCCTAGTTTTAAAAATCCTAGCCCTAGGACTAAGCCTAACAGTAACCCTTGGAAGGCAAATCAGCTGGGTATTAGGGTTCTTCCTAAGGGAAAAGCCGTGAAAGCAGCCATGTTGTGGCACTTCTGCACTCCTTTTGGGATGCCTTTGGCAGATGAAGTAAGCGTGGAACTCAGGGCTTCCTGGTTAAAGTAATCCAAGCCCTAGGCTGAACCCTAACCCTAACCCTAGGCAGATAAATCAGCCTAGGTATAGGGATGGTGCCAAGGAAAAAGCTGTGAAAGCTGCCATGTTGTTGCACTTTTGTACTCCCTTTTGGATGCCTTTCACAGCTCCAGTGTGCCTGGAACTCAGGGCTTCCTGCTTTTAAAAATCCTAGCCCTAGGCCGAACCCCAACCCTAAGACGAGAAAGGCAAATCAGCCAGGAATTAGGCATGTCCCCAAGGAAAAAGCTGTGGAGGCAGGCATGTTGTGGTACTTTTGCGCTCTTCTTGGCTAGTCCTTCGCAGCTGCTGTGTTCTTGGAACTCAGGGCTTTCTGGTTAATAGACCCTTACCCTAGGCGTAACTCAAACCTTAACCCTAGGAAGGAAAATCAGCCTATGGTTCGGGATGGTCTCATGGAAATATCAGTGGTGGCAGCCAAGTTGCGTCACTTTTGCGCTCCCCTTGGGATGCCTTTCGCAGCTGCAGTGTGCCTGGAGCCCAGGGCTTCCTGGTTTTAAAAGTCCTAGGCCTAAGCCTAACAGTAACCCTAGGAAGGTAAATCAGCCGGGTATTAGGGTTCTTCCTAAGGGAAAAGCCATGAAAGCAGCCATGTTGTGGCACTTCTGCACTCCCCTTGGGATGCCTTTGGCAGATGAAGTAAGCCTGGAACTCAGGGCTTCCTGGTTAAAGAAATCCAAGCCCTAGGCTGAACCCTAACCCTAACCCTAGGCAGATAAATCAGCCTAGGTATAGGGATGGTGCCAAAGAAAAAGCTGTGAAAGCTGCCATGTTGTTACACTTTTGTACTCCCCTTGGGATGCCTTGAACAGCTGCAGTGTGCCTGGAGCCCAGGGCCTCCTAGTTTTAAAAATCCTAGCCCTAGGCCTAAGCCTAACAGTAACCCTGGGAAGGTAAATCAGCCTGGTGTTAGGCATCTTGCCAAGGAAAAAGCCGTGAAAGCAGCCATGTTGTGGCACTTTTGCACTCCCTTTTGGATGCCTTTCACAGCTCCAGTGTGCCTGGAACTCAGGGCTTCCTGATTTTAAAAATCCTAGCCCTAGGCCGAACCCCAACCCTAAGACGAGAAAGGCAAATCAGCCAGGAATTAGGCATGTCCACAAGGAAAAAGCTGTGGAGGCAGGCATGTTGTGGTACTTTTGCGCTCTTCTTGGCTAGTCCTTCGCAGCTGCTGTGTTCTTGGAACTCAGGGCTTTCTGGTTAATAGAACCCTTACCCTAGGCGTAACTCAAACCTTAACCCTAGGAAGGAAAATCAGCCTATGGTTCGGGATGGTCTCATGGAAATATCAGTGGTGGCAGCCAAGTTGCGTCACTTTTGCGCTCCCCTTGGGATGCCTTTCGCAGCTGCAGTGTGCCTGGAGCTAAGGGCTTCCTGGTTTTAAAAGTCCTAGGCCTAAGCCTAACAGTAACCCTAGGAAGGTAAATCAGCCGGGTATTAGGGTTCTTCCTAAGGGAAAAGCCGTGAAAGCAGCCATGTTGTGGCACTTCTGCACTCCCTTTGGGATGCCTTTGGCAGATGAAGTAAGCCTGGAACTCAGGGCTTCCTGGTTAAAGAAATCCAAGCCCTAGGCTGAAGCCTAACCCTAACCCTAGGCAGATAAATCAGCCTAGGTATAGGGATGGTGCCAAGGAAAAAGCTGTGAAAGCTGCCATGTTGTTGCACTTTTGTACTCCCCTTGGGATGCCTTGAACAGCTGCAGTGTGCCTGGAGCCCAGGGCTTCCTAGTTTTAAAAATCCTAGCCCTAGGACTAAGCCTAACAGTAACCCTGGGAAGGCAAATCAGCTGGGTATTAGGGTTCTTCCTAAGGGAAAAGCCGTGAAAGCAGCCATGTTGTGGCACTTCTGCACTCGTTTTGGGATGCCTTTGGCAGATGAAGGAAGCGTGGAACTCAGGGCTTCCTGGTTAAAGAAATCCAAGCCCTAGGCTGAACCCTAACCCTAACCCTAGGCAGATAAATCAGCCTAGGTATAGGGATGGTGCCAAGGAAAAAGCTGTGAAAGCTGCCATGTTGTTGCACTTTTGTACTCCCTTTTGGATGCCTTTCACAGCTCCAGTGTGCCTGGAACTCAGGGCTTCCTGCTTTTAAAAATCCTAGCCCTAGGCCGAACCCCAACCCTAAGACGAGAAAGGCAAATCAGCCAGGAATTAGGCATGTCCCCAAGGAAAAAGCTGTGGAGGCAGGCATGTTGTGGTACTTTTGCGCTCTTCTTGGCTAGTCCTTCGCAGCTGCTGTGTTCTTGGAACTCAGGGCTTTCTGGTTAATAGACCCTTACCCTAGGCGTAACTCAAACCTTAACCCTAGGAAGGAAAATCAGCCTATGGTTCGGGATGGTCTCATGGAAATATCAGTGGTGGCAGCCAAGTTGCGTCACTTTTGCGCTCCCCTTGGGATGCCTTTTGCAGCTGCAGTGTGCCTGGAGCCCAGGGCTTCCTGGTTTTAAAAGTCCTAGACCTAAGCCTAACAGTAACCCTAGGAAGGTAAATCAGCCGGGTATTAGGGTTCTTCCTAAGGGAAAAGCCGTGAAAGCAGCCATGTTGTGGCACTTCTGCACTCCCCTTGGGATGCCTTTGGCAGATGAAGTAAGCCTGGAACTCAGGGCGTCCTGGTTAAAGAAATCCAAGCCCTAGGCTGAAGCCTAACCCTAACCCTAGGCAGATAAATCAGCCTAGGTATAGGGATGGTGCCAAAGAAAAAGCTGTGAAAGCTGCCATGTTGTTACACTTTTGTACTCCCCTTGGGATGCCTTGAACAGCTGCAGTGTGCCTGGAGCCCAGGGCCTCCTAGTTTTAAAAATCCTAGCCCTAGGCCTAAGCCTAACAGTAACCCTGGGAAGGTAAATCAGCCTGGTGTTAGACATCTTGCCAAGGAAAAAGCCGTGAAAGCAGCCATGTTGTGGCACTTTTGCACTCCCTTTTGGATGCCTTTCACAGCTCCAGTGTGCCTGGAACTCAGGGCTTCCTGATTTTAAAAATCCTAGCCCTAGGCCGAACCCCAACCCTAAGACGAGAAAGGCAAATCAGCCAGGAATTAGGCATGTCCCCAAGGAAAAAGCTGTGGAGGCAGGCATGTTGTGGTACTTTTGCGCTCTTCTTGGGTAGTCCTTCGCAGCTGCTGTGTTCTTGGAACTCAGGGCTTTCTGGTTAATAGAACCCTTACCCTAGGCGTAACTCAAACCTTAACCCTAGGAAGGAAAATCAGCCTATGATTCGGGATGGTCTCATGGAAATATCAGTGGTGGCAGCCAAGTTGCGTCACTTTTGCGCTCCCCTTGGGATGCCTTTCGCAGCTGCAGTGTGCCTGGAGCCCAGGGCTTCCTGGTTTTAAAAGTCCTAGGCCTAAGCCTAACAGTAACCCTAGGAAGGTAAATCAGCCGGGTATTAGGGTTCTTCCTAAGGGAAAAGCCGTGAAAGCAGCCATGTTGTGGCACTTCTGCACTCCCTTTGGGATGCCTTTGGCAGATGAAGTAAGCCTGGAACTCAGGGCTTCCTGGTTAAAGAAATCCAAGCCCTAGGCTGAACCCTAACCCTAACCCTAGGCAGATAAATCAGCCTAGGTATAGGGATGGTGCCAAGGAAAAAGCTGTGAAAGATGCCATGTTGTTGCACTTTTGTACTCCCCTTGGGATGCCTTGAACAGCTGCAGTGTGCCTGGAGCTAAGGGCTTCCTAGTTTCAAAAATCCTAGCCCTAGGCCTAAGCCTAACAGTAACCCTGGGAAGGTCAATCAGCCTGGTGTTAGGCGTCTTGCCAAGGAAAAAGCCGTGAAAGCAGCCATGTTGTGGCACTTTTGCACTCCCTTTTGGATGCCTTTCACAGCTCCAGTGTGCCTGGAACTCAGGGCTTCCTGCTTTTAAAAATCCTAGCCCTAGGCCGAACCCCAACCCTAAGACGAGAAAGGCAAATCAGCCAGGAATTAGGCATGTCCCCAAGGAAAAAGCTGTGGAGGCAGGCATGTTGTGGTACTTTTGCGCTCTTCTTGGCTAGTCCTTCGCAGCTGCTGTGTTCTTGGAACTCAGGGCATTCTGGTTAATAGAACCCTTACCCTAGGCGTAACTCAAACCTTAACCCTAGGAAGGAAAATCAGCCTATGGTTCGGGATGGTCTCATGGAAATATCAGTGGTGGCAGCCAAGTTGCGTCACTTTTGCGCTCCCCTTGGGATGCCTTTCGCAGCTGCAGTGTGCCTGGAGCCCAGGGCTTCCTGGTTTTAAAAGTCCTAGGCCTAAGCCTAACAGTAACCCTAGGAAGGTAAATCAGCCGGGTATTAGGGTTCTTCCTAAGGGAAAAGCCGTGAAAGCAGCCATGTTGTGGCACTTCTGCACTCCCTTTGGGATGCCTTTGGCAGATGAAGTAAGCCTGGAACTCAGGGCTTCCTGGTTAAAGAAATCCAAGCCCTAGGCTGAAGCCTAACCCTAACCCTAGGCAGATAAATCAGCCTAGGTATAGGGATGGTGCCAAGGAAAAAGCTGTGAAAGCTGCCATGTTGTTGCACTTTTGTACTCCCCTTGGGATGCCTTGAACAGCTGCAGTGTGCCTGGAGCCCAGGGCTTCCTAGTTTTAAAAATCCTAGCCCTAGGACTAAGCCTAACAGTAACCCTGGGAAGGCAAATCAGCTGGGTATTAGGGTTCTTCCTAAGGGAAAAGCCGTGAAAGCAGCCATGTTGTGGCACTTCTGCACTCGTTTTGGGATGCCTTTGGCAGATGAAGTAAGCGTGGAACTCAGGGCTTCCTGGTTAAAGAAATCCAAGCCCTAGGCTGAACCCTAACCCTAACCCTAGGCAGATAAATCAGCCTAGGTATAGGGATGGTGCCAAGGAAAAAGCTGTGAAAGCTGCCATGTTGTTGCACTTTTGTACTCCCTTTTGGATGCCTTTCACAGCTCCAGTGTGCCTGGAACTCAGGGCTTCCTGCTTTTAAAAATCCTAGCCCTAGGCCGAACCCCAACCCTAAGACGAGAAAGGCAAATCAGCCAGGAATTAGGCATGTCCCCAAGGAAAAAGCTGTGGAGGCAGACATGTTGTGGTACTTTTGCGCTCTTCTTGGCTAGTCCTTCGCAGCTGCTGTGTTCTTGGAACTCAGGGCTTTCTGGTTAATAGACCCTTACCCTAGGCGTAACTCAAACCTTAACCCTAGGAAGGAAAATCAGCCTATGGTTCGGGATGGTCTCATGGAAATATCAGTGGTGGCAGCCAAGTTGCGTCACTTTTGCGCTCCCCTTGGGATGCCTTTCGCAGCTGCAGTGTGCCTGGAGCCCAGGGCTTCCTGGTTTTAAAAGTCCTAGGCCTAAGCCTAACAGTAACCCTAGGAAGGTAAATCAGCCGGGTATTAGGGTTCTTCCTAAGGGAAAAGCCGTGAAAGCAGCCATGTTGTGGCACTTCTGCACTCCCCTTGGGATGCCTTTGGCAGATGAAGTAAGCCTGGAACTCAGGGCTTCCTGGTTAAAAAAATCCAAGCCCTAGGCTGAACCCTAACCCTAACCCTAGGCAGATAAATCAGCCTAGGTATAGGGATGGTGCCAAAGAAAAAGCTGTGAAAGCTGCCATGTTGTTACACTTTTGTACTCCCCTTGGGATGCCTTGAACAGCTGCAGTGTGCCTGGAGCCCAGGGCCTCCTAGTTTAAAAAATCCTAGCCCTAGGCCTAAGCCTAACAGTAACCCTGGGAAGGTAAATCAGCCTGGTGTTAGGCATCTTGCCAAGGAAAAAGCCGTGAAAGCAGCCATGTTGTGGCACTTTTGCACTCCCTTTTGGATGCCTTTCACAGCTCCAGTGTGCCTGGAACTCAGGGCTTCCTGCTTTTAAAAATCCTAGCCCTAGGCCGAACCCCAACCGTAAGACGAGAAAGGCAAATCAGCCAGGAATTAGGCATGTCCCCAAGGAAAAAGCTGTGGAGGAAGGCATGTTGTGGTACTTTTGCGCTCTTCTTGGCTAGTCCTTCGCAGCTGCTGTGTTCTTGGAACTCAGGGCTTTCTGGTTAATAGAACCCTTACCCTAGGCGTAACTCAAACCTTAACCCTAGGAAGGAAAATCAGCCTATGGTTCGGGATGGTCTCATGGAAATATCAGTGGTGGCAGCCAAGTTGCGTCACTTTTGCGCTCCCCTTGGGATGCCTTTCGCAGCTGCAGTGTGCCTGGAGCCCAGGGCTTCCTGGTTTTAAAAGTCCTAGGCCTAAGCCTAACAGTAACCCTAGGAAGGTAAATCAGCCGGGTATTAGGGTTCTTCCTAAAGGAAAAGCCGTGAAAGCAGCCATGTTGTGGCACTTCTGCACTCCCTTTGGGATGCCTTTGGCAGATGAAGTAAGCCTGGAACTCAGGGCTTCCTGGTTAAAGAAATCCAAGCCCTAGGCTGAAGCCTAACCCTAACCCTAGGCAGATAAATCAGCCTAGGTATAGGGATGGTGCCAAGGAAAAAGCTGTGAAAGCTGCCATGTTGTTGCACTTTTGTACTCCCCTTGGGATGCCTTGAACAGCTGCAGTGTGCCTGGAGCCCAGGGCTTCCTAGTTTTAAAAATCCTAGCCCTAGGACTAAGCCTAACAGTAACCCTGGGAAGGCAAATCAGCTGGGTATTAGGGTTCTTCCTAAGGGAAAAGCCGTGAAAGCAGCCATGTTGTGGCACTTCTGCACTCGTTTTGGGATGCCTTTGGCAGATGAAGGAAGCGTGGAACTCAGGGCTTCCTGGGTAAAGAAATCCAAGCCCTAGGCTGAACCCTAACCCTAACCCTAGGCAGATAAATCAGCCTAGGTATAGGGATGGTGCCAAGGAAAAAGCTGTGAAAGCTGCCATGTTGTTGCACTTTTGTACTCCCTTTTGGATGCCTTTCACAGCTCTAGTGTGCCTGGAACTCAGGGCTTCCTGCTTTTAAAAATCCTAGCCCTAGGCCGAACCCCAACCCTAAGACGAGAAAGGCAAATCAGCCAGGAATTAGGCATGTCCCCAAGGAAAAAGCTGTGGAGGCAGGCATGTTGTGGTACTTTTGCGCTCTTCTTGGCTAGTCCTTCGCAGCTGCTGTGTTCTTGGAACTCAGGGCTTTCTGGTTAATAGACCCTTACCCTAGGCGTAACTCAAACCTTAACCCTAGGAAGGAAAATCAGCCTATGGTTCGGGATGGTCTCATGGAAATATCAGTGGTGGCAGCCAAGTTGCGTCACTTTTGCGCTCCCCTTGGGATGCCTTTCGCAGCTGCAGTTTGCCTGGAGCCCAGGGCTTCCTGGTTTTAAAAGTCCTAGACCTAAGCCTAACAGTAACCCTAGGAAGGTAAATCAGCCGGGTATTAGGGTTCTTCCTAAAGGAAAAGCCGTGAAAGCAGCCATGTTGTGGCACTTCTGCACTCCCCTTGGGATGCCTTTGGCAGATGAAGTAAGCCTGGAACTCAGGGCTTCCTGGTTAAAGAAATCCAAGCCCTAGGCTGAACCCTAACCCTAACCCTAGGCAGATAAATCAGCCTAGGTATAGGGATGGTGCCAAGGAAAAAGCTGTGAAAGCTGCCATGTTGTTACACTTTTGTACTCCCCTTGGGATGCCTTGAACAGCTGCAGTGTGCCTGGAGCCCAGGGCCTCCTAGTTTTAAAAATCCTAGCCCTAGGCCTAAGCCTAACAGTAACCCTGGGAAGGTAAATCAGCCTGGTGTTAGGCATCTTGCCAAGGAAAAAGCCGTGAAAGCAGCCATGTTGTGGCACTTTTGCACTCCCTTTTGGATGCCTTTCACAGCTCCAGTGTGCCTGGAACTCAGGGCTTCCTGATTTTAAAAATCCTAGCCCTAGGCCGAACCCCAACCGTAAGACGAGAAAGGCAAATCAGCCAGGAATTAGGCATGTCCCCAAGGAAAAAGCTGTGGAGGCAGGCATGTTGTGGTACTTTTGCGCTCTTCTTGGCTAGTCCTTCGCAGCTGCTGTGTTCTTGGAACTCAGGGCTTTCTGGTTAATAGAACCCTTACCCTAGGCGTAACTCAAACCTTAACCCTAGGAAGGAAAATCAGCCTATGGTTCGGGATGGTCTCATGGAAATATCAGTGGTGGCAGCCAAGTTGCGTCACTTTTGCGCTCCCCTTGGGATGCCTTTCGCAGCTGCAGTGTGCCTGGAGCCCAGGGCTTCCTGGTTTTAAAAGTCCTAGGCCTAAGCCTAACAGTAACCCTAGGAAGGTAAATCAGCCGGGTATTAGGGTTCTTCCTAAGGGAAAAGCCGTGAAAGCAGCCATGTTGTGGCACTTCTGCACTCCCTTTGGGATGCCTTTGGCAGATGAAGTAAGCCTGGAACTCAGGGCTTCCTGGTTAAAGAAATCCAAGCCCTAGGCTGAACCCTAACCCTAACCCTAGGCAGATAAATCAGCCTAGGTATAGGGATGGTGCCAAGGAAAAAGCTGTGAAAGCTGCCATGTTGTTGCACTTTTGTACTCCCCTTGGGATGCCTTGAACAGCTGCAGTGTGCCTGGAGCTAAGGGCTTCCTAGTTTTAAAAATCCTAGCCCTAGGCCTAAGCCTAACAGTAACCCTGGGAAGGCAAATCAGCCTGGTGTTAGGCGTCTTGCCAAGGAAAAGCCGTGAAAGCAGCCATGTTGTGGCACTTTTGCACTCCCTTTTGGATGCCTTTCACAGCTCCAGTGTGCCTGGAACTCAGGGCTTCCTGATTTTAAAAATCCTAGCCCTAGGCCGAACCCCAACCCTAAGACGAGAAAGGCAAATCAGCCAGGAATTAGGCATGTCCCCAAGGAAAAAGCTGTGGAGGCAGGCATGTTGTGGTACTTTTGCGCTCTTCTTGGCTAGTCCTTCGCAGCTGCTGTGTTCTTGGAACTCAGGGCTTTCTGGTTAATAGAACCCTTACCCTAGGCGTAACTCAAACCTTAACCCTAGGAAGGAAAATCAGCCTATGGTTCAGGATGGTCTCATGGAAATATCAGTGGTGGCAGCCAAGTTGCGTCACTTTTGCGCTCCCCTTGGGATGCCTTTTGCAGCTGCAGTGTGCCTGGAGCCCAGGGCTTCCTGGTTTTAAAAGTCCTAGGCCTAAGCCTAACAGTAACCCTAGGAAGGTAAATCAGCCGGGTATTAGGGTTCTTCCTAAGGGAAAAGCCGTGAAAGCAGCCATGTTGTGGCACTTCTGCACTCCCTTTGGGATGCCTTTGGAAGATGAAGTAAGACTGGAACTCAGGGCTTCCTGGTTAAAAAAATTCAAGCCCTAGGCTGAACCCTAACCCTAACCCTAGGCAGATAAATCAGCCTAGGTATAGGGATGGTGCCAAGGAAAAAGCTGTGAAAGCTGCCATGTTGTTGCACTTTTGTACTCCCCTTGGGATGCCTTGAACAGCTGCAGTGTGCCTGGAGCTAAGGGCTTCCTAGTTTAAAAAATCCTAGCCCTAGGCCTCAGCCTAACAGTAACCCTGGGAAGGTAAATCAGCCTGGTGTTAGGCGTCTTGCCAAGGAAAAAGCCGTGAAAGCAGCCATGTTGTGGCACTTTTGCACTCCCTTTTGGATGCCTTTCACAGCTCCAGTGTGCCTGGAACTCAGGGCTTCCTGCTTTTAAAAATCCTAGCCCTAGGCCGAACCCCAACCCTGAGACGAGAAAGGCAAATCAGCCAGGAATTAGGCATGTCCCCAAGGAAAAAGCTGTGGAGGCAGGCATGTTGTGGTACTTTTGCGCTCTTCTTGGCTAGTCCTTCGCAGCTGCTGTGTTCTTGGAACTCAGGGCTTTCTGGTTAATAGACCCTTACCCTAGGCGTAACTCAAACCTTAACCCTAGGAAGGAAAATCAGCCTATGGTTCGGGATGGTCTCATGGAAATATCAGTGGTGGCAGCCAAGTTGCGTCACTTTTGCGCTCCCCTTGGGATGCCTTTCGCAGCTGCAGTGTGCCTGGAGCCCAGGGCTTCCTGGTTTTAAAAGTCCTAGGCCTAAGCCTAACAGTAACCCTAGGAAGGTAAATCAGCCGGGTATTAGGGTTCTTCCTAAGGGAAAAGCCGTGAAAGCAGCCATGTTGTGGCACTTCTGCACTCCCTTTGGGATGCCTTTGGCAGATGAAGTAAGCCTGGAACTCAGGGCTTCCTGGTTAAAGAAATCCAAGCCCTAGGCTGAACCCTAACCCTAACCCTAGGCAGATAAATCAGCCTAGGTATAGGGATGGTGCCAAGGAAAAAGCTGTGAAAGCTGCCATGTTGTTGCACTTTTGTACTCCCCTTGGGATGCCTTGAACAGCTGCAGTGTGCCTGGAGCTAAGGGCTTCCTAGTTTTAAAAATCCTAGCCCTATGCCTAAGCCTAACAGTAACCCTGGGAAGGGAAATCAGCCTGGTGTTAGGCGTCTTGCCAAGGAAAAAGCCGTGAAAGCAGCCATGTTGTGGCACTTTTGCACTCCCTTTTGGATGCCTTTCACAGCTCCAGTGTGCCTGGAACTCAGGGCTTCCTGCTTTTAAAAATCCTAGCCCTAGGCCGAACCCCAACCCTAAGACGAGAAAGGCAAATCAGCCAGGAATTAGGCATGTCCCCAAGGAAAAAGCTGTGGAGGCAGGCATGTTGTGGTACTTTTGCGCTCTTCTTGGCTAGTCCTTCGCAGCTGCTGTGTTCTTGGAACTCAGGGCTTTCTGGTTAATAGAACCCTTACCCTAGGCGTAACTCAAACCTTAACCCTAGGAAGGAAAATCAGCCTATGGTTCGGGATGGTCTCATGGAAATATCAGTGGTGGCAGCCAAGTTGCGTCACTTTTGCGCTCCCCTTGGGATGCCTTTCGCAGCTGCAGTGTGCCTGGAGCCCAGGGCTTCCTGGTTTTAAAAGTCCTAGGCCTAAGCCTAACAGTAACCCTAGGAAGGTAAATCAGCCGGGTATTAGGGTTCTTCCTAAAGGAAAAGCCGTAAAAGCAGCCATGTTGTGGCACTTCTGCACTCCCTTTGGGATGCCTTTGGCAGATGAAGTAAGCCTGGAACTCAGGGCTTCCTGGTTAAAGAAATCCAAGCCCTAGGCTGAACCCTAACCCTAATCCTAGGCAGATAAATCAGCCTAGGTATAGGGATGGTGCCAAGGAAAAAGCTGTGAAAGCTGCCATGTTGTTGCACTTTTGTACTCCCCTTGGGATGCCTTGAACAGCTGCAGTGTGCCTGGAGCTAAGGGCTTCCTAGTTTCAAAAATCCTAGCCCTAGGCCTAAGCCTAACAGTAACCCTGGGAAGGGAAATCAGCCTGGTGTTAGGCGTCTTGCCAAGGAAAAAGCCGTGAAAGCAGCCATGTTGTGGCACTTTTGCACTCCCTTTTGGATGCCTTTCACAGCTCCAGTGTGCCTGGAACTCAGGGCTTCCTGCTTTTAAAAATCCTAGCCCTAGGCTGAACCCCAACCCTAAGACGAGAAAGGCAAATCAGCCAGGAATTAGGCATGTCCCCAAGGAAAAAGCTGTGGAGGCAGGCAAGTTGTGGTACTTTTGCGCTCTTCTTGGCTAGTCCTTCGCAGCTGCTGTGTTCTTGGAACTCAGGGCTTTCTGGTTAATAGAACCCTTACCCTAGGCGTAACTCAAACCTTAACCCTAGGAAGGAAAATCAGCCTATGGTTCGGGATGGTCTCATGGAAATATCAGTGGTGGCAGCCAAGTTGCGTCACTTTTGCGCTCCCCTTGGGATGCCTTTTGCAGCTGCAGTGTGCCTGGAGCCCAGGGCTTCCTGGTTTTAAAAGTCCTAGGCCTAAGCCTAACAGTAACCCTAGGAAGGTAAATCAGCCGGGTATTAGGGTTCTTCCTAAGGGAAAAGCCGTGAAAGCAGCCATGTTGTGGCACTTCTGCACTCCCTTTGGGATGCCTTTGGCAGATGAAGTAAGCCTGGAACTCAGGGCTTCCTGGTTAAAAAAATTCAAGCCCTAGGCTGAACCCTAACCCTAACCCTAGGCAGATAAATCAGCCTAGGTATAGGGATGGTGCCAAGGAAAAAGCTGTGAAAGCTGCCATGTTGTTGCACTTTTGTACTCCCCTTGGGATGCCTTGAACAGCTGCAGTGTGCCTGGAGCTAAGGGCTTCCTAGTTTTAAAAATCCTAGCCTTAGGCCTAAGCCTAACAGTAACCCTGGGAAGGCAAATCAGCCTGGTGTTAGGCGTCTTGCCAAGGAAAAAGCCGTGAAAGCAGCCATGTTGTGGCACATTTGCACTCCCTTTTGGATGCCTTTCACAGCTCCAGTGTGCCTGGAACTCAGGGCTTCCTGCTTTTAAAAATCCTAGCCCTAGGCCGAACCCCAACCCTAAGACAAGAAAGGCAAATCAGCCAGGAATTAGGCATGTCCCCAAGGAAAAAGCTGTGGAGGCAGGCATGTTGTGGTACTTTTGCGCTCTTCTTGGGTAGTCCTTCGCAGCTGCTGTGTTCTTGGAACTCAGGGCTTTCTGGTTAATAGAACCCTTACCCTAGGCGTAACTCAAACCTTAACCCTAGGAAGGAAAATCAGCCTATGGTTCGGGATGGTCTCATGGAAATATCAGTGGTGGCAGCCAAGTTGCGTCACTTTTGCGCTCCCCTTGGGATGCCTTTCGCAGCTGCAGTGTGCCTGGAGCCCAGGGCTTCCTGGTTTTAAAAGTCCTAGGCCTAAGCCTAACAGTAACCCTAGGAAGGTAAATCAGCCGGGTATTAGGGTTCTTCCTAAGGGAAAAGCCGTGAAAGCAGCCATGTTGTGGCACTTCTGCACTCCCTTTGGGATGCCTTTGGCAGATGAAGTAAGCCTGGAACTCAGGGCTTCCTGGTTAAAGAAATCCAAGCCCTAGGCTGAACCCTAACCCTAACCCTAGGCAGATAAATCAGCCTAGGTATAGGGATGGTGCCAAGGAAAAAGCTGTGAAAGCTGCCATGTTGTTGCACTTTTGTACTCCCCTTGGGATGCCTTGAACAGCTGCAGTGTGCCTGGAGCTAAGGGCTTCCTAGTTTTAAAAATCCTAGCCCTAGGCCTAAGCCTAACAGTAACCCTGGGAAGGCAAATCAGCCTGGTGTTAGGCGTCTTGCCAAGGAAAAGCCGTGAAAGCAGCCATGTTGTGGCACTTTTGCACTCCCTTTTGGATGCCTTTCACAGCTCCAGTGTGCCTGGAACTCAGGGCTTCCTGATTTTAAAAATCCTAGCCCTAGGCCGAACCCCAACCCTAAGACGAGAAAGGCAAATCAGCCAGGAATTAGGCATGTCCCCAAGGAAAAAGCTGTGGAGGCAGGCATGTTGTGGTACTTTTGCGCTCTTCTTGGCTAGTCCTTCGCAGCTGCTGTGTTCTTGGAACTCAGGGCTTTCTGGTTAATAGAACCCTTACCCTAGGCGTAACTCAAACCTTAACCCTAGGAAGGAAAATCAGCCTATGGTTCAGGATGGTCTCATGGAAATATCAGTGGTGGCAGCCAAGTTGCGTCACTTTTGCGCTCCCCTTGGGATGCCTTTTGCAGCTGCAGTGTGCCTGGAGCCCAGGGCTTCCTGGTTTTAAAAGTCCTAGGCCTAAGCCTAACAGTAACCCTAGGAAGGTAAATCAGCCGGGTATTAGGGTTCTTCCTAAGGGAAAAGCCGTGAAAGCAGCCATGTTGTGGCACTTCTGCACTCCCTTTGGGATGCCTTTGGAAGATGAAGTAAGCCTGGAACTCAGGGCTTCCTGGTTAAAAAAATTCAAGCCCTAGGCTGAACCCTAACCCTAACCCTAGGCAGATAAATCAGCCTAGGTATAGGGATGGTGCCAAGGAAAAAGCTGTGAAAGCTGCCATGTTGTTGCACTTTTGTACTCCCCTTGGGATGCCTTGAACAGCTGCAGTGTGCCTGGAGCTAAGGGCTTCCTAGTTTAAAAAATCCTAGCCCTAGGCCTCAGCCTAACAGTAACCCTGGGAAGGTAAATCAGCCTGGTGTTAGGCGTCTTGCCAAGGAAAAAGCCGTGAAAGCAGCCATGTTGTGGCACTTTTGCACTCCCTTTTGGATGCCTTTCACAGCTCCAGTGTGCCTGGAACTCAGGGCTTCCTGCTTTTAAAAATCCTAGCCCTAGGCCGAACCCCAACCCTGAGACGAGAAAGGCAAATCAGCCAGGAATTAGGCATGTCCCCAAGGAAAAAGCTGTGGAGGCAGGCATGTTGTGGTACTTTTGCGCTCTTCTTGGCTAGTCCTTCGCAGCTGCTGTGTTCTTGGAACTCAGGGCTTTCTGGTTAATAGGCCCTTACCCTAGGCGTAACTCAAACCTTAACCCTAGGAAGGAAAATCAGCCTATGGTTCGGGATGGTCTCATGGAAATATCAGTGGTGGCAGCCAAGTTGCGTCACTTTTGCGCTCCCCTTGGGATGCCTTTCGCAGCTGCAGTGTGCCTGGAGCCCAGGGCTTCCTGGTTTTAAAAGTCCTAGGCCTAAGCCTAACAGTAACCCTAGGAAGGTAAATCAGCCGGGTATTAGGGTTCTTCCTAAGGGAAAAGCCGTGAAAGCAGCCATGTTGTGGCACTTCTGCACTCCCTTTGGGATGCCTTTGGCAGATGAAGTAAGCCTGGAACTCAGGGCTTCCTGGTTAAAGAAATCCAAGCCCTAGGCTGAACCCTAACCCTAACCCTAGGCAGATAAATCAGCCTAGGTATAGGGATGGTGCCAAGGAAAAAGCTGTGAAAGCTGCCATGTTGTTGCACTTTTGTACTCCCCTTGGGATGCCTTGAACAGCTGCAGTGTGCCTGGAGCTAAGGGCTTCCTAGTTTTAAAAATCCTAGCCCTAGGCCTAAGCCTAACAGTAACCCTGGGAAGGGAAATCAGCCTGGTGTTAGGCGTCTTGCCAAGGAAAAAGCCGTGAAAGCAGCCATGTTGTGGCACTTTTGCACTCCCTTTTGGATGCCTTTCACAGCTCCAGTGTGCCTGGAACTCAGGGCTTCCTGATTTTAAAAATCCTAGCCCTAGGCCGAACCCCAACCCTAAGACGAGAAAGGCAAATCAGCCAGGAATTAGGCATGTCCCCAAGGAAAAAGCTGTGGAGGCAGGCATGTTGTGCTACTTTTGCGCTCTTCTTGGCTAGTCCTTCGCAGCTGCTGTGTTCTTGGAACTCAGGGCTTTCTGGTTAATAGACCCTTACCCTAGGCGTAACTCAAACCTTAACCCTAGGAAGGAAAATCAGCCTATGGTTCGGGATGGTCTCATGGAAATATCAGTGGTGGCAGCCAAGTTGCGTCACTTTTGCGCTCCCCTTGGGATGCCTTTCGCAGCTGCAGTGTGCCTGGAGCCCAGGGCTTCCTGGTTTTAAAAGTCCTAGGCCTAAGCCTAACAGTAACCCTAGGAAGGTAAATCAGCCGGGTATTAGGGTTCTTCCTAAAGGAAAAGCCGTAAAAGCAGCCATGTTGTGGCACTTCTGCACTCCCTTTGGGATGCCTTTGGCAGATGAAGTAAGCCTGGAACTCAGGGCTTCCTGGTTAAAGAAATCCAAGCCCTAGGCTGAACCCTAACCCTAATCCTAGGCAGATAAATCAGCCTAGGTATAGGGATGGTGCCAAGGAAAAAGCTGTGAAAGCTGCCATGTTGTTGCACTTTTGTACTCCCCTTGGGATGCCTTGAACAGCTGCAGTGTGCCTGGAGCTAAGGGCTTCCTAGTTTCAAAAATCCTAGCCCTAGGCCTAAGCCTAACAGTAACCCTGGGAAGGCAAATCAGCCTGGTGTTAGGCGTCTTGCCAAGGAAAAAGCCGTGAAAGCAGCCATGTTGTGGCACTTTTGCACTCCCTTTTGGATGCCTTTCACAGCTCCAGTGTGCCTGGAACTCAGGGCTTCCTGCTTTTAAAAATCCTAGCCCTAGGCTGAACCCCAACCCTAAGACGAGAAAGGCAAATCAGCCAGGAATTAGGCATGTCCCCAAGGAAAAAGCTGTGGAGGCAGGCAAGTTGTGGTACTTTTGCGCTCTTCTTGGCTAGTCCTTCGCAGCTGCTGTGTTCTTGGAACTCAGGGCTTTCTGGTTAATAGAACCCTTACCCTAGGCGTAACTCAAACCTTAACCCTAGGAAGGAAAATCAGCCTATGGTTCGGGATGGTCTCATGGAAATATCAGTGGTGGCAGCCAAGTTGCGTCACTTTTGCGCTCCCCTTGGGATGCCTTTTGCAGCTGCAGTGTGCCTGGAGCCCAGGGCTTCCTGGTTTTAAAAGTCCTAGGCCTAAGCCTAACAGTAACCCTAGGAAGGTAAATCAGCCGGGTATTAGGGTTCTTCCTAAGGGAAAAGCCGTGAAAGCAGCCATGTTGTGGCACTTCTGCACTCCCTTTGGGATGCCTTTGGCAGATGAAGTAAGCCTGGAACTCAGGGCTTCCTGGTTAAAAAAATTCAAGCCCTAGGCTGAACCCTAACCCTAACCCTAGGCAGATAAATCAGCCTAGGTATAGGGATGGTGCCAAGGAAAAAGCTGTGAAAGCTGCCATGTTGTTGCACTTTTGTACTCCCCTTGGGATGCCTTGAACAGCTGCAGTGTGCCTGGAGCTAAGGGCTTCCTAGTTTTAAAAATCCTAGCCTTAGGCCTAAGCCTAACAGTAACCCTGGGAAGGCAAATCAGCCTGGTGTTAGGCGTCTTGCCAAGGAAAAAGCCGTGAAAGCAGCCATGTTGTGGCACTTTTGCACTCCCTTTTGGATGCCTTTCACAGCTCCAGTGTGCCTGGAACTCAGGGCTTCCTGCTTTTAAAAATCCTAGCCCTAGGCCGAACCCCAACCCTAAGACGAGAAAGGCAAATCAGCCAGGAATTAGGCATGTCCACAAGGAAAAAGCTGTGGAGGCAGGCATGTTGTGGTACTTTTGCGCTCTTCTTGGCTAGTCCTTCGCAGCTGCTGTGTTCTTGGAACTCAGGGCTTTCTGGTTAATAGACCCTTACCCTAGGCGTAACTCAAACCTTAACCCTAGGAAGGAAAATCAGCCTATGGTTCGGGATGGTCTCATGGAAATATCAGTGGTGGCAGCCAAGTTGCGTCACTTTTGCGCTCCCCTTGGGATGCCTTTTGCAGCTGCAGTGTGCCTGGAGCCCAGGGCTTCCTGGTTTTAAAAGTCCTAGGCCTAAGCCTAACAGTAACCCTAGGAAGGTAAATCAGCCGGGTATTAGGGTTCTTCCTAAGGGAAAAGCCGTGAAAGCAGCCATGTTGTGGCACTTCTGCACTCCCTTTGGGATGCCTTTGGCAGATGAAGTAAGCCTGGAACTCAGGGCTTCCTGGTTAAAGAAATCCAAGCCCTAGGCTGAACCCTAACCCTAACCCTAGGCAGATAAATCAGCCTAGGTATAGGGATGGTGCCAAGGAAAAAGCTGTGAAAGCTGCCATGTTGTTGCACTTTTGTACTCCCCTTGGGATGCCTTGAACAGCTGCAGTGTGCCTGGAGCCCAGGGCTTCCTAGTTTTAAAAATCCTAGCCCTAGGCCTAAGCCTAACAGTAACCCTGGGAAGGCAAATCAGCCTGGTGTTAGGCGTCTTGCCAAGGAAAAAGCCGTGAAAGCAGCCATGTTGTGGCACTTTTGCACTCCCTTTTGGATGCCTTTCACAGCTCCAGTGTGCCTGGAACTCAGGGCTTCCTGCTTTTAAAAATCCTAGCCCTAGGCCGAACCGCAACCCTAAGACGAGAAAGGCAAATCAGCCAGGAATTAGGCATGTCCACAAGGAAAAAGCTGTGGAGGCAGGCATGTTGTGCTACTTTTGCGCTCTTCTTGGCTAGTCCTTCGCAGCTGCTGTGTTCTTGGAACTCAGGGCTTTCTGGTTAATAGACCCTTACCCTAGGCGTAACTCAAACCTTAACCCTAGGAAGGAAAATCAGCCTATGGTTCGGGATGGTCTCATGGAAATATCAGTGGTGGCAGCCAAGTTGCGTCACTTTTGCGCTCCCCTTGGGATGCCTTTCGCAGCTGCAGTGTGCCTGGAGCCCAGGGCTTCCTGGTTTTAAAAGTCCTAGGCCTAAGCCTAACAGTAACCCTAGGAAGGTAAATCAGCCGGGTATTAGGGTTCTTCCTAAGGGAAAAGCCGTGAAAGCAGCCATGTTGTGGCACTTCTGCACTCCCTTTGGGATGCCTTTGGCAGATGAAGTAAGCCTGGAACTCAGGGCTTCCTGGTTAAAGAAATCCAAGCCCTAGGCTGAACCCTAACCCTAACCCTAGGCAGATAAATCAGCCTAGGTATAGGGATGGTGCCAAGGAAAAAGCTGTGAAAGCTGCCATGTTGTTGCACTTTTGTACTCCCCTTGGGATGCCTTGAACAGCTGCAGTGTGCCTGGAGCTAAGGGCTTCCTAGTTTTAAAAATCCTAGCCCTAGGCCTAAGCCTAACAGTAACCCTGGGAAGGTAAATCAGCCTGGTGTTAGGCTTCTTGCCAAGGAAAAAGCCGTGAAAGCAGCCATGTTGTGGCACTTTTGCACTCCCTTTTGGATGCCTTTCACAGCTCCAGTGTGCCTGGAACTCAGGGCTTCCTGATTTTAAAAATCCTAGCCCTAGGCCGAACCCCAACCCTAAGACGAGAAAGGCAAATCAGCCAGGAATTAGGCATGTCCCCAAGGAAAAAGCTGTGGAGGCAGGCATGTTGTGGTACTTTTGCGCTCTTCTTGGCTAGTCCTTCGCAGCTGCTGTGTTCTTGGAACTCAGGGCTTTCTGGTTAATAGAACCCTTACCCTAGGCGTAACTCAAACCTTAACCCTAGGAAGGAAAATCAGCCTATGGTTCGGGATGGTCTCATGGAAATATCAGTGGTGGCAGCCAAGTTGCGTCACTTTTGCGCTCCCCTTGGGATGCCTTTTGCAGCTGCAGTGTGCCTGGAGCCCAGGGCTTCCTGGTTTTAAAAGTCCTAGGCCTAAGCCTAACAGTAACCCTAGGAAGGTAAATCAGCCGGGTATTAGGGTTCTTCCTAAAGGAAAAGCCGTAAAAGCAGCCATGTTGTGGCACTTCTGCACTCCCTTTGGGATGCCTTTGGCAGATGAAGTAAGCCTGGAACTCAGGGCTTCCTGGTTAAAGAAATCCAAGCCCTAGGCTGAAGCCTAACCCTAATCCTAGGCAGATAAATCAGCCTAGGTATAGGGATGGTGCCAAGGAAAAAGC
Organism: Ammospiza caudacuta; assembly: GCF_027887145.1. NCBI lineage: Eukaryota > Metazoa > Chordata > Aves > Passeriformes > Passerellidae > Ammospiza > Ammospiza caudacuta. The sequence continues at coordinate 220,172 of NW_026682943.1, read as the reverse complement.
TGTGAAAGCTGTCATGTTGTTGCACTTTTGTACTCCCCTTGGGATGCCTTGAACAGCTGCAGTGTGCCTGGAGCTAAGGGCTTCCTAGTTTAAAAAATCCTAGCCTTAGGCCTAAGCCTAACAGTAACCCTGGGAAGGCAAATCAGCCTGGTGTTAGGCGTCTTGCCAAGGAAAAAGCCGTGAAAGCAGCCATGTTGTGGCACATTTGCACTCCCTTTTGGATGCCTTTCACAGCTCCAGTGTGCCTGGAACTCAGGGCTTCCTGCTTTTAAAAATCCTAGCCCTAGGCCGAACCCCAACCCTAAGACAAGAAAGGCAAATCAGCCAGGAATTAGGCATGTCCACAAGGAAAAAGCTGTGGAGGCAGGCATGTTGTGGTACTTTTGCGCTCTTCTTGGCTAGTCCTTCGCAGCTGCTGTGTTCTTGGAACTCAGGGCTTTCTGGTTAATAGAGCCCTTACCCTAGGCGTAACTCAAACCTTAACCCTAGGAAGGAAAATCAGCCTATGGTTCGGGATGGTCTCATGGAAATATCAGTGGTGGCAGCCAAGTTGCGTCACTTTTGCGCTCCCCTTGGGATGCCTTTTGCAGCTGCAGTGTGCCTGGAGCCCAGGGCTTCCTGGTTTTAAAAGTCCTAGGCCTAAGCCTAACAGTAACCCTAGGAAGGTAAATCAGCCGGGTATTAGGGTTCTTCCTAAGGGAAAAGCCGTGAAAGCAGCCATGTTGTGGCACTTCTGCACTCCCTTTGGGATGCCTTTGGCAGATGAAGTAAGCCTGGAACTCAGGGCTTCCTGGTTAAAGAAATCCAAGCCCTAGGCTGAACCCTAACCCTAACCCTAGGCAGATAAATCAGCCTAGGTATAGGGATGGTGCCAAGGAAAAAGCTGTGAAAGCTGCCATGTTGTTGCACTTTTGTACTCCCCTTGGGATGCCTTGAACAGCTGCAGTGTGCCTGGAGCCCAGGGCTTCCTAGTTTTAAAAATCCTAGCCCTAGGCCTAAGCCTAACAGTAACCCTGGGAAGGCAAATCAGCCTGGTGTTAGGCGTCTTGCCAAGGAAAAAGCCGTGAAAGCAGCCATGTTGTGGCACTTTTGCACTCCCTTTTGGATGCCTTTCGCAGCTCCAGTTTGCCTGGAACTCAGGGCTTCCTGATTTTAAAAATCCTAGCCCTAGGCTGAACAGCAACCCTAAGACGAGAAAGGCAAATCAGCCAGGAATTAGGCATGTCCCCAAGGAAAAAGCTGTGGAGGCAGGCATGTTGTGGTACTTTTGCGCTCTTCTTGGCTAGTCCTTCGCAGCTGCTGTGTTCTTGGAACTCAGGGCTTTCTGGTTAATAGACCCTTACCCTAGGCGTAACTCAAACCTTAACCCTAGGAAGGAAAATCAGCCTATGGTTCGGGATGGTCTCATGGAAATATCAGTGGTGGCAGCCAAGTTGCGTCACTTTTGCGCTCCCCTTGGGATGCCTTTCGCAGCTGCAGTGTGCCTGGAGCCCAGGGCTTCCTGGTTTTAAAAGTCCTAGGCCTAAGCCTAACAGTAACCCTAGGAAGGTAAATCAGCCGGGTATTAGGGTTCTTCCTAAGGGAAAAGCCGTGAAAGCAGCCATGTTGTGGCACTTCTGCACTCCCTTTGGGATGCCTTTGGCAGATGAAGTAAGCCTGGAACTCAGGGCTTCCTGGTAAAAAAAATTCAAGCCCTAGGCTGAACCCTAACCCTAACCCTAGGCAGATAAATCAGCCTAGGTATAGGGATGGTGCCAAGGAAAAAGCTGTGAAAGCTGCCATGTTGTTGCACTTTTGTACTCCCCTTGGGATGCCTTGAACAGCTGCAGTGTGCCTGGAGCTAAGGGCTTCCTAGTTTCAAAAATCCTAGCCCTAGGCCTAAGCCTAACAGTAACCCTGGGAAGGCAAATCAGCCTGGTGTTAGGCGTCTTGCCAAGGAAAAAGCCGTGAAAGCAGCCATGTTGTGGCACTTTTGCACTCCCTTTTGGATGCCTTTCACAGCTCCAGTGTGCCTGGAACTCAGGGCTTCCTGCTTTTAAAAATCCTAGCCCTAGGCCGAACCCCAACCCTAAGACGAGAAAGGCAAATCAGCCAGGAATTAGGCATGTTCCCAAGGAAAAAGCTGTGGAGGCAGGCATGTTGTGCTACTTTTGCGCTCTTCTTGGCTAGTCCTTCGCAGCTGCTGTGTTCTTGGAACTCAGGGCTTTCTGGTTAATAGAACCCTTACCCTAGGCGTAACTCAAACCTTAACCCTAGGAAGGAAAATCAGCCTATGGTTCGGGATGGTCTCATGGAAATATCAGTGGTGGCAGCCAAGTTGCGTCACTTTTGCGCTCCCCTTGGGATGCCTTTTGCAGCTGCAGTGTGCCTGGAGCCCAGGGCTTCCTGGTTTTAAAAGTCCTAGGCCTAAGCCTAACAGTAACCCTAGGAAGGTAAATCAGCCGGGTATTAGGGTTCTTCCTAAAGGAAAAGACGTAAAAGCAGCCATGTTGTGGCACTTCTGCACTCCCTTTGGGATGCCTTTGGCAGATGAAGTAAGCCTGGAACTCAGGGCTTCCTGGTTAAAGAAATCCAAGCCCTAGGCTGAACCCTAACCCTAACCCTAGGCAGATAAATCAGCCTAGGTATAGGGATGGTGCAAAGGAAAAAGCTGTGAAAGCTGCCATGTTGTTGCACTTTTGTACTCCCCTTGGGATGCCTTGAACAGCTGCAGTGTGCCTGGAGCCCAGGGCTTCCTAGTTTCAAAAATCCTAGCCCTAGGCCTAAGCCTAACAGTAACCCTGGGAAGGCAAATCAGCCTGGTGTTAGGCGTCTTGCCAAGGAAAAAGCCGTGAAAGCAGCCATGTTGTGGCACTTTTGCACTCCCTTTTGGATGCCTTTCACAGCTCCAGTGTGCCTGGAACTCAGGGCTTCCTGCTTTTAAAAATCCTAGCCCTAGGCCGAACCCCAACCCTAAGATGAGAAAGGCAAATCAGCCAGGAATTAGGCATGTCCCCAAGGAAAAAGCTGTGGAGGCAGGCATATTGTGGTACTTTTGCGCTCTTCTTGGCTAGTCCTTCGCAGCTGCTGTGTTCTTGGAACTCAGGGCTTTCTGGTTAATAGACCCTTACCCAAGGCGTAACTCAAACCTTAACCCTAGGAAGGAAAATCAACCTATGGTTCGGGATGGTCTCATGGAAATATCAGTGGTGGCAGCCAAGTTGAGTCACTTTTGCGCTCCCCTTGGGATGCCTTTCGCAGCTGCAGTGTGCCTGGAGCCCAGGGCTTCCTGGTTTTAAAAGTCCTAGGCCTAAGCCTAACAGTAACCCTAGGAAGGTAAATCAGCTGGGTATTAGGGTTCTTCCTAAGGGAAAAGCCGTGAAAGCAGCCATGTTGTGGCACTTCTGCACTCCCTTTGGGATGCCTTTGGCAGATGAAGTAAGCCTCCAACTCAGGGCTTCCTGGTTAAAGTAATCCAAGCCCTAGGCTGAACCCTAACCCTAACCCTAGGCAGATAAATCAGCCTAGGTATAGGGATGGTGCCAAGGAAAAAGCTGTGAAAGCTGCCATGTTGTTGCACTTTTGTACTCCCCTTGGGATGCCTTGAACAGCTGCAGTGTGCCTGGAGCTAAGGGCTTCCTAGTTTCAAAAATCCTAGCCCTAGGCCTAAGCCTAACAGTAACCCTGGGAAGGTAAATCAGCCTGGTGTTAGGCGTCTTGCCAAGGAAAAAGCCGTGAAAGCAGCCATGTTGTGGCACTTTTGCACTCCCTTTTGGATGCCTTTCACAGCTGCAGTGTGCCTGGAACTCAGGGCTTCCTGCTTTTAAAAATCCTAGCCCTAGGCCGAACCCCAACCCTAAGACAAGAAAGGCAAATCAGCCAGGAATTAGGCATGTCCCCAAGGAAAAAGCTGTGGAGGCAGGCATGTTGTGGTACTTTTGCGCTCTTCTTGGCTAGTCCTTCGCAGCTGCTGTGTTCTTGGAACTCAGGGCTTTCTGGTTAATAGAACCCTTACCCTAGGCGTAACTCAAACCTTAACCCTAGGAAGGAAAATCAGCCTATGGTTCGGGATTGTCTCATGGAAATATCAGTGGTGGCAGCCAAGTTGCGTCACTTTTGTGCTCCCCTTGGGATGCCGTTCGCAGCTGCAGTGTGCCTGGAGCCCAGGGCTTCCTGGTTTTAAAAGTCCTAGGCCTAAGCCTAACAGTAACCCTAGGAAGGTAAATCAGCCGGGTATTAGGGTTCTTCCTAAGGGAAAAGCCGTGAAAGCAGCCATGTTGTGGCACTTCTGCACTCCCTTTGGGATGCCTTTGGCAGATGAAGTAAGCCTGGAACTCAGGGCTTCCTGGTTAAAGAAATCCAAGCCCTAGGCTGAACCCTAACCCTAACCCTAGGCAGATAAATCAGCCTAGGTATAGGGATGGTGCCAAGGAAAAAGCTGTGAAAGCTGCCATGTTGTTGCACTTTTGTACTCCCCTTGGGATGCCTTGAACAGCTGCAGTGTGCCTGGAGCCCAGGGCTTCCTAGTTTCAAAATTCCTAGCCCTAGGCCTAAGCCTAACAGTAACCCTGGGAAAGTAAATCAGCCTGATGATAGGCTTCTTGCCAAGGAAAAAGGCGTGAAAGCAGCCATGTTGTGGCACTTTTGCACTCCCTTTTGGATGCCTTTCACAGCTCCAGTGTGCCTGGAACTCAGGGCTTCCTGCTTTTAAAAATCCTAGCCCTAGGCCGAACCCCAACCCTAAGACGAGAAAGGCAAATCAGCCAGGAATTAGGCATGTCCCCAAGGAGAAAGCTGTGGAGGCAGGCATGTTGTGGTACTTTTGCGCTCTTCTTGGCTAGTCCTTCGCAGCTGCTGTGTTCTTGGAACTCAGGGCTTTCTGGTTAATAGACCCTTACCCTAGGCGTAACTCAAACCTTAACCCTAGGAAGGAAAATCAGCCTATGGTTCGGGATGGTCTCATGGAAATATCAGTGGTGGCAGCCAAGTTGCGTCACTTTTGCGCTCCCCTTGGGATGCCTTTCGCAGCTGCAGTGTGCCTGGAGCCCAGGGCTTCCTGGTTTTAAAAGTCCTAGGCCTAAGCCTAACAGTAACCCTAGGAAGGTAAATCAGCTGGGTATTAGGGTTCTTCCTAAGGGAAAAGCCGTGAAAGCAGCCATGTTGTGGCACTTCTGCACTCCCTTTGGGATGCCTTTGGCAGATGAAGTAAGCCTGGAACTCAGGGCTTCCTGGTTAAAGAAATCCAAGCCCTAGGCTGAACCCTAACCCTAACCCTAGGCAGATAAATCAGCCTAGGTATAGGGATGGTGCCAAGGAAAAAGCTGTGAAAGCTGCCATGTTGTTGCACTTTTGTACTCCCCTTGGGATGCCTTGAACAGCTGCAGTGTGCCTGGAGCCCAGGGCTTCCTAGTTTTAAAAATCCTAGCCCTAGGCCTAAGCCTAACAGAAACCCTGGGAAGGTAAATCAGCCTGGTGTTAGGCATCTTGCCAAGGAAAAAGCCATGAAAGCAGCCATGTTGTGGCACTTTTGTACTCCCTTTTGGATGCCTTTCACAGCTCCAGTGTGCCTGGAACTCAGGGCTTCCTGGTTTTAAATGTCCTAGGCCTAAGCCTAACAGTAACCCTAGGAAGGTAAATCAGCCGGGTATTAGGGTTCTTCCTAAGGGAAAAGCCGTGAAAGCAGCCATGTTGTGGCACTTCTGCACTCCCTTTGGGATGCCTTTGGCAGATGAAGTAAGCCTGGAACTCAGGGCTTCCTGGTTAAAGAAATCCAAGCCCTAGGCTGAACCCTAACCCTAACCCTAGGCAGATAAATCAGCCTAGGTATAGGGATGGTGCCAAGGAAAAAGCTGTGAAAGCTGCCATGTTGTTGCACTTTTGTACTCCCCTTGGGAGGCCTTGAACAGCTGCAGTGTGCCTGGAGCCCAGGGCTTCCTAGTTTTAAAAATCCTAGCCCTAGGCCTAAGCCTAACAGTAACCCTGGGAAGGCAAATCAGCCGGGTATTAGGGTTCTTCCTAAGGGAAAAGCCGTGAAAGCAGCCATGTTGTGGCACTTCTGCGCTCCCTTTGGGATGCCTTTGGCAGATGAAGTATGCCTGGAACTCAAGGCTTCCTGGTTAAAGAAATCCAAGCCCTAGGCTGAAGCCTAAGCCTAACCCTAGGCAGATAAATCAGCCTAGGTATAGGGATGGTGCCAAGGAAAAAGCTGTGAAAGCTGCCATTTTGTTGCACTTTTGTACACTCTTTTGGATGCCTTTCACAGCTCCAGTGTGCCTGGAACTCAGGGCTTCCTGATTTTAAAAATCCTAGCCCTAGGCCGAACCCCAACCCTAAGACGAGAAAGGCAAATCAGCCAGGAATTAGGCATGTCCCCAAGGAAAAAGCTGTGGAGGCAGGCCTGTTGTGCTACTTTTGCGCTCTTCTTGGCTAGTCCTTCGCAGCTGCTGTGTTCTTGGAACTCAGGGCTTTCTGGTTAATAGAACCCTTACCCTAGGCGTAACTCAAACCTTAACCCTAGGAAGGAAAATCAGCCTATGGTTCCGGATGGTCTCATGGAAATATCAGTGGTGGCAGCCAAGTTGCGTCACTTTTGCGCTCCCCTTGGGATGCCTTTCGCAGCTGCAGTGTGCCTGGAGCCCAGGGCTTCCTGGTTTTAAAAGTCCTAGGCCTAAGCCTAACAGTAACCCTAGGAAGGTAAATCAGCCGGGTATTAGGGTTCTTCCTAAGGGAAAAGCCGTGAAAGCAGCCATGTTGTGGCACTTCTGCACTCCCTTTGGGATGCCTTTGGCAGATGAAGTAAGCCTGGAACTCAGGGCTTCCTGGTTAAAGAAATCCAAGCCCTAGGCTGAAGCCTAACCCTAACCCTAGGCAGATAAATCAGCCTAGGTATAGGGATGGTGCCAAGGAAAAAGCTGTGAAAGCTGCCATGTTGTTGCACTTTTGTACTCCCCTTGGGATGCCTTGAACAGCTGCAGTGTGCCTGGAGCCCAGGGCTTCCTAGTTTTAAAAATCCTAGCCCTAGGCCTAAGCCTAACAGTAACCCTGGGAAGGCAAATCAGCCTGGTGTTAGGCGTCTTGCCAAGGAAAAAGCCGTGAAAGCAGCCATGTTGTGGCACTTTTGCACTCCCTTTTGGATGCCTTTCACAGCTCCAGTGTGCCTGGAACTCAGGGCTTCCTGCTTTTAAAAATCCTAGCCCTAGGCCGAACCCCAACCCTAAGACGAGAAAGGCAAATCAGCCAGGAATTAGGCATGTCCACAAGGAAAAAGCTGTGGAGGCAGGCATGTTGTGGTACTTTTGCGCTCTTCTTGGCTAGTCCTTCACAGCTGCTGTGTTCTTGGAACTCAGGGCTTTCTGGTTAATAGAGCCCTTACCCTAGGCGTAACTCAAACCTTAACCCTAGGAAGGAAAATCAGCCTATGGTTCCGGATGGTCTCATGGAAATATCAGTGGTGGCAGCCAAGTTGCGTCACTTTTGCGCTCCCCTTGGGATGCCTTTCGCAGCTGCAGTGTGCCTGGAGCCCAGGGCTTCCTGGTTTTAAAAGTCCTAGGCCTAAGCCTAACAGTAACCCTAGGAAGGTAAATCAGCCGGGTATTAGGGTTCTTCCTAAGGGAAAAGCCGTGAAAGCAGCCATGTTGTGGCACTTCTGCACTCCCTTTGGGATGCCTTTGGCAGATGAAGTAAGCCTGGAACTCAGGGCTTCCTGGTTAAAGAAATCCAAGCCCTAGGCTGAACCCTAACCCTAACCCTAGGCAGATAAATCAGCCTAGGTATAGGGATGGTGCCAAGGAAAAAGCTGTGAAAGCTGCCATGTTGTTGCACTTTTGTACTCCCCTTGGGATGCCTTGAACAGCTGCAGTGTGCCTGGAGCTAAGGGCTTCCTAGTTTTAAAAATCCTAGCCCTAGGCCTAAGCCTAACAGTAACCCTGGGAAGGTAAATCAGCCTGGTGTTAGGCTTCTTGCCAAGGAAAAAGCCGTGAAAGCAGCCATGTTGTGGCACTTTTGCACTCCCTTTTGGATGCCTTTCACAGCTCCAGTGTGCCTGGAACTCAGGGCTTCCTGATTTTAAAAATCCTAGCCCTAGGCCGAACCCCAACCCTAAGACGAGAAAGGCAAATCAGCCAGGAATTAGGCATGTCCACAAGGAAAAAGCTGTGGAGGCAGGCATGTTGTGGTACTTTTGCGCTCTTCTTGGCTAGTCCTTCGCAGCTGCTGTGTTCTTGGAACTCAGGGCTTTCTGGTTAATAGAACCCTTACCCTAGGCGTAACTCAAACCTTAACCCTAGGAAGGAAAATCAGCCTATGGTTCGGGATGGTCTCATGGAAATATCAGTGGTGGCAGCCAAGTTGCGTCACTTTTGCGCTCCCCTTGGGATGCCTTTCGCAGCTGCAGTGTGCCTGGAGCCCAGGGCTTCCTGGTTTTAAAAGTCCTAGGCCTAAGCCTAACAGTAACCCTAGGAAGGTAAATCAGCCGGGTATTAGGGTTCTTCCTAAGGGAAAAGCCGTGAAAGCAGCCATGTTGTGGCACTTCTGCACTCCCTTTGGGATGCCTTTGGCAGATGAAGTAAGCCTGGAACTCAGGGCTTCCTGGTTAAAGAAATCCAAGCCCTAGGCTGAAGCCTAACCCTAACCCTAGGCAGATAAATCAGCCTAGGTATAGGGATGGTGCCAAGGAAAAAGCTGTGAAAGCTGCCATGTTGTTGCACTTTTGTACTCCCCTTGGGATGCCTTGAACAGCTGCAGTGTGCCTGGAGCCCAGGGCTTCCTAGTTTTAAAAATCCTAGCCCTAGGCCTAAGCCTAACAGTAACCCTGGGAAGGCAAATCAGCCTGGTGTTAGGCGTCTTGCCAAGGAAAAAGGCGTGAAAGCAGCCATGTTGTGGCACTTTTGCACTCCCTTTTGGATGCCTTTCACAGCTCCAGTGTGCCTGGAACACAGGGCTTCCTGCTTTTAAAAATCCTAGCCCTAGGCCGAACCCCAACCCTAAGACGAGAAAGGCAAATCAGCCAGGAATTAGGCATGTCCCCAAGGAAAAAGCTGTGGAGGCAGGCATGTTGTGGTGCTTATGCGCTCTTCTTGGCTAGTCCTTCGCAGCTGCTGTGTTCTTGGAACTCAGGGCTTTCTGGTTAATAGACCCTTACCCTAGGCGTAACTCAAACCTTAACCCTAGGAAGGAAAATCAGCCTATGGTTCGGGATGGTCTCATGGAAATATCAGTGGTGGCAGCCAAGTTGCGTCACTTTTGCGCTCCCCTTGGGATGCCTTTTGCAGCTGCAGTGTGCCTGGAGCCCAGGGCTTCCTGGTTTTAAAAGTCCTAGGCCTAAGCCTAACAGTAACCCTAGGAAGGTAAATCAGCCGGGTATTAGGGTTCTTCCTAAGGGAAAAGCCGTGAAAGCAGCCATGTTGTGGCACTTCTGCACTCCCTTTGGGATGCCTTTGGCAGATGAAGTAAGCCTGGAACTCAGGGCTTCCTGGTTAAAGAATCCAAGCCCAAGGCTGAAGCCTAACCCTAACCCTAGGCAGATAAATCAGCCTAGGTATAGGGATGGTGCCAAGGAAAAAGCTGTGAAAGCTGCCATGTTGTTGCAGTTTTGTACTCCCCTTGGGATGCCTTGAACAGCTGCAGTGTGCCTGGAGCCCAGGGCTTCCTAGTTTTAAAAATCCTAGCCCTAGGCCTAAGCCTAACAGTAACCCTGGGAAGGCAAATCAGCCTGGTGTTAGGCGTCTTGCCAAGGAAAAAGCCGTGAAAGCAGCCATGTTGTGGCACTTTTGCACTCCCTTTTGGATGCCTTTCGCAGCTCCAGTGTGCCTGGAACTCAGGGATTCCTGATTTTAAAAATCCTAGCCCTAGGCCGAACCCCAACCCTAAGACGAGAAAGGCAAATCAGCCAGGAATTAGGCATGTCCCCAAGGAAAAAGCTGTGGAGGCAGGCATGTTGTGGTACTTTTGCGCTCTTCTTGGCTAGTCCTTCGCAGCTGCTGTGTTCTTGGAACTCAGGGCTTTCTGGTTAATAGAACCCTTACCCTAGGCGTAACTCAAACCTTAACCCTAGGAAGGAAAATCAGCCTATGGTTCGGGATGGTCTCATGGAAATATCAGTGGTGGCAGCCAAGTTGCGTCACTTTTGCGCTCCCCTTGGGATGCCTTTTGCAGCTGCAGTGTGCCTGGAGCCCAGGGCTTCCTGGTTTTAAAAGTCCTAGGCCTAAGCCTAACAGTAACCCTAGGAAGGTAAATCAGCCGGGTATTAGGGTTCTTCCTAAGGGAAAAGCCGTGAAAGCAGCCATGTTGTGGCACTTCTGCACTCCCTTTGGGATGCCTTTGGCAGATGAAGTAAGCCTGGAACTCAGGGCTTCCTGGTTAAAGAAATCCAAGCCCTAGGCTGAACCCTAACCCTAACCCAAGGCAGATAAATCAGCCTAGGTATAGGGATGGTGCCAAGGAAAAAGCTGTGAAAGCTGCCATGTTGTTGCACTTTTGTACTCCCCTTGGGATGCCTTGAACAGCTGCAGTGTGCCTGGAGCTAAGGGCTTCCTAGTTTTAAAAATCCTAGCCCTAGGCCTAAGCCTAACAATAACCCTGGGAAGGTAAATCAGCCTGGTGTTAGGCGTCTTGCCAAGGAAAAAGCCGTGAAAGCAGCCATGTTGTGGCACTTTTGCACTCCCTTTTGGATGCCTTTCACAGCTCCAGTGTGCCTGGAACTCAGGGCTTCCTGATTTTAAAAATCCTAGCCCTAGGCCGAACCCCAACCCTAAGACGAGAAAGGCAAATCAGCCAGGAATTAGGCATGTCCCCAAGGAAAAAGCTGTGGAGGCAGGCATGTTGTGGTACTTTTGCGCTCTTCTTGGCTAGTCCTTCGCAGCTGCTGTGTTCTTGGAACTCAGGGCTTTCTGGTTAATAGAACCCTTACCCTAGGCGTAACTCAAACCTTAACCCTAGGAAGGAAAATCAGCCTATGGTTCGGGATGGTCTCATGGAAATATCAGTGGTGGCAGCCAAGTTGCGTCACTTTTGCGCTCCCCTTGGGATGCCTTTCGCAGCTGCAGTGTGCCGGGAGCCCAGGGCTTCCTGGTTTTAAAAGTCCTAGGCCTAAGCCTAACAGTAACCCTAGGAAGGTAAATCAGCCGGGTATTAGGGTTCTTCCTAAAGGAAAAGCCGTAAAAGCAGCCATGTTGTGGCACTTCTGCACTCCCTTTGGGATGCCTTTGGCAGATGAAGTAAGCCTGGAACTCAGGGCTTCCTGGTTAAAGAAATCCAAGCCCTAGGCTGAACCCTAACCCTAATCCTAGGCAGATAAATCAGCCTAGGTATAGGGATGGTGCCAAGGAAAAAGCTGTGAAAGCTGCCATGTTGTTGCACTTTTGTACTCCCCTTGGGATGCCTTGAACAGCTGCAGTGTGCCTGGAGCTAAGGGCTTCCTAGTTTCAAAAATCCTAGCCCTAGGCCTAAGCCTAACAGTAACCCTGGGAAGGCAAATCAGCCTGGTGTTAGGCGTCTTGCCAAGGAAAAAGCCGTGAAAGCAGCCATGTTGTGGCACTTTTGCACTCCCTTTTGGATGCCTTTCACAGCTCCAGTGTGCCTGGAACTCAGGGCTTCCTGCTTTTAAAAATCCTAGCCCTAGGCTGAACCCCAACCCTAAGAGGAGAAAGGCAAATCAGCCAGGAATTAGGCATGTCCCCAAGGAAAAAGCTGTGGAGGCAGGCAAGTTGTGGTACTTTTGCGCTCTTCTTGGCTAGTCCTTCGCAGCTGCTGTGTTCTTGGAACTCAGGGCTTTCTGGTTAATAGAACCCTTACCCTAGGCGTAACTCAAACCTTAACCCTAGGAAGGAAAATCAGCCTATGGTTCGGGATGGTCTCATGGAAATATCAGTGGTGGCAGCCAAGTTGCGTCACTTTTGCGCTCCCCTTGGGATGCCTTTTGCAGCTGCAGTGTGCCTGGAGCCCAGGGCTTCCTGGTTTTAAATGTCCTAGGCCTAAGCCTAACAGTAACCCTAGGAAGGTAAATCAGCCGGGTATTAGGGTTCTTCCTAAGGGAAAAGCCGTGAAAGCAGCCATGTTGTGGCACTTCTGCACTCCCTTTGGGATGCCTTTGGCAGATGAAGTAAGCCTGGAACTCAGGGCTTCCTGGTTAAAAAAATTCAAGCCCTAGGCTGAACCCTAACCCTAACCCTAGGCAGATAAATCAGCCTAGGTATAGGGATGGTGCCAAGGAAAAAGCTGTGAAAGCTGTCATGTTGTTGCACTTTTGTACTCCCCTTGGGATGCCTTGAACAGCTGCAGTGTGCCTGGAGCTAAGGGCTTCCTAGTTTTAAAAATCCTAGCCTTAGGCCTAAGCCTAACAGTAACCCTGGGAAGGCAAATCAGCCTGGTGTTAGGCGTCTTGCCAAGGAAAAAGCCGTGAAAGCAGCCATGTTGTGGCACATTTGCACTCCCTTTTGGATGCCTTTCACAGCTCCAGTGTGCCTGGAACTCAGGGCTTCCTGCTTTTAAAAATCCTAGCCCTAGGCCGAACCCCAACCCTAAGACAAGAAAGGCAAATCAGCCAGGAATTAGGCATGTCCACAAGGAAAAAGCTGTGGAGGCAGGCATGTTGTGGTACTTTTGCGCTCTTCTTGGCTAGTCCTTCGCAGCTGCTGTGTTCTTGGAACTCAGGGCTTTCTGGTTAATAGACCCTTACCCTAGGCGTAACTCAAACCTTAACCCTAGGAAGGAAAATCAGCCTATGGTTCGGGATGGTCTCATGGAAATATCAGTGGTGGCAGCCAAGTTGCGTCACTTTTGCGCTCCCCTTGGGATGCCTTTCGCAGCTGCAGTGTGCCTGGAGCCCAGGGCTTCCTGGTTTTAAAAGTCCTAGGCCTAAGCCTAACAGTAACCCTAGGAAGGTAAATCAGCCGGGTATTAGGGTTCTTCCTAAGGGAAAAGCCGTGAAAGCAGCCATGTTGTGGCACTTCTGCACTCCCTTTGGGATGCCTTTGGCAGATAAAGTAAGCCTGGAACTCAGGGCTTCCTGGTTAAAGAAATCCAAGCCCTAGGCTGAACCCTAACCCTAACCCTAGGCAGATAAATCAGCCTAGGTATAGGGATGGTGCCAAGGAAAAAGCTGTGAAAGCTGCCATGTTGTTGCACTTTTGTACTCCCCTTGGGATGCCTTGAACAGCTGCAGTGTGCCTGGAGCCCAGGGCTTCCTAGTTTTAAAAATCCTAGCCCTAGGCCTAAGCCTAACAGTAACCCTGGGAAGGCAAATCAGCCTGGTGTTAGGCGTCTTGCCAAGGAAAAAGCCGTGAAAGCAGCCATGTTGTGGCACTTTTGCACTCCCTTTTGGATGCCTTTCGCAGCTCCAGTGTGCCTGGAACTCAGGGCTTCCTGATTTTAAAAATCCTAGCCCTAGGCTGAACAGCAACCCTAAGACGAGAAAGGCAAATCAGCCAGGAATTAGGCATGTCCCCAAGGAAAAAGCTGTGGAGGCAGGCATGTTGTGGTACTTTTGCGCTCTTCTTGGCTAGTCCTTCGCAGCTGCTGTGTTCTTGGAACTCAGGGCTTTCTGGTTAATAGACCCTTACCCTAGGCGTAACTCAAACCTTAACCCTAGGAAGGAAAATCAGCCTATGGTTCGGGATGGTCTCATGGAAATATCAGTGGTGGCAGCCAAGTTGCGTCACTTTTGCGCTCCCCTTGGGATGCCTTTCGCAGCTGCAGTGTGCCTGGAGCCCAGGGCTTCCTGGTTTTAAAAGTCCTAGGCCTAAGCCTAACAGTAACCCTAGGAAGGTAAATCAGCCGGGTATTAGGGTTCTTCCTAAGGGAAAAGCCGTGAAAGCAGCCATGTTGTGGCACTTCTGCACTCCCTTTGGGATGCCTTTGGCAGATGAAGTAAGCCTGGAACTCAGGGCTTCCTGGTAAAAAAAATTCAAGCCCTAGGCTGAACCCTAACCCTAACCCTAGGCAGATAAATCAGCCTAGGTATAGGGATGGTGCCAAGGAAAAAGCTGTGAAAGCTGCCATGTTGTTGCACTTTTGTACTCCCCTTGGGATGCCTTGAACAGCTGCAGTGTGCCTGGAGCTAAGGGCTTCCTAGTTTCAAAAATCCTAGCCCTAGGCCTAAGCCTAACAGTAACCCTGGGAAGGCAAATCAGCCTGGTGTTAGGCGTCTTGCCAAGGAAAAAGCCGTGAAAGCAGCCATGTTGTGGCACATTTGCACTCCCTTTTGGATGCCTTTCACAGCTCCAGTGTGCCTGGAACTCAGGGCTTCCTGCTTTTAAAAATCCTAGCCCTAGGCCGAACCCCAACCCTAAGACAAGAAAGGCAAATCAGCCAGGAATTAGGCATGTCCCCAAGGAAAAAGCTGTGGAGGCAGGCATGTTGTGGTACTTTTGCGCTCTTCTTGGCTAGTCCTTCGCAGCTGCTGTGTTCTTGGAACTCAGGGCTTTCTGGTTAATAGACCCTTACCCTAGGCGTAACTCAAACCTTAACCCTAGGAAGGAAAATCAGCCTATGGTTCGGGATGGTCTCATGGAAATATCAGTGGTGGCAGCCAAGTTGCGTCACTTTTGCGCTCCCCTTGGGATGCCTTTCGCAGCTGCAGTGTGCCTGGAGCCCAGGGCTTCCTGGTTTTAAAAGTCCTAGGCCTAAGCCTAACAGTAACCCTAGGAAGGTAAACCAGTCGGGTATTAGGGTTCTTCCTAAGGGAAAAGCCGTGAAAGCAGCCATGTTGTGGCACTTCTGCACTCCCTTTGGGATGCCTTTGGCAGATGAAGTAAGCCTGGAACTCAGGGCTTCCTGGTTAAAGTAATCCAAGCCCTAGGCTGAACCCTAACCCTAACCCTAGGCAGATAAATCAGCCTAGGTATAGGGATGGTGCCAAGGAAAAAGCTGTGAAAGCTGCCATGTTGTTGCACTTTTGTACTCCCCTTGGGATGCCTTGAACAGCTGCAGTGTGCCTGGAGCTAAGGGCTTCCTAGTTTCAAAAATCCTAGCCCTAGGCCTAAGCCTAACAGTAACCCTGGGAAGGTAAATCAGCCTGGTGTTAGGCGTCTTGCCAAGGAAAAAGCCGTGAAAGCAGCCATGTTGTGGCACTTTTGCACTCCCTTTTGGATGCCTTTCACAGCTCCAGTGTGCCTGGAACTCAGGGCTTCCTGCTTTTAAAAATCCTAGCCCTAGGCCGAACCCCAACCCTAAGATGAGAAAGGCAAATCAGCCAGGAATTAGGCATGTCCCCAAGGAAAAAGCTGTGGAGGCAGGCATATTGTGGTACTTTTGCGCTCTTCTTGGCTAGTCCTTCGCAGCTGCTGTGTTCTTGGAACTCAGGGCTTTCTGGTTAATAGACCCTTACCCAAGGCGTAACTCAAACCTTAACCCTAGGAAGGAAAATCAACCTATGGTTCGGGATGGTCTCATGGAAATATCAGTGGTGGCAGCCACGTTGAGTCACTTTTGCGCTCCCCTTGGGATGCCTTTCGCAGCTGCAGTGTGCCTGGAGCCCAGGGCTTCCTGGTTTTAAAAGTCCTAGGCCTAAGCCTAACAGTAACCCTAGGAAGGTAAATCAGCTGGGTATTAGGGTTCTTCCTAAGGGAAAAGCCGTGAAAGCAGCCATGTTGTGGCACTTCTGCACTCCCTTTGGGATGCCTTTGGCAGATGAAGTAAGCCTGGAACTCAGGGTTTCCTGGTTAAAGAAATTCAAGCCCTAGGCTGAAGCCTAACCCTAACCCTAGGCAGATAAATCAGCCTAGGTATAGGGATGGTGCCAAGGAAAAAGCTGTGAAAGCTGCCATGTTGTTGCACTTTTGTACTCCCCTTGGGATGCCTTGAACAGCTGCAGTGTGCCTGGAGCTAAGGGCTTCCTAGTTTCAAAAATCCTAGCCCTAGGCCTAAGCCTAA
Source organism: Ammospiza caudacuta (assembly GCF_027887145.1). Classification (NCBI taxonomy): domain Eukaryota; kingdom Metazoa; phylum Chordata; class Aves; order Passeriformes; family Passerellidae; genus Ammospiza; species Ammospiza caudacuta. The sequence goes on along the minus strand of NW_026682943.1, from coordinate 204,326 downwards.
CAGTAACCCTGGGAAGGTAAATCAGCCTAGTGTTAGGCGTCTTGCCAAGGAAAAAGCCGTGAAAGCAGCCATGTTGTGGCACTTTTGCACTCCCTTTTGGATGCCTTTCACAGCTGCAGTGTGCCTGGAACTCAGGGCTTCCTGATTTTAAAAATCCTAGCCCTAGGCCGAACCCCAACCCTAAGATGAGAAAGGCAAATCAGCCAGGAATTAGGCATGTCCCCAAGGAAAAAGCTGTGGAGGCAGGCATATTGTGGTACTTTTGCGCTCTTCTTGGCTAGTCCTTCGCAGCTGCTGTGTTCTTGGAACTCAGGGCTTTCTGGTTAATAGACCCTTACCCTAGGCGTAACTCAAACCTTAACCCTAGGAAGGAAAATCAACCTATGGTTCGGGATGGTCTCATGGAAATATCAGTGGTGGCAGCCAAGTTGAGTCACTTTTGCGCTCCCCTTGGGATGCCTTTCGCAGCTGCAGTGTGCCTGGAGCCCAGGGCTTCCTGGTTTTAAAAGTCCTAGGCCTAAGCCTAACAGTAACCCTAGGAAGGTAAATCAGCTGGGTATTAGGGTTCTTCCTAAGGGAAAAGCCGTGAAAGCAGCCATGTTGTGGCACTTCTGCACTCCCTTTGGGATGCCTTTGGCAGATGAAGTAAGCCTGGAACTCAGGGCTTCCTGGTTAAAGAAATCACAGCCCTAGGCTGAAGCCTAACCCTAACCCTAGGCAGATAAATCAGCCTAGGTATAGGGATGGTGCCAAGGAAAAAGCTGTGAAAGCTGCCATGTTGTTGCACTTTTGTACTCCCCTTGGGATGCCTTGAACAGCTGCAGTGTGCCTGGAGCTAAGGGCTTCCTAGTTTCAAAAATCCTAGCCCTAGGCCTAAGCCTAACAGTAACCCTGGGAAGGTAAATCAGCCTGGTGTTAGGCGTCTTGCCAAGGAAAAAGCCGTGAAAGCAGCCATGTTGTGGCACTTTTGCACTCCCTTTTGGATGCCTTTCACAGCTGCAGTGTGCCTGGAACTCAGGGCTTCCTGCTTTTAAAAATCCTAGCCCTAGGCCGAACCCCAACCCTAAGACAAGAAAGGCAAATCAGCCAGGAATTAGGCATGTCCCCAAGGAAAAAGCTGTGGAGGCAGGCATGTTGTGGTACTTTTGCGCTCTTCTTGGCTAGTCCTTCGCAGCTGCTGTGTTCTTGGAACTCAGGGCTTTCTGGTTAATAGAACCCTTACCCTAGGCGTAACTCAAACCTTAACCCTAGGAAGGAAAATCAGCCTATGGTTCGGGATTGTCTCATGGAAATATCAGTGGTGGCAGCCAAGTTGCGTCACTTTTGCGCTCCCCTTGGGATGCCGTTCGCAGCTGCAGTGTGCCTGGAGCCCAGGGCTTCCTGGTTTTAAAAGTCCTAGGCCTAAGCCTAACAGTAACCCTAGGAAGGTAAATCAGCCGGGTATTAGGGTTCTTCCTAAGGGAAAAGCCGTGAAAGCAGCCATGTTGTGGCACTTCTGCACTCCCTTTGGGATGCCTTTGGCAGATGAAGTAAGCCTGGAACTCAGGGCTTCCTGGTTAAAGAAATCCAAGCCCTAGGCTGAACCCTAACCCTAACCCTAGGCAGATAAATCAGCCTAGGTATAGGGATGGTGCCAAGGAAAAAGCTGTGAAAGCTGCCATGTTGTTGCACTTTTGTACTCCCCTTGGGATGCCTTGAACAGCTGCAGTGTGCCTGGAGCCCAGGGCTTCCTAGTTTCAAAATTCCTAGCCCTAGGCCTAAGCCTAACAGTAGCCCTGGGAAAGTAAATCAGCCTGATGATAGGCTTCTTGCCAAGGAAAAAGCCGTGAAAGCAGCCATGTTGTGGCACTTTTGCACTCCCTTTTGGATGCCTTTCACAGCTCCAGTGTGCCTGGAACTCAGGGCTTCCTGCTTTTAAAAATCCTAGCCCTAGGCCGAACCCCAACCCTAAGACGAGAAAGGCAAATCAGCCAGGAATTAGGCATGTCCCCAAGGAGAAAGCTGTGGAGGCAGGCATGTTGTGGTACTTTTGCGCTCTTCTTGGCTAGTCCTTCGCAGCTGCTGTGTTCTTGGAACTCAGGGCTTTCTGGTTAATAGACCCTTACCCTAGGCGTAACTCAAACCTTAACCCTAGGAAGGAAAATCAGCCTATGGTTTGGGATGGTCTCATGGAAATATCAGTGGTGGCAGCCAAGTTGCGTCACTTTTGCGCTCCCCTTGGGATGCCTTTCGCAGCTGCAGTGTGCCTGGAGCCCAGGGCTTCCTGGTTTTAAAAGTCCTAGGCCTAAGCCTAACAGTAACCCTAGGAAGGTAAATCAGCTGGGTATTAGGGTTCTTCCTAAGGGAAAAGCCGTGAAAGCAGCCATGTTGTGGCACTTCTGCACTCCCTTTGGGATGCCTTTGGCAGATGAAGTAAGCCTGGAACTCAGGGCTTCCTGGTTAAAGAAATCCAAGCCCTAGGCTGAACCCTAACCCTAACCCTAGGCAGATAAATCAGCCTAGGTATAGGGATGGTGCCAAGGAAAAAGCTGTGAAAGCTGCCATGTTGTTGCACTTTTGTACTCCCCTTGGGATGCCTTGAACAGCTGCAGTGTGCCTGGAGCCCAGGGCTTCCTAGTTTTAAAAATCCTAGCCCTAGGCCTAAGCCTAACAGAAACCCTGGGAAGGTAAATCAGCCTGGTGTTAGGCATCTTGCCAAGGAAAAAGCCATGAAAGCAGCCATGTTGTGGCACTTTTGTACTCCCTTTTGGATGCCTTTCACAGCTCCAGTGTGCCTGGAACTCAGGGCTTCCTGGTTTTAAATGTCCTAGGCCTAAGCCTAACAGTAACCCTAGGAAGGTAAATCAGCCCGGTATTAGGGTTCTTCCTAAGGGAAAAGCCGTGAAAGCAGCCATGTTGTGGCACTTCTGCACTCCCTTTGGGATGCCTTTGGCAGATGAAGTAAGCCTGGAACTCAGGGCTTCCTGGTTAAAGAAATCCAAGCCCTAGGCTGAACCCTAACCCTAACCCTAGGCAGATAAATCAGCCTAGGTATAGGGATGGTGCCAAGGAAAAAGCTGTGAAAGCTGCCATGTTGTTGCACTTTTGTACTCCCCTTGGGAGGCCTTGAACAGCTGCAGTGTGCCTGGAGCCCAGGGCTTCCTAGTTTTAAAAATCCTAGCCCTAGGCCTAAGCCTAACAGTAACCCTGGGAAGGCAAATCAGCCGGGTATTAGGGTTCTTCCTAAGGGAAAAGCCGTGAAAGCAGCCATGTTGTGGCACTTCTGCGCTCCCTTTGGGATGCCTTTGGCAGATGAAGTATGCCTGGAACTCAAGGCTTCCTGGTTAAAGAAATCCAAGCCCTAGGCTGAAGCCTAAGCCTAACCCTAGGCAGATAAATCAGCCTAGGTATAGGGATGGTGCCAAGGAAAAAGCTGTGAAAGCAGCCATGTTGTGGCACTTTTGCACTCCCTTTTGGATGCCTTTCACAGCTGCAGTGTGCCTGGAACTCAGGGCTTCCTGATTTTAAAAATCCTAGCCCTAGGCCGAACCCCAACCCTAAGACGAGAAAGGCAAATCAGCCAGGAATTAGGCATGTCCCCAAGGAAAAAGCTGTGGAGGCAGGCATGTTGTGCTACTTTTGCGCTCTTCTTGGCTAGTCCTTCGCAGCTGCTGTGTTCTTGGAACTCAGGGCTTTCTGGTTAATAGAACCCTTACCCTAGGCGTAACTCAAACCTTAACCCTAGGAAGGAAAATCAGCCTATGGTTCAGGATGGTCTCATGGAAATATCAGTGGTGGCAGCCAAGTTGCGTCACTTTTGCGCTCCCCTTGGGATGCCTTTCGCAGCTGCAGTGTGCCTGGAGCCCAGGGCTTCCTGGTTTTAAAAGTCCTAGGCCTAAGCCTAACAGTAACCCTAGGAAGGTAAATCAGCCGGGTATTAGGGTTCTTCCTAAGGGAAAAGCCGTGAAAGCAGCCATGTTGTGGCACTTCTGCACTCCCTTTGGGATGCCTTTGGCAGATGAAGTAAGCCTGGAACTCAGGGCTTCCTGGTTAAAGAAATCCAAGCCCTAGGCTGAAGCCTAACCCTAACCCTAGGCAGATAAATCAGCCTAGGTATAGGGATGGTGCCAAGGAAAAAGCTGTGAAAGCTGCCATGTTGTTGCACTTTTGTACTCCCCTTGGGATGCCTTGAACAGCTGCAGTGTGCCTGGAGCCCAGGGCTTCCTAGTTTTAAAAATCCTAGCCCTAGGCCTAAGCCTAACAGTAACCCTGGGAAGGCAAATCAGCCTGGTGTTAGGCGTCTTGCCAAGGAAAAAGCCGTGAAAGCAGCCATGTTGTGGCACTTTTGCACTCCCTTTTGGATGCCTTTCACAGCTCCAGTGTGCCTGGAACTCAGGGCTTCCTGCTTTTAAAAATCCTAGCCCTAGGCCGAACCCCAACCCTAAGACGAGAAAGGCAAATCAGCCAGGAATTAGGCATGTCCACAAGGAAAAAGCTGTGGAGGCAGGCATGTTGTGGTACTTTTGCGCTCTTCTTGGCTAGTCCTTCACAGCTGCTGTGTTCTTGGAACTCAGGGCTTTCTGGTTAATAGAGCCCTTACCCTAGGCGTAACTCAAACCTTAACCCTAGGAAGGAAAATCAGCCTATGGTTCCGGATGGTCTCATGGAAATATCAGTGGTGGCAGCCAAGTTGCGTCACTTTTGCGCTCCCCTTGGGATGCCTTTCGCAGCTGCAGTGTGCCTGGAGCCCAGGGCTTCCTGGTTTTAAAAGTCCTAGGCCTAAGCCTAACAGTAACCCTAGGAAGGTAAATCAGCCGGGTATTAGGGTTCTTCCTAAGGGAAAAGCCGTGAAAGCAGCCATGTTGTGGCACTTCTGCACTCCCTTTGGGATGCCTTTGGCAGATGAAGTAAGCCTGGAACTCAGGGCTTCCTGGTTAAAGAAATCCAAGCCCTAGGCTGAACCCTAACCCTAACCCTAGGCAGATAAATCAGCCTAGGTATAGGGATGGTGCCAAGGAAAAAGCTGTGAAAGCTGCCATGTTGTTGCACTTTTGTACTCCCCTTGGGATGCCTTGAACAGCTGCAGTGTGCCTGGAGCTAAGGGCTTCCTAGTTTTAAAAATCCTAGCCCTAGGCCTAAGCCTAACAGTAACCCTGGGAAGGTAAATCAGCCTGGTGTTAGGCTTCTTGCCAAGGAAAAAGCCGTGAAAGCAGCCATGTTGTGGCACTTTTGCACTCCCTTTTGGATGCCTTTCACAGCTCCAGTGTGCCTGGAACTCAGGGCTTCCTGATTTTAAAAATCCTAGCCCTAGGCCGAACCCCAACCCTAAGACGAGAAAGGCAAATCAGCCAGGAATTAGGCATGTCCACAAGGAAAAAGCTGTGGAGGCAGGCATGTTGTGGTACTTTTGCGCTCTTCTTGGCTAGTCCTTCGCAGCTGCTGTGTTCTTGGAACTCAGGGCTTTCTGGTTAATAGAACCCTTACCCTAGGCGTAACTCAAACCTTAACCCTAGGAAGGAAAATCAGCCTATGGTTCGGGATGGTCTCATGGAAATATCAGTGGTGGCAGCCAAGTTGCGTCACTTTTGCGCTCCCCTTGGGATGCCTTTTGCAGCTGCAGTGTGCCTGGAGCCCAGGGCTTCCTGGTTTTAAAAGTCCTAGGCCTAAGCCTAACAGTAACCCTAGGAAGGTAAATCAGCCGGGTATTAGGGTTCTTCCTAAGGGAAAAGCCGTGAAAGCAGCCATGTTGTGGCACTTCTGCACTCCCTTTGGGATGCCTTTGGCAGATGAAGTAAGCCTGGAACTCAGGGCTTCCTGGTTAAAGAAATCCAAGCCCTAGGCTGAAGCCTAACCCTAACCCTAGGCAGATAAATCAGCCTAGGTATAGGGATGGTGCCAAGGAAAAAGCTGTGAAAGCTGCCATGTTGTTGCACTTTTGTACTCCCCTTGGGATGCCTTGAACAGCTGCAGTGTGCCTGGAGCCCAGGGCTTCCTAGTTTTAAAAATCCTAGCCCTAGGCCTAAGCCTAACAGTAACCCTGGGAAGGCAAATCAGCCTGGTGTTAGGCGTCTTGCCAAGGAAAAAGCCGTGAAAGCAGCCATGTTGTGGCACTTTTGCACTCCCTTTTGGATGCCTTTCACAGCTCCAGTGTGCCTGGAACACAGGGCTTCCTGCTTTTAAAAATCCTAGCCCTAGGCCGAACCCCAACCCTAAGACGAGAAAGGCAAATCAGCCAGGAATTAGGCATGTCCACAAGGAAAAAGCTGTGGAGGCAGGCATGTTGTGGTGCTTATGCGCTCTTCTTGGCTAGTCCTTCGCAGCTGCTGTGTTCTTGGAACTCAGGGCTTTCTGGTTAATAGACCCTTACCCTAGGCGTAACTCAAACCTTAACCCTAGGAAGGAAAATCAGCCTATGGTTCGGGATGGTCTCATGGAAATATCAGTGGTGGCAGCCAAGTTGCGTCACTTTTGCGCTCCCCTTGGGATGCCTTTCGCAGCTGCAGTGTGCCTGGAGCCCAGGGCTTCCTGGTTTTAAAAGTCCTAGGCCTAAGCCTAACAGTAACCCTAGGAAGGTAAATCAGCCGGGTATTAGGGTTCTTCCTAAGGGAAAAGCCGTGAAAGCAGCCATGTTGTGGCACTTCTGCACTCCCTTTGGGATGCCTTTGGCAGATGAAGTAAGCCTGGAACTCAGGGCTTCCTGGTTAAAGAAATCCAAGCCCTAGGCTGAAGCCTAACCCTAACCCTAGGAAGATAAATCAGCCTAGGTATAGGGATGGTGCCAAGGAAAAAGCTGTGAAAGCTGCCATGTTGTTGCACTTTTGTACTCCCCTTGGGATGCCTTGAACAGTTGCAGTGTGCCTGGAGCCCAGGGCTTCCTAGTTTTAAAAATCCTAGCCCTAGGCCTAAGCCTAACAGTAACCCTGGGAAGGCAAATCAGCCGGGTATTAGGGTTCTTCCTAAGGGAAAAGCCGTGAAAGCAGCCATGTTGTGGCACTTCTGCACTCCCTTTGGGATGCCTTTGGCAGATGAAGTAAGCCTGGAACTCAGGGCTTCCTGGTTAAAGAAATCCAAGCCCTAGGCTGAACCCTAACCCTAACCCTAGGCAGATAAATCAGCCTAGGTATAGGGATGGTGCCAAGGAAAAAGCTGTGAAAGCTGCCATGTTGTTGCACTTTTGTACTCCCCTTGGGATGCCTTGAACAGCTGCAGTGTGCCTGGAGCCCAGGGCTTCCTAGTTTTAAAAATCCTAGCCCTAGGCCTAAGCCTAACAGTAACCCTGGGAAGGCAAATCAGCCTGGTGTTAGGCTTCTTGCCAAGGAAAAAGCCGTGAAAGCAGCCATGTTGTGGCACTTTTGCACTCCCTTTTGGATGCCTTTCACAGCTCCAGTGTGCCTGGAACTCAGGGCTTCCTGCTTTTAAAAATCCTAGCCCTAGGCCGAACCCCAACCCTAAGACGAGAAAGGCAAATCAGCCAGGAATTAGGCATGTCCCCAAGGAAAAAGCTGTGGAGGCAGGCATGTTGTGGTACTTTTGCGCTCTTCTTGGCTAGTCCTTCGCAGCTGCTGTGTTCTTGGAACTCAGGGCTTTCTGGTTAATAGAAACCTTACCCTAGGCGTAACTCAAACCTTAACCCTAGGAAGGAAAATCAGCCTATGGTTCGGGATGGTCTCATGGAAATATCAGTGGTGGCAGCCAAGTTGCGTCACTTTTGCGCTCCCCTTGGGATGCCTTTCGCAGCTGCAGTGTGCCTGGAGCCCAGGGCTTCCTGGTTTTAAAAGTCCTAGGCCTAAGCCTAACAGTAACCCTAGGAAGGTAAATCAGCCGGGTATTAGGGTTCTTCCTAAGGGAAAAGCCGTGAAAGCAGCCATGTTGTGGCACTTCTGCACTCCCTTTGGGATGCCTTTGGCAGATGAAGTAAGCCTGGAACTCAGGGCTTCCTGGTTAAAGAAATCCAAGCCCTAGGCTGAAGCCTAACCCTAACCCTAGGCAGATAAATCAGCCTAGGTATAGGGATGGTGCCAAGGAAAAAGCTGTGAAAGCTGCCATGTTGTTGCACTTTTGTACTCCCCTTGGGATGCCTTGAACAGCTGCAGTGTGCCTGGAGCTAAGGGCTTCCTAGTTTTAAAAATCCTAGCCCTAGGCCTAAGCCTAACAGTAACCCTGGGAAAGTATGTCAGCCTGGTGTTAGGCTTCTTGCCAAGGAAAAAGCCGTGAAAGCAGCCATGTTGTGGCACTTTTGCACTCCCTTTTGGATGCCTTTCACAGCTCCAGTGTGCCTGGAACTCAGGGCTTCCTGCTTTTAAAAATCCTAGCCCTAGGCCGAACCCCAACCCTAAGACGAGAAAGGCAAATCAGCCAGGAATTAGGCATGTCCCCAAGGAAAAAGCTGTGGAGGCAGGCATGTTGTGCTACTTTTGCGCTCTTCTTGGCTAGTCCTTCGCAGCTGCTGTGTTCTTGGAACTCAGGGCTTTCTGGTTAATAGACCCTTACCCTAGGCGTAACTCAAACCTTAACCCTAGGAAGGAAAATCAGCCTATGGTTCGGGATGGTCTCATGGAAATATCAGTGGTGGCAGCCAAGTTGCGTCACTTTTGCGCTCCCCTTGGGATGCCTTTCGCAGCTGCAGTGTGCCTGGAGCCCAGGGCTTCCTGGTTTTAAAGGTCCTAGGCCTAAGCCTAACAGTAACCCTAGGAAGGTAAATCAGCCGGGTATTAGGGTTCTTCCTAAGGGAAAAGCCGTGAAAGCAGCCATGTTGTGGCACTTCTGCACTCCCTTTGGGATGCCTTTGGCAGATGAAGTAAGCCTGGAACTCAGGGCTTCCTGGTTAAAGAAATCACAGCCCTAGGCTGAACCCTAACCCTAACCCTAGGCAGATAAATCAGCCTAGGTATAGGGATGGTGCCAAGGAAAAAGCTGTGAAAACTGCCATGTTGTTGCACTTTTGTACTCCCCTTGGGATGCCTTGAACAGCTGCAGTGTGCCTGGAGCCCAGGGCTTCCTAGTTTCAAAAATCCTAGCCCTAGGCCTAAGCCTAACAGTAACCCTGGGAAGGCAAATCAGCCTGGTGTTAGGCGTCTTGCCAAGGAAAAAGCCGTGAAATCAGCCATGTTGTGGCACTTTTGCACTCCCTTTTGGATGCCTTTCACAGCTCCAGTGTGCCTGGAACTCAGGGCTTCCTGCTTTTAAAAATCCTAGCCCTAGGCCGAACCCCAACCCTAAGACGAGAAAGGCAAATCAGCCAGGAATTAGGCATGTCCCCAAGGAAAAAGCTGTGGAGGCAGGCATGTTGTGGTACTTTTGCGCTCTTCTTGGGTAGTCCTTCGCAGCTGCTGTGTTCTTGGAACTCAGGGCTTTCTGGTTAATAGAACCCTTACCCTAGGCGTAACTCAAACCTTAACCCTAGGAAGGAAAATCAGCCTATGGTTCGGGATGGTCTCATGGAAATATCAGTGGTGGCAGCCAAGTTGCGTCACTTTTGCGCTCCCCTTGGGATGCCTTTCGCAGCTGCAGTGTGCCTGGAGCCCTGGGCTTCCTGGTTTTAAAAGTCCTAGGCCTAAGCCTAACAGTAACCCTAGGAAGGTAAATCAGCCGGGTATTAGGGTTCTTCCTAAGGGAAAAGCCGTGAAAGCAGCCATGTTGTGGCACTTCTGCACTCCCTTTGGGATGCCTTTGGCAGATGAAGTAAGCCTGGAACTCAGGGCTTCCTGGTTAAAGAAATCCAAGCCCTAGGCTGAACCCTAACCCTAACCCTAGGCAGATAAATCAGCCTAGGTATAGGGATGGTGCCAAGGAAAAAGCTGTGAAAGCTGCCATGTTGTTGCACTTTTGTACTCCCCTTGGGATGCCTTGAACAGCTGCAGTGTGCCTGGAGCTAAGGGCTTCCTAGTTTCAAAAATCCTAGCCCTAGGCCTAAGCCTAACAGTAACCCTGGGAAAGTAAATCAGCCTGATGTTAGGCGTCTTGCCAAGGTAAAAGCCGTGAAAGCAGCCATGTTGTGGCACTTTTGCACTCCCTTTTGGATGCCTTTCACAGCTCCAGTGTGCCTGGAACTCAGGGCTTCCTGCTTTTAAAAATCCTAGCCCTAGGCCGAACCCCAACCCTAAGACGAGAAAGGCAAATCAGCCAGGAATTAGGCATGTCCCCAAGGAAAAAGCTGTGGAGGCAGGCATGTTGTGGTACTTTTGCGCTCTTCTTGGCTAGTCCTTCGCAGCTGCTGTGTTCTTGGAACTCAGGGCTTTCTGGTTAATAGAACCCTTACCCTAGGCGTAACTCAAACCTTAACCCTAGGAAGGAAAATCAGCCTATGGTTCGGGATGGTCTCATGGAAATATCAGTGGTGGCAGCCAAGTTGCGTCACTTTTGCGCTCCCCTTGGGATGCCTTTTGCAGCTGCAGTGTGCCTGGAGCCCAGGGCTTCCTGGTTTTAAAAGTCCTAGGCCTAAGCCTAACAGTAACCCTAGGAAGGTAAATCAGCCGGGTATTAGGGTTCTTCCTAAGGGAAAAGCCGTGAAAGCAGCCATGTTGTGGCACTTCTGCACTCCCTTTGGGATGCCTTTGGCAGATGAAGTAAGCCTGGAACTCAGGGCTTCCTGGTTAAAGAAATCCAAGCCCTAGGCTGAACCCTAACCCTAACCCTAGGCAGATAAATCAGCCTAGGTATAGGGATGGTGCCAAGGAAAAAGCTGTGAAAGCTGCCATGTTGTTGCACTTTTGTACTCCCCTTGGGATGCCTTGAACAGCTGCAGTGTGCCTGGAGCTAAGGGCTTCCTAGTTTTAAAAATCCTAGCCCTAGGCCTAAGCCTAACAGTAACCCTGGGAAAGTATGTCAGCCTGGTGTTAGGCTTCTTGCCAAGGAAAAAGCCGTGAAAGCAGCCATGTTGTGGCACTTTTGCACTCCCTTTTGGATGCCTTTCACAGCTCCAGTGTGCCTGGAACTCAGGGCTTCCTGCTTTTAAAAATCCTAGCCCTAGGCCGAACCCCAACCCTAAGACGAGAAAGGCAAATCAGCCAGGAATTAGGCATGTCCCCAAGGAAAAAGCTGTGGAGGCAGGCATGTTGTGCTACTTTTGCGCTCTTCTTGGCTAGTCCTTCGCAGCTGCTGTGTTCTTGGAACTCAGGGCTTTCTGGTTAATAGAGCCCTTACCCTAGGCGTAACTCAAACCTTAACCCTATAAAGGAAAATCAACCTATGGTTCGGGATGGTCTCATGGAAATATCAGTGGTGGCAGCCAAGTTGCGTCACTTTTGCGCTCCCCTTGGGATGCCTTTCGCAGCTGCAGTGTGCCTGGAGCCCAGGGCTTCCTGGTTTTAAAGGTCCTAGGCCTAAGCCTAACAGTAACCCTAGGAAGGTAAATCAGCCGGGTATTAGGGTTCTTCCTAAGGGAAAAGCCGTGAAAGCAGCCATGTTGTGGCACTTCTGCACTCCCTTTGGGATGCCTTTGGCAGATGAAGTAAGCCTGGAACTCAGGGCTTCCTGGTTAAAGAAATCACAGCCCTAGGCTGAACCCTAACCCTAACCCTAGGCAGATAAATCAGCCTAGGTATAGGGATGGTGCCAAGGAAAAAGCTGTGAAAACTGCCATGTTGTTGCACTTTTGTACTCCCCTTGGGATGCCTTGAACAGCTGCAGTGTGCCTGGAGCCCAGGGCTTCCTAGTTTCAAAACTCCTAGCCCTAGGCCTAAGCCTAACAGTAACCCTGGGAAAGTAAATCAGCCTGGTGTTAGGCTTCTTTCCAAGGAAAAAGCCGTGAAAGCAGCCATGTTGTGGCACTTTTGCACTCCCTTTTGGATGCCTTTCACAGCTCCAGTGTGCCTGGAACTCAGGGCTTCCTGCTTTTAAAAATCCTAGCCCTAGGCCGAACCCCAACCCTAAGACGAGAAAGGCAAATCAGCCAGGAATTAGGCATGTCCCCAAGGAAAAAGCTGTGGAGGCAGGCATGTTGTGGTACTTTTGCGCTCTTCTTGGCTAGTCCTTCGCAGCTGCTGTGTTCTTGGAACTCAGGGCTTTCTGGTTAATAGAACCCTTACCCTAGGCGTAACTCAAACCTTAACCCTAGGAAGGAAAATCAGCCTATGGTTCCGGATGGTCTCATGGAAATATCAGTGGTGGCAGCCAAGTTGCATCACTTTTGCGCTCCCCTTGGGATGCCTTTCGCAGCTGCAGTGTGCCTGGAGCCCAGGGCTTCCTGGTTTTAAAAGTCCTAGGCCTAAGCCTAACAGTAACCCTAGGAAGGTAAATCAGCCGGGTATTAGGGTTCTTCCTAAGGGAAAAGCCGTGAAAGCAGCCATGTTGTGGCACTTCTGCACTCCCTTTGGGATGCCTTTGGCAGATGAAGTAAGCCTGGAACTCAGGGCTTCCTGGTTAAAGAAATCCAAGCCCTAGGCTGAACCCTAACCCTAACCCTAGGCAGATAAATCAGCCTAGGTATAGGGATGGTGCCAAGGAAAAAGCTGTGAAAGCTGCCATGTTGTTGCACTTTTGTACTCCCCTTGGGATGCCTTGAACAGCTGCAGTGTGCCTGGAGCTAAGGGCTTCCTAGTTTCAAAAATCCTAGCCCTAGGCCTAAGCCTAACAGTAACCCTGGGAAAGTAAATCAGCCTGATGTTAGGCTTCTTGCCAAGGAAAAAGCCGTGAAAGCAGCCATGTTGTGGCACTTTTGCACTCCCTTTTGGATGCCTTTCACAGCTCCAGTGTGCCTGGAACTCAGGGCTTCCTGATTTTAAAAATCCTAGCCCTAGGCCGAACCCCAACCCTAAGACGAGAAAGGCAAATCAGCCAGGAATTAGGCATGTCCCCAAGGAAAAAGCTGTGGAGGCAGGCATGTTGTGGTACTTTTGCGCTCTTCTTGGCTAGTCCTTCGCAGCTGCTGTGTTCTTGGGACTCAGGGCTTTCTGGTTAATAGACCCTTACCCTAGGCGTAACTCAAAACTTAACCCTAGGAAGGAAAATCAGCCTATGGTTCGGGATGCTCTCATGGAAATATCAGTGGTGGCAGCCAAGTTGCGTCACTTTTGCGCTCCCCTTGGGATGCCTTTTGCAGCTGCAGTGTGCCTGGAGCCCAGGGCTTCCTGGTTTTAAAAGTCCTAGGCCTAAGCCTAACAGTAACCCTAGGAAGGTAAATCAGCCGGGTATTAGGGTTCTTCCTAAGGGAAAAGCCGTGAAAGCAGCCATGTTGTGGCACTTCTGCACTCCCTTTGGGATGCCTTTGGCAGATGAAGTAAGCCTGGAACTCAGGGCTTCCTGGTTAAAGAAATCCAAGCCCTAGGCTGAACCCTAACCCTAACCCTAGGCAGATAAATCAGCCTAGGTATAGGGATGGTGCCAAGGAAAAAGCTGTGAAAGCTGCCATGTTGTTGCACTTTTGTACTCCCCTTGGGATGCCTTGAACAGCTGCAGTGTGCCTGGAGCCCAGGGCTTCCTAGTTTTAAAAATCCTAGCCCTAGGCCTAAGCCTAACAGTAACCCTGGGAAAATATGTCAGCCTGGTGTTAGGCTTCTTGCCAAGGAAAAAGCCGTGAAAGCAGCCATGTTGTGGCACTTTTGCACTCCCTTTTGGATGCCTTTCACAGCTCCAGTGTGCCTGGAACTCAGGGCTTCCTGCTTTTAAAAATCCTAGCCCTAGGCCGAACCCCAACCCTAAGACGAGAAAGGCAAATCAGCCAGGAATTAGGCATGTCCCCAAGGAAAAAGCTGTGGAGGCAGGCATGTTGTGCTACTTTTGCGCTCTTCTTGGCTAGTCCTTCGCAGCTGCTGTGTTCTTGGAACTCAGGGCTTTCTGGTTAATAGAGCCCTTACCCTAGGCGTAACTCAAACCTTAACCCTAGGACGGAAAATCAGCCTATGGTTCGGGATGGTCTCATGGAAATATCAGTGGTGGCAGCCAAGTTGCGTCACTTTTGCGCTCCCCTTGGGATGCCTTTTGCAGCTGCAGTGTGCCTGGAGCCCAGGGCTTCCTGGTTTTAAAAGTCCTAGGCCTAAGCCTAACAGTAACCCTAGGAAGGTAAATCAGCCGGGTATTAGGGTTCTTCCTAAGGGAAAAGCCGTGAAAGCAGCCATGTTGTGGCACTTCTGCACTCCCTTTGGGATGCCTTTGGCAGATGAAGTAAGCCTGGAACTCAGGGCTTCCTGGTTAAAAAAATTCAAGCCCTAGGCTGAACCCTAACCCTAACCCTAGGCAGATAAATCAGCCTAGGTATAGGGATGGTGCCAAGGAAAAAGCTGTGAAAGCTGCCATGTTGTTGCACTTTTGTACTCCCCTTGGGATGCCTTGAACAGCTGCAGTGTGCCTGGAGCTAAGGGCTTCCTAGTTTCAAAAATCCTAGCCTTAGGCCTAAGCCTAACAGTAACCCTGGGAAAGTAAATCAGCCTGATGTTAGGCTTCTTGCCAAGGTAAAAGCCGTGAAAGCAGCCATGTTGTGGCACTTTTGCACTCCCTTTTGGATGCCTTTCACAGCTCCAGTGTGCCTGGAACTCAGGGCTTCCTGCTTTTAAAAATCCTAGCCCTAGGCCGAACCCCAACCCTAAGACGAGAAAGGCAAATCAGCCAGGAATTAGGCATGTCCCCAAGGAAAAAGCTGTGGAGGCAGGCATGTTGTGGTACTTTTGCGCTCTTCTTGGCTAGTCCTTCGCAGCTGCTGTGTTCTTGGAACTCAGGGCTTTCTGGTTAATAGAGCCCTTACCCTAGGCGTAACTCAAACCTTAACCCTAGGAAGGAAAATCAACCTATGGTTCGGGATGGTCTCATGGAAATATCAGTGGTGGCAGCCAAGTTGCGTCACTTTTGCGCTCCCCTTGGGATGCCTTTCGCAGCTGCAGTGTGCCTGGAGCCCAGGGCTTCCTGGTTTTAAAAGTCCTAGGCCTAAGCCTAACAGTAACCCTAGGAAGGTAAATCAGCCGGGTATTAGGGTTCTTCCTAAGGGAAAAGCCATGAAAGCAGCCATGTTGTGGCACTTCTGCACTCCCTTTGGGATGCCTTTGGCAGATGAAGTAAGCCTGGAACTCAGGGCTTCCTGGTTAAAGAAATCCAAGCCCTAGGCTGAACCCTAACCCTAACCCTAGGCAGATAAATCAGCCTAGGTATAGGGATGGTGCCAAGGAAAAAGCTGTGAAAGCTGCCATGTTGTTGCACTTTTGTACTCCCCTTGGGATGCCTTGAACAGCTGCAGTGTGCCTGGAGCCCAGGGCTTCCTAGTTTTAAAAATCCTAGCCCTAGGCCTAAGCCTAACAGTAACCCTGGGAAAGTATGTCAGCCTGGTGTTAGGCTTCTTGCCAAGGAAAAAGCCGAGAAAGCAGCCATGTTGTGGCACTTTTGCACTCCCTTTTGGATGCCTTTCACAGCTCCAGTGTGCCTGGAACTCAGGGCTTCCTGCTTTTAAAAATCCTAGCCCTAGGCCGAACCCCAACCCTAAGACGAGAAAGGCAAATCAGCCAGGAATTAGGCATGTCCACAAGGAAAAAGCTGTGGAGGCAGGCATGTTGTGGTACTTTTGCGCTCTTCTTGGCTAGTCCTTCGCAGCTGCTGTGTTCTTGGAACTCAGGGCTTTCTGGTTAATAGAACCCTTACCCTAGGCGTAACTCAAACCTTAACCCTAGGAAGGAAAATCAACCTATGGTTCGGGATGGTCTCATGGAAATATCAGTGGTGGCAGCCAAGTTGCGTCACTTTTGCGCTCCCCTTGGGATGCCTTTTGCAGCTGCAGTGTGCCTGGAGCCCAGGGCTTCCTGGTTTTAAAAGTCCTAGGCCTAAGCCTAACAGTAACCCTAGGAAGGTAAATCAGCCGGGTATTAGGGTTCTTCCTAAGGGAAAAGCCGTGAAAGCAGCCATGTTGTGGCACTTCTGCACTCCCTTTGGGATGCCTTTGGCAGATGAAGTAAGCCTGGAACTCAGGGCTTCCTGGTTAAAGAAATCACAGCCCTAGGCTGAACCCTAACCCTAACCCTAGGCAGATAAATCAGCCTAGGTATAGGGATGGTGCCAAGGAAAAAGCTGTGAAAGCTGCCATGTTGTTGCACTTTTGTACTCCCCTTGGGATGCCTTGAACAGCTGCAGTGTGCCTGGAGCTAAGGGCTTCCTAGTTTTAAAAATCCTAGCCCTAGGCCTAAGCCTAACAGTAACCCTGGGAAACTAAATCAGCCTGGTGTTAGGCTTCTTTCCAAGGAAAAAGCCGTGAAAGCAGCCATGTTGTGGCACTTTTGCACTCCCTTTTGGATGCCTTTCACAGCTGCAGTGTGCCTGGAACTCAGGGCTTCCTGCTTTTAAAAATCCTAGCCCTAGGCCGAACCCCAACCCTAAGACGAGAAAGACAAATCAGCCAGGAATTAGGCATGTCCCCAAGGAAAAAGCTGTGGAGGCAGGCATGTTGTGGTACTTTTGCGCTCTTCTTGGCTAGTCCTTCGCAGCTGCTGTGTTCTTGGAACTCAGGGCTTTCTGGTTAATAGAGCCCTTACCCTAGGCGTAACTCAAACCTTAACCCTAGGAAGGAAAATCAGCCTATGGTTCGGGATGGTCTCATGGAAATATCAGTGGTGGCAGCCAAGTTGCGTCACTTTTGCGCTCCCCTTGGGATGCCTTTTGCAGCTGCAGTGTGCCTGGAGCCCAGGGCTTCCTGGTTTTAAAAGTCCTAGGCCTAAGCCTAACAGTAACCCTAGGAAGGTAAATCAGCCGGGTATTAGGGTTCTTCCTAAGGGAAAAGCCGTGAAAGCAGCCATGTTGTGGCACTTCTGCACTCCCTTTGGGATGCCTTTGGCAGATGAAGTAAGCCTGGAACTCAGGACTTCCTGGTTAAAGAAATCACAGCCCTAGGCTGAACCCTAACCCTAACCCTAGGCAGATAAATCAGCCTAGGTATAGGGATGGTGCCAAGGATAAAGCTGTGAAAGCTGCCATGTTGTTGCACTTTTGTACTCCCCTTGGGATGCCTTGAACAGCTGCAGTGTGCCTGGAGCCCAGGGCTTCCTAGTTTTAAAAATCCTAGCCCTAGGCCTTAGCCTAACAGTAACCCTGGGAAAGTAAATCAGCCTGATGTTAGGCTTCTTGCCAAGGTAAAAGCCGTGAAAGCAGCCATGTTGTGGCACTTTTGCACTCCCTTTTGGATGCCTTTCACAGCTCCAGTGTGCCTGGAACTCAGGGCTTCCTGCTTTTAAAAATCCTAGCCCTAGGCCGAACCCCAACCCTAAGACGAGAAAGGCAAATCAGCCAGGAATTAGGCATGTCCCCAAGGAAAAAGCTGTGGAGGCAGGCATGTTGTGGTACTTTTGCGCTCTTCTTGGCTAGTCCTTCGCAGCTGCTGTGTTCTTGGAACTCAGGGCTTTCTGGTTAATAGAACCCTTACCCTAGGCGTAACTCAAACCTTAACCCTAGGAAGGAAAATCAGCCTATGGTTTGGGATGGTCTCATGGAAATATCAGTGGTGGCAGCCAAGTTGCGTCACTTTTGCGCTCCCCTTGGGATGCCTTTTGCAGCTGCAGTGTGCCTGGAGCCCAGGGCTTCCTGGTTTTAAAAGTCCTAGGCCTAAGCCTAACAGTAACCCTAGGAAGGTAAATCAGCCGGGTATTAGGGTTCTTCCTAAGGGAAAAGCCGTGAAAGCAGCCATGTTGTGGCACTTCTGCACTCCCTTTGGGATGCCTTTGGCAGATGAAGTAAGCCTGGAACTCAGGGCTTCCTGGTTAAAGAAATCCAAGCCCTAGGCTGAACCCTAACCCTAACCCTAGGCAGATAAATCAGCCTAGGTATAGGGATGGTGCCAAGGAAAAAGCTGTGAAAGCTGCCATGTTGTTGCACTTTTGTACTCCCCTTGGGATGCCTTGAACAGCTGCAGTGTGCCTGGAGCCCAGGGCTTCCTAGTTTCAAAAATCCTAGCCCTAGGCCTAAGCCTAACAGTAACCCTGGGAAAGTAAATCAGCCTGATGTTAGGCTTCTTGCCAAGGAAAAAGCCGTGAAAGCAGCCATGTTGTGGCACTTTTGCACTCCCTTTTGGATGCCTTTCACAGCTGCAGTGTGCCTGGAACTCAGGGCTTCCTGCTTTTAAAAATCCTAGCCCTAGGCCGAACCCCAACCCTAAGACGAGAAAGGCAAATCAGCCAGGAATTAGGCATGTCCACAAGGAAAAAGCTGTGGAGGCAGGCATGTTGTGGTACTTTTGCGCTCTTCTTGGCTAGTCCTTCGCAGCTGCTGTGTTCTTGGAACTCAGGGCTTTCTGGTTAATAGAACCCTTACCCTAGGCGTAACTGAAACCTTAACCCTAGGAAGGAAAATCAGCCTATGGTTCGGGATGGTCTCATGGAAATATCAGTGGTGGCAGCCAAGTTGCGTCACTTTTGCGCTCCCCTTGGGATGCCTTTTGCAGCTGCAGTGTGCCTGGAGCCCAGGGCTTCCTGGTTTTAAAAGTCCTAGGCCTAAGCCTAACAGTAACCCTAGGAAGGTAAATCAGCCGGGTATTAGGGTTCTTCCTAAGGGAAAAGCCGTGAAAGCAGCCATGTTGTGGCACTTCTGCACTCCCTTTGGGATGCCTTTGGCAGATGAAGTAAGCCTGGAACTCAGGGCTTCCTGGTTAAAGAAATCCAAGCCCTAGGCTGAACCCTAACCCTAACCCTAGGCAGATAAATCAGCCTAGGTATAGGGATGGTGCCAAAGAAAAAGCTGTGAAAGCTGCCATGTTGTTGCACTTTTGTACTCCCCTTGGGATGCCTTGAACAGCTGCAGTGTGCCTGGAGCTAAGGGCTTCCTAGTTTTAAAAATCCTAGCCCTAGGCCTAAGCCTAACAGTAACCCTGGGAAAGTATGTCAGCCTGATGTTAGGCTTCTTGCCAAGGAAAAAGCCGTGAAAGCAGCCATGTTGTGGCACTTTTGCACTCCCTTTTGGATGCCTTTCACAGCTGCAGTGTGCCTGGAACTCAGGGCTTCCTGCTTTTAAAATCCTAGCCCTAGGCCGAACCCCAACCCTAAGACGAGAAAGGCAAATCAGCCAGGAATTAGGCATGTCCCCATGGAAAAAGCTGTGGAGGCAGGCATGTTGTGGTACTTTTGCGCTCTTCTTGGCTAGTCCTTCGCAGCTGCTGTGTTCTTGGAACTCAGGGCTTTCTGGTTAATAGAGCCCTTACCCTAGGCGTAACTCAAACCTTAACCCTAGGAAGGAAAATCAGCCTATGGTTCGGGATGGTCTCATGGAAATATCAGTGGTGGCAGCCAAGTTGCGTCACTTTTGCGCTCCCCTTGGGATGCCTTTTGCAGCTGCAGTGTGCCTGGAGCCCAGGGCTTCCTGGTTTTAAAAGTCCTAGGCCTAAGCCTAACAGTAACCCTAGGAAGGTAAATCAGCCGGGTATTAGGGTTCTTCCTAAGGGAAAAGCCGTGAAAGCAGCCATGTTGTGGCACTTCTGCACTCCCTTTGGAATGCCTATGGCAGATGAAGTAAGCCTGGAACTCAGGGCTTCCTGGTTAAAAAAATTCAAGCCCTAGGCTGAACCCTAACCCTAACCCTAGGCAGATAAATCAGCCTAGGTATAGGGATGGTGCCAAGGAAAAAGCTGTGAAAGCTGCCATGTTGTTGCACTTTTGTACTCCCCTTGGGATGCCTTGAACAGCTGCAGTGTGCCTGGAGCTAAGGGCTTCCTAGTTTTAAAAATCCTAGCCCTAGGCCTAAGCCTAACAGTAACCCTAGGAATGTAAATCAGCCGGGTATTAGGGTTCTTCCTAAGGGAAAAGCCGTGAAAGCAGCCATGTTGTGGCACTTCTGCACTCCCTTTGGGATGCCTTTGGCAGATGAAGTAAGCCTGGAACTCAGGGCTTCCTGGTTAAAGAAATCCCAGCCCTAGGCTGAACCCTAACCCTAACCCTAGGCAGATAAATCAGCCTAGGTATAGGGATGGTGCCAAGGAAAAAGCTGTGAAAGCTGCCATGTTGTTGCACTTTTGTACTCCCCTTGGGATGCCTTGAACAGCAGCAGTGTGCCTGGAGCCCAGGGCTTCCTAGTTTTAAAAATCCTAGCCCTAGGCCTAAGCCTAACAGTAACCCTGGGAAAGTATGTCAGCCTGGTGTTAGGCTTCTTGCCAAGGAAAAAGCCGTGAAAGCAGCCATGTTGTGGCACTTTTGCACTCCCTTTTGGATGCCTTTCACAGCTCCAGTGTGCCTGGAACTCAGGGCTTCCTGCTTTTAAAAATCCTAGCCCTAGGCCGAACCCCAACCCTAAGACGAGAAAGGCAAATCAGCCAGGAATTAGGCATGTCCCCAAGGAAAAAGCTGTGGAGGCAGGCATGTTGTGGTACTTTTGCGCTCTTCTTGGCTAGTCCTTCGCAGCTGCTGTGTTCTTGGAACTCAGGGCTTTCTGGTTAATAGAGCCCTTACCCTAGGCGTAACTCAAACCTTAACCCTAGGAAGGAAAATCAACCTATGGTTCGGGATGGTCTCATGGAAATATCAGTGGTGGCAGCCAAGTTGCGTCACTTTTGCGCTCCCCTTGGGATGCCTTTCGCAGCTGCAGTGTGCCTGGAGCCCAGGGCTTCCTGGTTTTAAAAGTCCTAGGCCTAAGCCTAACAGTAACCCTAGGAAGGTAAATCAGCCGGGTATTAGGGTTCTTCCTAAGGGAAAAGCCATGAAAGCAGCCATGTTGTGGCACTTCTGCACTCCCTTTGGGATGCCTTTGGCAGATGAAGTAAGCCTGGAACTCAGGGCTTCCTGGTTAAAGAAATCCAAGCCCTAGGCTGAACCCTAACCCTAACCCTAGGCAGATAAATCAGCCTAGGTATAGGGATGGTGCCAAGGAAAAAGCTGTGAAAGCTGCCATGTTGTTGCACTTTTGTACTCCCCTTGGGATGCCTTGAACAGCTGCAGTGTGCCTGGAGCCCAGGGCTTCCTAGTTTTAAAAATCCTAGCCCTAGGCCTAAGCCTAACAGTAACCCTGGGAAAGTATGTCAGCCTGGTGTTAGGCTTCTTGCCAAGGAAAAAGCCGAGAAAGCAGCCATGTTGTGGCACTTTTGCACTCCCTTTTGGATGCCTTTCACAGCTCCAGTGTGCCTGGAACTCAGGGCTTCCTGCTTTTAAAAATCCTAGCCCTAGGCCGAACCCCAACCCTAAGACGAGAAAGGCAAATCAGCCAGGAATTAGGCATGTCCACAAGGAAAAAGCTGTGGAGGCAGGCATGTTGTGGTACTTTTGCGCTCTTCTTGGCTAGTCCTTCGCAGCTGCTGTGTTCTTGGAACTCAGGGCTTTCTGGTTAATAGAACCCTTACCCTAGGCGTAACTCAAACCTTAACCCTAGGAAGGAAAATCAACCTATGGTTCGGGATGGTCTCATGGAAATATCAGTGGTGGCAGCCAAGTTGCGTCACTTTTGCGCTCCCCTTGGGATGCCTTTTGCAGCTGCAGTGTGCCTGGAGCCCAGGGCTTCCTGGTTTTAAAAGTCCTAGGCCTAAGCCTAACAGTAACCCTAGGAAGGTAAATCAGCCGGGTATTAGGGTTCTTCCTAAGGGAAAAGCCGTGAAAGCAGCCATGTTGTGGCACTTCTGCACTCCCTTTGGGATGCCTTTGGCAGATGAAGTAAGCCTGGAACTCAGGGCTTCCTGGTTAAAGAAATCACAGCCCTAGGCTGAACCCTAACCCTAACCCTAGGCAGATAAATCAGCCTAGGTATAGGGATGGTGCCAAGGAAAAAGCTGTGAAAGCTGCCATGTTGTTGCACTTTTGTACTCCCCTTGGGATGCCTTGAACAGCTGCAGTGTGCCTGGAGCTAAGGGCTTCCTAGTTTTAAAAATCCTAGCCCTAGGCCTAAGCCTAACAGTAACCCTGGGAAACTAAATCAGCCTGGTGTTAGGCTTCTTTCCAAGGAAAAAGCCGTGAAAGCAGCCATGTTGTGGCACTTTTGCACTCCCTTTTGGATGCCTTTCACAGCTGCAGTGTGCCTGGAACTCAGGGCTTCCTGCTTTTAAAAATCCTAGCCCTAGGCCGAACCCCAACCCTAAGACGAGAAAGACAAATCAGCCAGGAATTAGGCATGTCCCCAAGGAAAAAGCTGTGGAGGCAGGCATGTTGTGGTACTTTTGCGCTCTTCTTGGCTAGTCCTTCGCAGCTGCTGTGTTCTTGGAACTCAGGGCTTTCTGGTTAATAGAGCCCTTACCCTAGGCGTAACTCAAACCTTAACCCTAGGAAGGAAAATCAGCCTATGGTTCGGGATGGTCTCATGGAAATATCAGTGGTGGCAGCCAAGTTGCGTCACTTTTGCGCTCCCCTTGGGATGCCTTTTGCAGCTGCAGTGTGCCTGGAGCCCAGGGCTTCCTGGTTTTAAAAGTCCTAGGCCTAAGCCTAACAGTAACCCTAGGAAGGTAAATCAGCCGGGTATTAGGGTTCTTCCTAAGGGAAAAGCCGTGAAAGCAGCCATGTTGTGGCACTTCTGCACTCCCTTTGGGATGCCTTTGGCAGATGAAGTAAGCCTGGAACTCAGGACTTCCTGGTTAAAGAAATCACAGCCCTAGGCTGAACCCTAACCCTAACCCTAGGCAGATAAATCAGCCTAGGTATAGGGATGGTGCCAAGGATAAAGCTGTGAAAGCTGCCATGTTGTTGCACTTTTGTACTCCCCTTGGGATGCCTTGAACAGCTGCAGTGTGCCTGGAGCCCAGGGCTTCCTAGTTTTAAAAATCCTAGCCCTAGGCCTTAGCCTAACAGTAACCCTGGGAAAGTAAATCAGCCTGATGTTAGGCTTCTTGCCAAGGTAAAAGCCGTGAAAGCAGCCATGTTGTGGCACTTTTGCACTCCCTTTTGGATGCCTTTCACAGCTCCAGTGTGCCTGGAACTCAGGGCTTCCTGCTTTTAAAAATCCTAGCCCTAGGCCGAACCCCAACCCTAAGACGAGAAAGGCAAATCAGCCAGGAATTAGGCATGTCCCCAAGGAAAAAGCTGTGGAGGCAGGCATGTTGTGGTACTTTTGCGCTCTTCTTGGCTAGTCCTTCGCAGCTGCTGTGTTCTTGGAACTCAGGGCTTTCTGGTTAATAGAACCCTTACCCTAGGCGTAACTCAAACCTTAACCCTAGGAAGGAAAATCAGCCTATGGTTTGGGATGGTCTCATGGAAATATCAGTGGTGGCAGCCAAGTTGCGTCACTTTTGCGCTCCCCTTGGGATGCCTTTTGCAGCTGCAGTGTGCCTGGAGCCCAGGGCTTCCTGGTTTTAAAAGTCCTAGGCCTAAGCCTAACAGTAACCCTAGGAAGGTAAATCAGCCGGGTATTAGGGTTCTTCCTAAGGGAAAAGCCGTGAAAGCAGCCATGTTGTGGCACTTCTGCACTCCCTTTGGGATGCCTTTGGCAGATGAAGTAAGCCTGGAACTCAGGGCTTCCTGGTTAAAGAAATCCAAGCCCTAGGCTGAACCCTAACCCTAACCCTAGGCAGATAAATCAGCCTAGGTATAGGGATGGTGCCAAGGAAAAAGCTGTGAAAGCTGCCATGTTGTTGCACTTTTGTACTCCCCTTGGGATGCCTTGAACAGCTGCAGTGTGCCTGGAGCCCAGGGCTTCCTAGTTTCAAAAATCCTCGCCCTAGGCCTAAGCCTAACAGTAACCCTGGGAAAGTAAATCAGCCTGATGTTAGGCTTCTTGCCAAGGAAAAAGCCGTGAAAGCAGCCATGTTGTGGCACTTTTGCACTCCCTTTTGGATGCCTTTCACAGCTGCAGTGTGCCTGGAACTCAGGGCTTCCTGCTTTTAAAAATCCTAGCCCTAGGCCGAACCCCAACCCTAAGACGAGAAAGGCAAATCAGCCAGGAATTAGGCATGTCCACAAGGAAAAAGCTGTGGAGGCAGGCATGTTGTGGTACTTTTGCGCTCTTCTTGGCTAGTCCTTCGCAGCTGCTGTGTTCTTGGAACTCAGGGCTTTCTGGTTAATAGAACCCTTACCCTAGGCGTAACTGAAACCTTAACCCTAGGAAGGAAAATCAGCCTATGGTTCGGGATGGTCTCATGGAAATATCAGTGGTGGCAGCCAAGTTGCGTCACTTTTGCGCTCCCCTTGGGATGCCTTTTGCAGCTGCAGTGTGCCTGGAGCCCAGGGCTTCCTGGTTTTAAAAGTCCTAGGCCTAAGCCTAACAGTAACCCTAGGAAGGTAAATCAGCCGGGTATTAGGGTTCTTCCTAAGGGAAAAGCCGTGAAAGCAGCCATGTTGTGGCACTTCTGCACTCCCTTTGGGATGCCTTTGGCAGATGAAGTAAGCCTGGAACTCAGGGCTTCCTGGTTAAAGAAATCCAAGCCCTAGGCTGAACCCTAACCCTAACCCTAGGCAGATAAATCAGCCTAGGTATAGGGATGGTGCCAAAGAAAAAGCTGTGAAAGCTGCCATGTTGTTGCACTTTTGTACTCCCCTTGGGATGCCTTGAACAGCTGCAGTGTGCCTGGAGCTAAGGGCTTCCTAGTTTTAAAAATCCTAGCCCTAGGCCTAAGCCTAACAGTAACCCTGGGAAAGTATGTCAGCCTGATGTTAGGCTTCTTGCCAAGGAAAAAGCCGTGAAAGCAGCCATGTTGTGGCACTTTTGCACTCCCTTTTGGATGCCTTTCACAGCTGCAGTGTGCCTGGAACTCAGGGCTTCCTGCTTTTAAAATCCTAGCCCTAGGCCGAACCCCAACCCTAAGACGAGAAAGGCAAATCAGCCAGGAATTAGGCATGTCCCCATGGAAAAAGCTGTGGAGGCAGGCATGTTGTGGTACTTTTGCGCTCTTCTTGGCTAGTCCTTCGCAGCTGCTGTGTTCTTGGAACTCAGGGCTTTCTGGTTAATAGAGCCCTTACCCTAGGCGTAACTCAAACCTTAACCCTAGGAAGGAAAATCAGCCTATGGTTCGGGATGGTCTCATGGAAATATCAGTGGTGGCAGCCAAGTTGCGTCACTTTTGCGCTCCCCTTGGGATGCCTTTTGCAGCTGCAGTGTGCCTGGAGCCCAGGGCTTCCTGGTTTTAAAAGTCCTAGGCCTAAGCCTAACAGTAACCCTAGGAAGGTAAATCAGCCGGGTATTAGGGTTCTTCCTAAGGGAAAAGCCGTGAAAGCAGCCATGTTGTGGCACTTCTGCACTCCCTTTGGGATGCCTATGGCAGATGAAGTAAGCCTGGAACTCAGGGCTTCCTGGTTAAAAAAATTCAAGCCCTAGGCTGAACCCTAACCCTAACCCTAGGCAGATAAATCAGCCTAGGTATAGGGATGGTGCCAAGGAAAAAGCTGTGAAAGCTGCCATGTTGTTGCACTTTTGTACTCCCCTTGGGATGCCTTGAACAGCTGCAGTGTGCCTGGAGCTAAGGGCTTCCTAGTTTTAAAAATCCTAGCCCTAGGCCTAAGCCTAACAGTAACCCTAGGAATGTAAATCAGCCGGGTATTAGGGTTCTTCCTAAGGGAAAAGCCGTGAAAGCAGCCATGTTGTGGCACTTCTGCACTCCCTTTGGGATGCCTTTGGCAGATGAAGTAAGCCTGGAACTCAGGGCTTCCTGGTTAAAGAAATCCCAGCCCTAGGCTGAACCCTAACCCTAACCCTAGGCAGATAAATCAGCCTAGGTATAGGGATGGTGCCAAGGAAAAAGCTGTGAAAGCTGCCATGTTGTTGCACTTTTGTACTCCCCTTGGGATGCCTTGAACAGCAGCAGTGTGCCTGGAGCCCAGGGCTTCCTAGTTTTAAAAATCCTAGCCCTAGGCCTAAGCCTAACAGTAACCCTGGGAAAGTATGTCAGCCTGGTGTTAGGCTTCTTGCCAAGGAAAAAGCCGTGAAAGCAGCCATGTTGTGGCACTTTTGCACTCCCTTTTGGATGCCTTTCACAGCTCCAGTGTGCCTGGAACTCAGGGCTTCCTGCTTTTAAAAATCCTAGCCCTAGGCCGAACCCCAACCCTAAGACGAGAAAGGCAAATCAGCCAGGAATTAGGCATGTCCCCAAGGAAAAAGCTGTGGAGGCAGGCATGTTGTGGTACTTTTGCGCTCTTCTTGGCTAGTCCTTCGCAGCTGCTGTGTTCTTGGAACTCAGGGCTTTCTGGTTAATAGAGCCCTTACCCTAGGCGTAACTCAAACCTTAACCCTAGGAAGGAAAATCAACCTATGGTTCGGGATGGTCTCATGGAAATATCAGTGGTGGCAGCCAAGTTGCGTCACTTTTGCGCTCCCCTTGGGATGCCTTTTGCAGCTGCAGTGTGCCTGGAGCCCAGGGCTTCCTGGTTTTAAAAGTCCTAGGCCTAAGCCTAACAGTAACCCTAGGAAGGTAAATCAGCCGGGTATTAGGGTTCTTCCTAAGGGAAAAGCCGTGAAAGCAGCCATGTTGTGGCACTTCTGCACTCCCTTTGGGATGCCTTTGGCAGATGAAGTAAGCCTGGAACTCAGGGCTTCCTGGTTAAAAAAATTCAAGCCCTAGGCTGAAGCCTAACCCTAACCCTAGGCAGATAAATCAGCCTAGGTATAGGGATGGTGCCAAGGAAAAAGCTGTGAAAGCTGCCATGTTGTTGCACTTTTGTACTCCCCTTGGGATGCCTTGAACAGCTGCAGTGTGCCTGGAGCTAAGGGCTTCCTAGTTTCAAAAATCCTAGCCCTAGGCCTAAGCCTAACAGTAACCCTGGGAAAGTAAATCAGCCTGATGTTAGGCTTCTTGCCAAGGAAAAAGCCGTGAAACAGCCATGTTGTGGCACTTTTGCACTCCCTTTTGGATGCCTTTCACAGCTCCAGTGTGCCTGGAACTCAGGGCTTCCTGATTTTAAAAATCCTAGCCCTAGGCCGAACCCCAACCCTAAGACGAGAAAGGCAAATCAGCCAGGAATTAGGCATGTCCCCAAGGAAAAAGCTGTGGAGGCAGGCATGTTGTGGTACTTTTGCGCTCTTGTTGGCTAGTCCTTCGCAGCTGCTGTGTTCTTGGAACTCAGGGCTTTCTGGTTAATAGAACCCTTACCCTAGGCGTAACTCAAACCTTAACCCTAGGAAGGAAAATCAGCCTATGGTTTGGGATGGTCTCATGGAAATATCAGTGGTGGCAGCCAAGTTGCGTCACTTTTGCGCTCCCCTTGGGATGCCTTTTGCAGCTGCAGTGTGCCTGGAGCCCAGGGCTTCCTGGTTTTAAAAGTCCTAGGCCTAAGCCTAACAGTAACCCTAGGAAGGTAAATCAGCCGGGTATTAGGGTTCTTCCTAAGGGAAAAGCCGTGAAAGTAGCCATGTTGTGGCACTTCTGCACTCCCTTTGGGATGCCTTTGGCAGATGAAGTAAGCCTGGAACTCAGGGCTTCCTGGTTAAAGAAATCCAAGCCCTAGGCTGAACCCTAACCCTAACCCCAGGCAGATAAATCAGCCTAGGTATAGGGATGGTGCCAAGGAAAAAGCTGTGAAAGCTGCCATGTTGTTGCACTTTTGTACTCCCCTTGGGATGCCTTGAACAGCTGCAGTGTGCCTGGAGCCCAGGGCTTCCTAGTTTGAAAAATCCTAGCCCTAGGCCTAAGCCTAACAGTAACCCTGGGAAAGTAAATCAGCCTGATGTTAGGTTTCTTGCCAAGGAAAAAGCCGTGAAAGCAGCCATGTTGTGGCACTTTTGCACTCCCTTTTGGATGCCTTTCACAGCTCCAGTGTGCCTGGAACTCAGGGCTTCCTGCTTTTAAAAATCCTAGCCCTAGGCCGAACCCCAACCCTAAGACGAGAAAGGCAAATCAGCCAGGAATTAGGCATGTCCCCAAGGAAAAAGCTGTGGAGGCAGGCATGTTGTGGTACTTTTGCACTCTTCTTGGCTAGTCCTTCGCAGCTGCTGTGTTCTTGGAACTCAGGGCTTTCTGGTTAATAGAACCCTTACCCTAGGCGTAACTCAAACCTTAACCCTAGGAAGGAAAATCAGCCTATGGTTCGGGATGGTCTCATGGAAATATCAGTGGTGGCAGCCAAGTTGCGTCACTTTTGCGCTCCCCTTGGGATGCCTTTTGCAGCTGCAGTGTGCCTGGAGCCCAGGGCTTCCTGGTTTTAAAAGTCCTAGGCCTAAGCCTAACAGTAACCCTAGGAAGGTAAATCAGCCGGGTATTAGGCTTCTTGCCAAGGAAAAAGCCGTGAAAGCAGCCATGTTGTGGCACTTCTGCACTCCCTTTGGGATGCCTTTGGCAGATGAAGTAAGCCTGGAACTCAGGGCTTCCTGGTTAAAAAAATTCAAGCCCTAGGCTGAACCCTAACCCTAACCCTAGGCAGATAAATCAGCCTAGGTATAGGGATGGTGCCAAGGAAAAAGCTGTGAAAGCTGCCATGTTGTTGCACTTTTGTACTCCCCTTGGGATGCCTTGAACAGCTGCAGTGTGCCTGGAGCCCAGGGCTTCCTAGTTTCAAAAATCCTAGCCCTAGGCCTAAGCCTAACAGTAACCCTGGGAAAGTAAATCAGCCTGATGTTAGGCTTCTTGCCAAGGAAAAAGCCGTGAAAGCAGCCATGTTGTGGCACTTCTGCACTCCCTTTGGGATGCCTTTGGCAGATGAAGTAAGCCTGGAACTCAGGGCTTCCTGGTTAAAGAAATCCAAGCCCTAGGCTGAACCCTAACCCTAACCCTAGGCAGATAAATCAGCCTAGGTATAGGGATGGTGCCAAGGAAAAAGCTGTGAAAGCTGCCATGTTGTTGCACTTTTGTACTCCCCTTGGGATGCCTTGAACAGCTGCAGTGTGCCTGGAGCTAAGGGCTTCCTAGTTTCAAAAATCCTAGCCCTAGGCCTAAGCCTAACAGTAACCCTGGGAAAGTAAATCAGCCTGATGTTAGGCTTCTTGCCAAGGAAAAAGCCGTGAAAGCAGCCATGTTGTGGCACTTCTGCACTCCCTTTGGGATGCCTTTGGCAGATGAAGTAAGCCTGGAACTCAGGGCTTCCTGGTTAAAGAAATCCAAGCCCTAGGCTGAACCCTAACCCTAACCCTAGGCAGATAAATCAGCCTAGGTATAGGGATGGTGCCAAGGAAAAAGCTGTGAAAGCTGCCATGTTGTTGCACTTTTGTACTCCCCTTGGGATGCCTTGAACAGCTGCAGTGTGCCTGGAGCTAAGGGCTTCCTAGTTTCAAAAATCCTAGCCCTAGGCCTAAGCCTAACAGTAACCCTGGGAAAGTAAATCAGCCTGATGTTAGGCTTCTTGCCAAGGAAAAAGCCGTGAAACAGCCATGTTGTGGCACTTTTGCACTCCCTTTTGGATGCCTTTCACAGCTCCAGTGTGCCTGGAACTCAGGGCTTCCTGATTTTAAAAATCCTAGCCCTAGGCCGAACCCCAACCCTATGACGAGAAAGGCAAATCAGCCAGGAATTAGGCATGTCCCCAAGGAAAAAGCTGTGGAGGCAGGCATGTTGTGGTACTTTTGCGCTCTTCTTGGCTAGTCCTTCGCAGCTGCTGTGTTCTTGGAACTCAGGGCTTTCTGGTTAATAGAACCCTTACCCTAGGCGTAACTCAAACCTTAACCCTAGGAAGGAAAATCAGCCTATGGTTTGGGATGGTCTCATGGAAATATCAGTGGTGGCAGCCAAGTTGCGTCACTTTTGCGCTCCCCTTGGGATGCCTTTTGCAGCTGCAGTGTGCCTGGAGCCCAGGGCTTCCTGGTTTTAAAAGTCCTAGGCCTAAGCCTAACAGTAACCCTAGGAAGGTAAATCAGCCGGGTATTAGGGTTCTTCCTAAGGGAAAAGCCGTGAAAGCAGCCATGTTGTGGCACTTCTGCACTCCCTTTGGGATGCCTTTGGCAGATGAAGTAAGCCTGGAACTCAGGGCTTCCTGGTTAAAGAAATCCAAGCCCTAGGCTGAACCCTAACCCTAACCCTAGGCAGATAAATCAGCCTAGGTATAGGGATGGTGCCAAGGAAAAAGCTGTGAAAGCTGCCATGTTGTTGCACTTTTGTACTCCCCTTGGGATGCCTTGAACAGCTGCAGTGTGCCTGGAGCTAAGGGCTTCCTAGTTTCAAAAATCCTAGCCCTAGGCCTAAGCCTAACAGTAACCCTGGGAAAGTAAATCAGCCTGATGTTAGGCTTCTTGCCAAGGAAAAAGCCGTGAAAGCAGCCATGTTGTGGCACTTCTGCACTCCCTTTGGGATGCCTTTGGCAGATGAAGTAAGCCTGGAACTCAGGGCTTCCTGGTTAAAGAAATCCAAGCCCTAGGCTGAACCCTAACCCTAACCCTAGGCAGATAAATCAGCCTAGGTATAGGGATGGTGCCAAGGAAAAAGCTGTGAAAGCTGCCATGTTGTTGCACTTTTGTACTCCCCTTGGGATGCCTTGAACAGCTGCAGTGTGCCTGGAGCTAAGGGCTTCCTAGTTTCAAAAATCCTAGCCCTAGGCCTAAGCCTAACAGTAACCCTGGGAAAGTAAATCAGCCTGATGTTAGGCTTCTTGCCAAGGAAAAAGCCGTGAAAGCAGCCATGTTGTGGCACTTTTGCACTCCCTTTTGGATGCCTTTCACAGCTCCAGTGTGCCTGGAACTCAGGGCTTCCTGATTTTAAAAATCCTAGCCCTAGGCCGAACCCCAACCCTATGACGAGAAAGGCAAATCAGCCAGGAATTAGGCATGTCCCCAAGGAAAAAGCTGTGGAGGCAGGCATGTTGTGCTACTTTTGCGCTCTTCTTGGCTAGTCCTTCGCAGCTGCTGTGTTCTTGGAACTCAGGGCTTTCTGGTTAATAGAACCCTTACCCTAGGCGTAACTCAAACCTTAACCCTAGGAAGGAAAATCAGCCTATGGTTTGGGATGGTCTCATGGAAATATCAGTGGTGGCAGCCAAGTTGCGTCACTTTTGCGCTCCCCTTGGGATGCCTTTTGCAGCTGCAGTGTGCCTGGAGCCCAGGGCTTCCTGGTTTTAAAAGTCCTAGGCCTAAGCCTAACAGTAACCCTAGGAAGGTAAATCAGCCGGGTATTAGGGTTCTTCCTAAGGGAAAAGCCGTGAAAGCAGCCATGTTGTGGCACTTCTGCACTCCCTTTGGGATGCCTTTGGCAGATGAAGTAAGCCTGGAACTCAGGGCTTCCTGGTTAAAGAAATCCAAGCCCTAGGCTGAACCCTAACCCTAACCCTAGGCAGATAAATCAGCCTAGGTATAGGGATGGTGCCAAGGAAAAAGCTGTGAAAGCTGCCATGTTGTTGCACTTTTGTACTCCCCTTGGGATGCCTTGAACAGCTGCAGTGTGCCTGGAGCTAAGGGCTTCCTAATTTCAAAAATCCTAGCCCTAGGCCTAAGCCTAACAGTAACCCTGGGAAAGTAAATCAGCCTGATGTTAGGCTTCTTGCCAAGGAAAAAGCCGTGAAAGCAGCCATGTTGTGGCACTTTTGCACTCCCTTTTGGATGCCTTTCACAGCTCCAGTGTGCCTGGAACTCAGGGCTTCCTGCTTTTAAAAATCCTAGCCCTAGGCCGAACCGCAACCCTAAGACGAGAAAGGCAAATCAGCCAGGAATTAGGCATGTCCCCAAGGAAAAAGCTGTGGAGGCAGGCATGTTGTGGTACTTTTGCGCTCTTCTTGGCTAGTCCTTCGCAGCTGCTGTGTTCTTGGAACTCAGGGCTTTCTGGTTAATAGAACCCTTACCCTAGGCGTAACTCAAACCTTAAGCCTAGGAAGGAAAATCAGCCTATGGTTCGGGATGGTCTCATGGAAATATCAGTGGTGGCAGCCAAGTTGCGTCACTTTTGCGCTCCCCTTGGGATGCCTTTTGCAGCTGCAGTGTGCCTGGAGCCCAGGGCTTCCTGGTTTTAAAAGTCCTAGGCCTAAGCCTAACAGTAACCCTAGGAAGGTAAATCAGCCGGGTATTAGGGTTCTTCCTAAGGGAAAAGCCGTGAAAGCAGCCATGTTGTGGCACTTCTGCACTCCCTTTGGGATGCCTTTGGCAGATGAAGTAAGCCTGGAACTCAGGGCTTCCTGGTTAAAGAAATCCAAGCCCTAGGCTGAACCCTAACCCTAACCCTAGGCAGATAAATCAGCCTAGGTATAGGGATGGTGCCAAGGAAAAAGCTGTGAAAGCTGCCATGTTGTTGCACTTTTGTACTCCCCTTGGGATGCCTTGAACAGCTGCAGTGTGCCTGGAGCCAAGGGCTTCCTAGTTTTAAAAATCCTAGCCCTAGGCCTAAGCCTAACAGTAACCCTGGGAAAGTAAATCAGCCTGATGTTAGGTTTCTTGCCAAGGAAAAAGCCGTGAAAGCAGCCATGTTGTGGCACTTTTGCACTCCCTTTTGGATGCCTTTCACAGCTCCAGTGTGCCTGGAACTCAGGGCTTCCTGATTTTAAAAATCCTAGCCCTAGGCCGAACCCCAACCCTAAGACGAGAAAGGCAAATCAGCCAGGAATTAGGCATGTCCCCAAGGAAAAAGCTGTGGAGGCAGGCATGTTGTGGTACTTTTGCGCTCTTCTTGGCTAGTCCTTCGCAGCTGCTGTGTTCTTGGAACTCAGGGCTTTCTGGTTAATAGAACCCTTACCCTAGGCGTAACTCAAACCTTAACCCTAGGAAGGAAAATCAGCCTATGGTTCGGGATGGTCTCATGGAAATATCAGTGGTGGCAGCCAAGTTGCGTCACTTTTGCGCTCCCCTTGGGATGCCTTTTGCAGCTGCAGTGTGCCTGGAGGCCAGGGCTTCCTGGTTTTAAAAGTCCTAGGCCTAAGCCTAACAGTAACCCTAGGAAGGTAAATCAGCCGGGTATTAGGGTTCTTCCTAAGGGAAAAGCCGTGAAAGCAGCCATGTTGTGGCACTTCTGCACTCCCTTTGGGATGCCTTTGGCAGATGAAGTAAGCCTGGAACTCAGGGCTTCCTGGTTAAAGAAATCCAAGCCCTAGGCTGAACCCTAACCCTAACCCTAGGCAGATAAATCAGCCTAGGTATAGGGATGGTGCCAAGGAAAAAGCTGTGAAAGCTGCCATGTTGTTGCACTTTTGTACTCCCCTTGGGATGCCTTGAACAGCTGCAGTGTGCCTGGAGCTAAGGGCTTCCTAATTTCAAAAATCCTAGCCCTAGGCCTAAGCCTAACAGTAACCCTGGGAAAGTAAATCAGCCTGATGTTAGGCTTCTTGCCAAGGAAAAAGCCGTGAAAGCAGCCATGTTGTGGCACTTCTGCACTCCCTTTGGGATGCCTTTGGCAGATGAAGTAAGCCTGGAACTCAGGGCTTCCTGGTTAAAGAAATCCAAGCCCTAGGCTGAACCCTAACCCTAACCCTAGGCAGATAAATCAGCCTAGGTATAGGGATGGTGCCAAGGAAAAAGCTGTGAAAGCTGCCATGTTGTTGCACTTTTGTACTCCCCTTGGGATGCCTTGAACAGCTGCAGTGTGCCTGGAGCTAAGGGCTTCCTAGTTTTAAAAATCCTAGCCCTAGGCCTAAGCCTAACAGTAACCCTGGGAAAGTATGTCAGCCTGATGTTAGGCTTCTTGCCAAGGAAAAAGCCGTGAAAGCAGCCATGTTGTGGCACTTTTGCACTCCCTTTTGGATGCCTTTCACAGCTCCAGTGTGCCTGGAACTCAGGGCTTCCTGATTTTAAAAATCCTAGCCCTAGGCCGAACCCCAACCCTAAGACGAGAAAGGCAAATCAGCCAGGAATTAGGCATGTCCCCAAGGAAAAAGCTGTGGAGGCAGGCATGTTGTGGTACTTTTGCGCTCTTCTTGGCTAGTCCTTCGCAGCTGCTGTGTTCTTGGAACTCAGGGCTTTCTGGTTAATAGAACCCTTACCCTAGGCGTAACTCAAACCTTAACCCTAGGAAGGAAAATCAGCCTATGGTTCGGGATGGTCTCATGGAAATATCAGTGGTGGCAGCCAAGTTGCGTCACTTTTGCGCTCCCCTTGGGATGCCTTTTGCAGCTGCAGTGTGCCTGGAGGCCAGGGCTTCCTGGTTTTAAAAGTCCTAGGCCTAAGCCTAACAGTAACCCTAGGAAGGTAAATCAGCCGGGTATTAGGGTTCTTCCTAAGGGAAAAGCCGTGAAAGCAGCCATGTTGTGGCACTTCTGCACTCCCTTTGGGATGCCTTTGGCAGATGAAGTAAGCCTGGAACTCAGGGCTTCCTGGTTAAAGAAATCACAGCCCTAGGCTGAACCCTAACCCTAACCCTAGGCAGATAAATCAGCCTAGGTATAGGGATGGTGCCAAGGAAAAAGCTGTGAAAGCTGCCATGTTGTTGCACTTTTGTACTCCCCTTGGGATGCCTTGAACAGCTGCAGTGTGCCTGGAGCTAAGGGCTTCCTAGTTTTAAAAATCCTAGCCCTAGGCCTAAGCCTAACAGTAACCCTGGGAAACTAAATCAGCCTGGTGTTAGGCTTCTTTCCAAGGAAAAAGCCGTGAAAGCAGCCATGTTGTGGCACTTTTGCACTCCCTTTTGGATGCCTTTCACAGCTCCAGTGTGCCTGGAACTCAGGGCTTCCTGATTTTAAAAATCCTAGCCCTAGGCCGAACCCCAACCCTAAGACGAGAAAGACAAATCAGCCAGGAATTAGGCATGTCCCCAAGGAAAAAGCTGTGGAGGCAGGCATGTTGTGGTACTTTTGCGCTCTTCTTGGCTAGTCCTTCGCAGCTGCTGTGTTCTTGGAACTCAGGGCTTTCTGGTTAATAGAGCCCTTACCCTAGGCGTAACTCAAACCTTAACCCTAGGAAGGAAAATCAGCCTATGGTTCGGGATGGTCTCATGGAAATATCAGTGGTGGCAGCCAAGTTGCGTCACTTTTGCGCTGCCCTTGGGATGCCTTTTGCAGCTGCAGTGTGCCTGGAGCCCAGGGCTTCCTGGTTTTAAAAGTCCTAGGCCTAAGCCTAACAGTAACCCTAGGAAGGTAAATCAGCCGGGTATTAGGGTTCTTCCTAAGGGAAAAGCCGTGAAAGCAGCCATGTTGTGGCACTTCTGCACTCCCTTTGGGATGCCTTTGGCAGATGAAGTAAGCCTGGAACTCAGGACTTCCTGGTTAAAGAAATCACAGCCCTAGGCTGAACCCTAACCCTAACCCTAGGCAGATAAATCAGCCTAGGTATAGGGATGGTGCCAAGGATAAAGCTGTGAAAGCTGCCATGTTGTTGCACTTTTGTACTCCCCTTGGGATGCCTTGAACAGCTGCAGTGTGCCTGGAGCCCAGGGCTTCCTAGTTTTAAAAATCCTAGCCCTAGGCCTTAGCCTAACAGTAACCCTGGGAAAGTAAATCAGCCTGATGTTAGGCTTCTTGCCAAGGTAAAAGCCGTGAAAGCAGCCATGTTGTGGCACTTTTGCACTCCCTTTTGGATGCCTTTCACAGCTCCAGTGTGCCTGGAACTCAGGGCTTCCTGCTTTTAAAAATCCTAGCCCTAGGCCGAACCCCAACCCTAAGACGAGAAAGGCAAATCAGCCAGGAATTAGGCATGTCCCCAAGGAAAAAGCTGTGGAGGCAGGCATGTTGTGCTACTTTTGCGCTCTTCTTGGCTAGTCCTTCGCAGCTGCTGTGTTCTTGGAACTCAGGGCTTTCTGGTTAATAGAACCCTTACCCTAGGCGTAACTCAAACCTTAACCCTAGGAAGGAAAATCAGCCTATGGTTTGGGATGGTCTCATGGAAATATCAGTGGTGGCAGCCAAGTTGCGTCACTTTTGCGCTCCCCTTGGGATGCCTTTTGCAGCTGCAGTGTGCCTGGAGCCCAGGGCTTCCTGGTTTTAAAAGTCCTAGGCCTAAGCCTAACAGTAACCCTAGGAAGGTAAATCAGCCGGGTATTAGGGTTCTTCCTAAGGGAAAAGCCGTGAAAGCAGCCATGTTGTGGCACTTCTGCACTCCCTTTGGGATGCCTTTGGCAGATGAAGTAAGCCTGGAACTCAGGGCTTCCTGGTTAAAGAAATCCAAGCCCTAGGCTGAACCCTAACCCTAACCCTAGGCAGATAAATCAGCCTAGGTATAGGGATGGTGCCAAGGAAAAAGCTGTGAAAGCTGCCATGTTGTTGCACTTTTGTACTCCCCTTGGGATGCCTTGAACAGCTGCAGTGTGCCTGGAGCCCAGGGCTTCCTAGTTTCAAAAATCCTAGCCCTAGGCCTAAGCCTAACAGTAACCCTGGGAAAGTAAATCAGCCTGATGTTAGGCTTCTTGCCAAGGAAAAAGCCGTGAAAGCAGCCATGTTGTGGCACTTTTGCACTCCCTTTTGGATGCCTTTCACAGCTGCAGTGTGCCTGGAACTCAGGGCTTCCTGCTTTTAAAAATCCTAGCCCTAGGCCGAACCCCAACCCTAAGACGAGAAAGGCAAATCAGCCAGGAATTAGGCATGTCCACAAGGAAAAAGCTGTGGAGGCAGGCATGTTGTGGTACTTTTGCGCTCTTCTTGGCTAGTCCTTCGCAGCTGCTGTGTTCTTGGAACTCAGGGCTTTCTGGTTAATAGAACCCTTACCCTAGGCGTAACTGAAACCTTAACCCTAGGAAGGAAAATCAGCCTATGGTTCGGGATGGTCTCATGGAAATATCAGTGGTGGCAGCCAAGTTGCGTCACTTTTGCGCTCCCCTTGGGATGCCTTTTGCAGCTGCAGTGTGCCTGGAGCCCAGGGCTTCCTGGTTTTAAAAGTCCTAGGCCTAAGCCTAACAGTAACCCTAGGAAGGTAAATCAGCCGGGTATTAGGGTTCTTCCTAAGGGAAAAGCCGTGAAAGCAGCCATGTTGTGGCACTTCTGCACTCCCTTTGGGATGCCTATGGCAGATGAAGTAAGCCTGGAACTCAGGGCTTCCTGGTTAAAAAAATTCAAGCCCTAGGCTGAACCCTAACCCTAACCCTAGGCAGATAAATCAGCCTAGGTATAGGGATGGTGCCAAGGAAAAAGCTGTGAAAGCTGCCATGTTGTTGCACTTTTGTACTCCCCTTGGGATGCCTTGAACAGCTGCAGTGTGCCTGGAGCTAAGGGCTTCCTAGTTTTAAAAATCCTAGCCCTAGGCCTAAGCCTAACAGTAACCCTGGGAAAGTATGTCAGCCTGGTGTTAGGCTTCTTGCCAAGGAAAAAGCCGTGAAAGCAGCCATGTTGTGGCACTTTTGCACTCCCTTTTGGATGCCTTTCACAGCTGCAGTGTGCCTGGAACTCAGGGCTTCCTGCTTTTAAAATCCTAGCCCTAGGCCGAACCCCAACCCTAAGACGAGAAAGGCAAATCAGCCAGGAATTAGGCATGTCCCCATGGAAAAAGCTGTGGAGGCAGGCATGTTGTGGTACTTTTGCGCTCTTCTTGGCTAGTCCTTCGCAGCTGCTGTGTTCTTGGAACTCAGGGCTTTCTGGTTAATAGAGCCCTTACCCTAGGCGTAACTCAAACCTTAACCCTAGGAAGGAAAATCAGCCTATGGTTCGGGATGGTCTCATGGAAATATCAGTGGTGGCAGCCAAGTTGCGTCACTTTTGCGCTCCCCTTGGGATGCCTTTTGCAGCTGCAGTGTGCCTGGAGCCCAGGGCTTCCTGGTTTTAAAAGTCCTAGGCCTAAGCCTAACAGTAACCCTAGGAAGGTAAATCAGCCGGGTATTAGGGTTCTTCCTAAGGGAAAAGCCGTGAAAGCAGCCATGTTGTGGCACTTCTGCACTCCCTTTGGGATGCCTATGGCAGATGAAGTAAGCCTGGAACTCAGGGCTTCCTGGTTAAAAAAATTCAAGCCCTAGGCTGAACCCTAACCCTAACCCTAGGCAGATAAATCAGCCTAGGTATAGGGATGGTGCCAAGGAAAAAGCTGTGAAAGCTGCCATGTTGTTGCACTTTTGTACTCCCCTTGGGATGCCTTGAACAGCTGCAGTGTGCCTGGAGCTAAGGGCTTCCTAGTTTTAAAAATCCTAGCCCTAGGCCTAAGCCTAACAGTAACCCTAGGAATGTAAATCAACCGGGTATTAGGGTTCTTCCTAAGGGAAAAGCCGTGAAAGCAGCCATGTTGTGGCACTTCTGCACTCCCTTTGGGATGCCTTTGGCAGATGAAGTAAGCCTGGAACTCAGGGCTTCCTGGTTAAAGAAATCCCAGCCCTAGGCTGAACCCTAACCCTAACCCTAGGCAGATAAATCAGCCTAGGTATAGGGATGGTGCCAAGGAAAAAGCTGTGAAAGCTGCCATGTTGTTGCACTTTTGTACTCCCCTTGGGATGCCTTGAACAGCAGCAGTGTGCCTGGAGCCCAGGGCTTCCTAGTTTTAAAAATCCTAGCCCTAGGCCTAAGCCTAACAGTAACCCTGGGAAAGTATGTCAGCCTGGTGTTAGGCTTCTTGCCAAGGAAAAAGCCGTGAAAGCAGCCATGTTGTGGCACTTTTGCACTCCCTTTTGGATGCCTTTCACAGCTCCAGTGTGCCTGGAACTCAGGGCTTCCTGCTTTTAAAAATCCTAGCCCTAGGCCGAACCCCAACCCTAAGACGAGAAAGGCAAATCAGCCAGGAATTAGGCATGTCCCCAAGGAAAAAGCTGTGGAGGCAGGCATGTTGTGGTACTTTTGCGCTCTTCTTGGCTAGTCCTTCGCAGCTGCTGTGTTCTTGGAACTCAGGGCTTTCTGGTTAATAGAGCCCTTACCCTAGGCGTAACTCAAACCTTAACCCTAGGAAGGAAAATCAACCTATGGTTCGGGATGGTCTCATGGAAATATCAGTGGTGGCAGCCAAGTTGCGTCACTTTTGCGCTCCCCTTGGGATGCCTTTTGCAGCTGCAGTGTGCCTGGAGCCCAGGGCTTCCTGGTTTTAAAAGTCCTAGGCCTAAGCCTAACAGTAACCCTAGGAAGGTAAATCAGCCGGGTATTAGGGTTCTTCCTAAGGGAAAAGCCGTGAAAGCAGCCATGTTGTGGCACTTCTGCACTCCCTTTGGGATGCCTTTGGCAGATGAAGTAAGCCTGGAACTCAGGGCTTCCTGGTTAAAAAAATTCAAGCCCTAGGCTGAAGCCTAACCCTAACCCTAGGCAGATAAATCAGCCTAGGTATAGGGATGGTGCCAAGGAAAAAGCTGTGAAAGCTGCCATGTTGTTGCACTTTTGTACTCCCCTTGGGATGCCTTGAACAGCTGCAGTGTGCCTGGAGCTAAGGGCTTCCTAGTTTCAAAAATCCTAGCCCTAGGCCTAAGCCTAACAGTAACCCTGGGAAAATATGTCAGCCTGGTGTTAGGCGTCTTGCCAAGGAAAAAGCCGTGAAAGCAGCCATGTTGTGGCACTTTTGCACTCCCTTTTGGATGCCTTTCACAGCTCCAGTGTGCCTGGAACTCAGGGCTTCCTGATTTTAAAAATCCTAGCCCTAGGCCGAACCCCAACCCTAAGACGAGAAAGGCAAATCAGCCAGGAATTAGGCATGTCCCCAAGGAAAAAGCTGTGGAGGCAGGCATGTTGTGGTACTTTTGCGCTCTTGTTGGCTAGTCCTTCGCAGCTGCTGTGTTCTTGGAACTCAGGGCTTTCTGGTTAATAGAACCCTTACCCTAGGCGTAACTCAAACCTTAACCCTAGGAAGGAAAATCAGCCTATGGTTTGGGATGGTCTCATGGAAATATCAGTGGTGGCAGCCAAGTTGCGTCACTTTTGCGCTCCCCTTGGGATGCCTTTTGCAGCTGCAGTGTGCCTGGAGCCCAGGGCTTCCTGGTTTTAAAAGTCCTAGGCCTAAGCCTAACAGTAACCCTAGGAAGGTAAATCAGCCGGGTATTAGGGTTCTTCCTAAGGGAAAAGCCGTGAAAGTAGCCATGTTGTGGCACTTCTGCACTCCCTTTGGGATGCCTTTGGCAGATGAAGTAAGCCTGGAACTCAGGGCTTCCTGGTTAAAGAAATCCAAGCCCTAGG
This sequence comes from Ammospiza caudacuta, assembly GCF_027887145.1. Taxonomy (NCBI): domain Eukaryota; kingdom Metazoa; phylum Chordata; class Aves; order Passeriformes; family Passerellidae; genus Ammospiza; species Ammospiza caudacuta. Next base: position 164,727 of record NW_026682943.1, on the reverse strand, counting down.
CTGAACCCTAACCCTAACCCCAGGCAGATAAATCAGCCTAGGTATAGGGATGGTGCCAAGGAAAAAGCTGTGAAAGCTGCCATGTTGTTGCACTTTTGTACTCCCCTTGGGATGCCTTGAACAGCTGCAGTGTGCCTGGAGCCCAGGGCTTCCTAGTTTCAAAAATCCTAGCCCTAGGCCTAAGCCTAACAGTAACCCTGGGAAAGTAAATCAGCCTGATGTTAGGTTTCTTGCCAAGGAAAAAGCCGTGAAAGCAGCCATGTTGTGGCACTTTTGCACTCCCTTTTGGATGCCTTTCACAGCTCCAGTGTGCCTGGAACTCAGGGCTTCCTGCTTTTAAAAATCCTAGCCCTAGGCCGAACCCCAACCCTAAGACGAGAAAGGCAAATCAGCCAGGAATTAGGCATGTCCCCAAGGAAAAAGCTGTGGAGGCAGGCATGTTGTGGTACTTTTGCACTCTTCTTGGCTAGTCCTTCGCAGCTGCTGTGTTCTTGGAACTCAGGGCTTTCTGGTTAATAGAACCCTTACCCTAGGCGTAACTCAAACCTTAACCCTAGGAAGGAAAATCAACCATTGGTTCGGGATGGTCTCATGGAAATATCAGTGGTGGCAGCCAAGTTGCGTCACTTTTGCGCTCCCCTTGGGATGCCTTTTGCAGCTGCAGTGTGCCTGGAGCCCAGGGCTTCCTGGTTTTAAAAGTCCTAGGCCTAAGCCTAACAGTAACCCTAGGAAGGTAAATCAGCCGGGTATTAGGCTTCTTGCCAAGGAAAAAGCCGTGAAAGCAGCCATGTTGTGGCACTTCTGCACTCCCTTTGGGATGCCTTTGGCAGATGAAGTAAGCCTGGAACTCAGGGCTTCCTGGTTAAAAAAATTCAAGCCCTAGGCTGAACCCTAACCCTAACCCTAGGCAGATAAATCAGCCTAGGTATAGGGATGGTGCCAAGGAAAAAGCTGTGAAAGCTGCCATGTTGTTGCACTTTTGTACTCCCCTTGGGATGCCTTGAACAGCTGCAGTGTGCCTGGAGCCCAGGGCTTCCTAGTTTCAAAAATCCTAGCCCTAGGCCTAAGCCTAACAGTAACCCTGGGAAAGTAAATCAGCCTGATGTTAGGCTTCTTGCCAAGGAAAAAGCCGTGAAAGCAGCCATGTTGTGGCACTTCTGCACTCCCTTTGGGATGCCTTTGGCAGATGAAGTAAGCCTGGAACTCAGGGCTTCCTGGTTAAAGAAATCCAAGCCCTAGGCTGAACCCTAACCCTAACCCTAGGCAGATAAATCAGCCTAGGTATAGGGATGGTGCCAAGGAAAAAGCTGTGAAAGCTGCCATGTTGTTGCACTTTTGTACTCCCCTTGGGATGCCTTGAACAGCTGCAGTGTGCCTGGAGCTAAGGGCTTCCTAGTTTCAAAAATCCTAGCCCTAGGCCTAAGCCTAACAGTAACCCTGGGAAAGTAAATCAGCCTGATGTTAGGCTTCTTGCCAAGGAAAAAGCCGTGAAAGCAGCCATGTTGTGGCACTTCTGCACTCCCTTTGGGATGCCTTTGGCAGATGAAGTAAGCCTGGAACTCAGGGCTTCCTGGTTAAAGAAATCCAAGCCCTAGGCTGAACCCTAACCCTAACCCTAGGCAGATAAATCAGCCTAGGTATAGGGATGGTGCCAAGGAAAAAGCTGTGAAAGCTGCCATGTTGTTGCACTTTTGTACTCCCCTTGGGATGCCTTGAACAGCTGCAGTGTGCCTGGAGCTAAGGGCTTCCTAGTTTCAAAAATCCTAGCCCTAGGCCTAAGCCTAACAGTAACCCTGGGAAAGTAAATCAGCCTGATGTTAGGCTTCTTGCCAAGGAAAAAGCCGTGAAACAGCCATGTTGTGGCACTTTTGCACTCCCTTTTGGATGCCTTTCACAGCTCCAGTGTGCCTGGAACTCAGGGCTTCCTGATTTTAAAAATCCTAGCCCTAGGCCGAACCCCAACCCTATGACGAGAAAGGCAAATCAGCCAGGAATTAGGCATGTCCCCAAGGAAAAAGCTGTGGAGGCAGGCATGTTGTGGTACTTTTGCGCTCTTCTTGGCTAGTCCTTCGCAGCTGCTGTGTTCTTGGAACTCAGGGCTTTCTGGTTAATAGAACCCTTACCCTAGGCGTAACTCAAACCTTAACCCTAGGAAGGAAAATCAGCCTATGGTTTGGGATGGTCTCATGGAAATATCAGTGGTGGCAGCCAAGTTGCGTCACTTTTGCGCTCCCCTTGGGATGCCTTTTGCAGCTGCAGTGTGCCTGGAGCCCAGGGCTTCCTGGTTTTAAAAGTCCTAGGCCTAAGCCTAACAGTAACCCTAGGAAGGTAAATCAGCCGGGTATTAGGGTTCTTCCTAAGGGAAAAGCCGTGAAAGCAGCCATGTTGTGGCACTTCTGCACTCCCTTTGGGATGCCTTTGGCAGATGAAGTAAGCCTGGAACTCAGGGCTTCCTGGTTAAAGAAATCCAAGCCCTAGGCTGAACCCTAACCCTAACCCTAGGCAGATAAATCAGCCTAGGTATAGGGATGGTGCCAAGGAAAAAGCTGTGAAAGCTGCCATGTTGTTGCACTTTTGTACTCCCCTTGGGATGCCTTGAACAGCTGCAGTGTGCCTGGAGCTAAGGGCTTCCTAGTTTTAAAAATCCTAGCCCTAGGCCTAAGCCTAACAGTAACCCTGGGAAAGTAAATCAGCCTGATGTTAGGCTTCTTGCCAAGGAAAAAGCCGTGAAAGCAGCCATGTTGTGGCACTTTTGCACTCCCTTTTGGATGCCTTTCACAGCTCCAGTGTGCCTGGAACTCAGGGCTTCCTGCTTTTAAAAATCCTAGCCCTAGGCCGAACCCCAACCCTAAGACGAGAAAGGCAAATCAGCCAGGAATTAGGCATGTCCCCAAGGAAAAAGCTGTGGAGGCAGGCATGTTGTGGTACTTTTGCGCTCTTCTTGGCTAGTCCTTCGCAGCTGCTGTGTTCTTGGAACTCAGGGCTTTCTGGTTAATAGAGCCCTTACCCTAGGCGTAACTCAAACCTTAACCCTAGGAAGGAAAATCAACCTATGGTTCGGGATGGTCTCATGGAAATATCAGTGGTGGCAGCCAAGTTGCGTCACTTTTGCGCTCCCCTTGGGATGCCTTTTGCAGCTGCAGTGTGCCTGGAGCCCAGGGCTTCCTGGTTTTAAAAGTCCTAGGCCTAAGCCTAACAGTAACCCTAGGAAGGTAAATCAGCCGGGTATTAGGGTTCTTCCTAAGGGAAAAGCCGTGAAAGCAGCCATGTTGTGGCACTTCTGCACTCCCTTTGGGATGCCTTTGGCAGATGAAGTAAGCCTGGAACTCAGGGCTTCCTGGTTAAAAAAATTCAAGCCCTAGGCTGAAGCCTAACCCTAACCCTAGGCAGATAAATCAGCCTAGGTATAGGGATGGTGCCAAGGAAAAAGCTGTGAAAGCTGCCATGTTGTTGCACTTTTGTACTCCCCTTGGGATGCCTTGAACAGCTGCAGTGTGCCTGGAGCTAAGGGCTTCCTAGTTTCAAAAATCCTAGCCCTAGGCCTAAGCCTAACAGTAACCCTGGGAAAATATGTCAGCCTGGTGTTAGGCGTCTTGCCAAGGAAAAAGCCGTGAAAGCAGCCATGTTGTGGCACTTTTGCACTCCCTTTTGGATGCCTTTCACAGCTCCAGTGTGCCTGGAACTCAGGGCTTCCTGCTTTTAAAAATCCTAGCCCTAGGCCGAACCCCAACCCTAAGACGAGAAAGGCAAATCAGCCAGGAATTAGGCATGTCCCCAAGGAAAAAGCTGTGGAGGCAGGCATGTTGTGGTACTTTTGCGCTCTTCTTGGCTAGTCCTTCGCAGCTGCTGTGTTCTTGGAACTCAGGGCTTTCTGGTTAATAGACCCTTACCCTAGGCGTAACTCAAACCTTAACCCTAGGAAGGAAAATCAGCCTATGGTTCGGGATGGTCTCATGGAAATATCAGTGGTGGCAGCCAAGTTGCGTCACTTTTGCGCTCCCCTTGGGATGCCTTTTGCAGCTGCAGTGTGCCTGGAGCCCAGGGCTTCCTGGTTTTAAAAGTCCTAGGCCTAAGCCTAACAGTAACCCTAGGAAGGTAAATCAGCCGGGTATTAGGGTTCTTCCTAAGGGAAAAGCCGTGAAAGCAGCCATGTTGTGGCACTTCTGCACTCCCTTTGGGATGCCTTTGGCAGATGAAGTAAGCCTGGAACTCAGGGCTTCCTGGTTAAAGAAATCCAAGCCCTAGGCTGAACCCTAACCCTAACCCTAGGCAGATAAATCAGCCTAGGTATAGGGATGGTGCCAAGGAAAAAGCTGTGAAAGCTGCCATGTTGTTGCACTTTTGTACTCCCCTTGGGATGCCTTGAACAGCTGCAGTGTGCCTGGAGCTAAGGGCTTCCTAGTTTCAAAAATCCTAGCCCTAGGCCTAAGCCTAACAGTAACCCTGGGAAAGTAAATCAGCCTGATGTTAGGCTTCTTGCCAAGGAAAAAGCCGTGAAACAGCCATGTTGTGGCACTTTTGCACTCCCTTTTGGATGCCTTTCACAGCTCCAGTGTGCCTGGAACTCAGGGCTTCCTGATTTTAAAAATCCTAGCCCTAGGCCGAACCCCAACCCTAAGACGAGAAAGGCAAATCAGCCAGGAATTAGGCATGTCCCCAAGGAAAAAGCTGTGGAGGCAGGCATGTTGTGGTACTTTTGCGCTCTTGTTGGCTAGTCCTTCGCAGCTGCTGTGTTCTTGGAACTCAGGGCTTTCTGGTTAATAGAACCCTTACCCTAGGCGTAACTCAAACCTTAACCCTAGGAAGGAAAATCAGCCTATGGTTTGGGATGGTCTCATGGAAATATCAGTGGTGGCAGCCAAGTTGCGTCACTTTTGCGCTCCCCTTGGGATGCCTTTTGCAGCTGCAGTGTGCCTGGAGCCCAGGGCTTCCTGGTTTTAAAAGTCCTAGGCCTAAGCCTAACAGTAACCCTAGGAAGGTAAATCAGCCGGGTATTAGGGTTCTTCCTAAGGGAAAAGCCGTGAAAGTAGCCATGTTGTGGCACTTCTGCACTCCCTTTGGGATGCCTTTGGCAGATGAAGTAAGCCTGGAACTCAGGGCTTCCTGGTTAAAGAAATCCAAGCCCTAGGCTGAACCCTAACCCTAACCCCAGGCAGATAAATCAGCCTAGGTATAGGGATGGTGCCAAGGAAAAAGCTGTGAAAGCTGCCATGTTGTTGCACTTTTGTACTCCCCTTGGGATGCCTTGAACAGCTGCAGTGTGCCTGGAGCCCAGGGCTTCCTAGTTTCAAAAATCCTAGCCCTAGGCCTAAGCCTAACAGTAACCCTGGGAAAGTAAATCAGCCTGATGTTAGGTTTCTTGCCAAGGAAAAAGCCGTGAAAGCAGCCATGTTGTGGCACTTTTGCACTCCCTTTTGGATGCCTTTCACAGCTCCAGTGTGCCTGGAACTCAGGGCTTCCTGATTTTAAAAATCCTAGCCCTAGGCCGAACCCCAACCCTAAGACGAGAAAGGCAAATCAGCCAGGAATTAGGCATGTCCCCAAGGAAAAAGCTGTGGAGGCAGGCATGTTGTGGTACTTTTGCACTCTTCTTGGCTAGTCCTTCGCAGCTGCTGTGTTCTTGGAACTCAGGGCTTTCTGGTTAATAGAACCCTTACCCTAGGCGTAACTCAAACCTTAACCCTAGGAAGGAAAATCAACCATTGGTTCGGGATGGTCTCATGGAAATATCAGTGGTGGCAGCCAAGTTGCGTCACTTTTGCGCTCCCCTTGGGATGCCTTTTGCAGCTGCAGTGTGCCTGGAGGCCAGGGCTTCCTGGTTTTAAAAGTCCTAGGCCTAAGCCTAACAGTAACCCTAGGAAGGTAAATCAGCCGGGTATTAGGCTTCTTGCCAAGGAAAAAGCCGTGAAAGCAGCCATGTTGTGGCACTTCTGCACTCCCTTTGGGATGCCTTTGGCAGATGAAGTAAGCCTGGAACTCAGGGCTTCCTGGTTAAAAAAATTCAAGCCCTAGGCTGAACCCTAACCCTAACCCTAGGCAGATAAATCAGCCTAGGTATAGGGATGGTGCCAAGGAAAAAGCTGTGAAAGCTGCCATGTTGTTGCACTTTTGTACTCCCCTTGGGATGCCTTGAACAGCTGCAGTGTGCCTGGAGCCCAGGGCTTCCTAGTTTTAAAAATCCTAGCCCTAGGCCTAAGCCTAACAGTAACCCTGGGAAGGTAAATCAGCCTGATGTTAGGCTTCTTGCCAAGGAAAAAGCCGTGAAAGCAGCCATGTTGTGGCACTTCTGCACTCCCTTTGGGATGCCTTTGGCAGATGAAGTAAGCCTGGAACTCAGGGCTTCCTGGTTAAAGAAATCCAAGCCCTAGGCTGAACCCTAACCCTAACCCTAGGCAGATAAATCAGCCTAGGTATAGGGATGGTGCCAAGGAAAAAGCTGTGAAAGCTGCCATGTTGTTGCACTTTTGTACTCCCCTTGGGATGCCTTGAACAGCTGCAGTGTGCCTGGAGCTAAGGGCTTCCTAGTTTCAAAAATCCTAGCCCTAGGCCTAAGCCTAACAGTAACCCTGGGAAACTAAATCAGCCTGGTGTTAGGCTTCTTGCCAAGGAAAAAGCCGTGAAAGCAGCCATGTTGTGGCACTTCTGCACTCCCTTTGGGATGCCTTTGGCAGATGAAGTAAGCCTGGAACTCAGGGCTTCCTGGTTAAAGAAATCCAAGCCCTAGGCTGAACCCTAACCCTTACCCTAGGCAGATAAATCAGCCTAGGTATAGGGATGGTGCCAAGGAAAAAGATGTGAAAGCTGCCATGTTGTTGCACTTTTGTACTCCCCTTGGGATGCCTTGAACAGCTGCAGTGTGCCTGGAGCTAAGGGCTTCCTAGTTTCAAAAATCCTAGCCCTAGGCCTAAGCCTAACAGTAACCCTGGGAAAGTAAATCAGCCTGATGTTAGGCTTCTTGCCAAGGAAAAAGCCGTGAAAGCAGCCATGTTGTGGCACTTTTGCACTCCCTTTTGGATGCCTTTCACAGCTCCAGTGTGCCTGGAACTCAGGGCTTCCTGATTTTAAAAATCCTAGCCCTAGGCCGAACCCCAACCCTATGACGAGAAAGGCAAATCAGCCAGGAATTAGGCATGTCCCCAAGGAAAAAGCTGTGGAGGCAGGCATGTTGTGGTACTTTTGCGCTCTTCTTGGCTAGTCCTTCGCAGCTGCTGTGTTCTTGGAACTCAGGGCTTTCTGGTTAATAGAACCCTTACCCTAGGCGTAACTCAAACCTTAACCCTAGGAAGGAAAATCAGCCTATGGTTTGGGATGGTCTCATGGAAATATCAGTGGTGGCAGCCAAGTTGCGTCACTTTTGCGCTCCCCTTGGGATGCCTTTTGCAGCTGCAGTGTGCCTGGAGCCCAGGGCTTCCTGGTTTTAAAAGTCCTAGGCCTAAGCCTAACAGTAACCCTAGGAAGGTAAATCAGCCGGGTATTAGGGTTCTTCCTAAGGGAAAAGCCGTGAAAGCAGCCATGTTGTGGCACTTCTGCACTCCCTTTGGGATGCCTTTGGCAGATGAAGTAAGCCTGGAACTCAGGGCTTCCTGGTTAAAGAAATCCAAGCCCTAGGCTGAACCCTAACCCTAACCCTAGGCAGATAAATCAGCCTAGGTATAGGGATGGTGCCAAGGAAAAAGCTGTGAAAGCTGCCATGTTGTTGCACTTTTGTACTCCCCTTGGGATGCCTTGAACAGCTGCAGTGTGCCTGGAGCTAAGGGCTTCCTAATTTCAAAAATCCTAGCCCTAGGCCTAAGCCTAACAGTAACCCTGGGAAAGTAAATCAGCCTGATGTTAGGCTTCTTGCCAAGGAAAAAGCCGTGAAAGCAGCCATGTTGTGGCACTTTTGCACTCCCTTTTGGATGCCTTTCACAGCTCCAGTGTGCCTGGAACTCAGGGCTTCCTGCTTTTAAAAATCCTAGCCCTAGGCCGAACCCCAACCCTAAGACGAGAAAGGCAAATCAGCCAGGAATTAGGCATGTCCCCAAGGAAAAAGCTGTGGAGGCAGGCATGTTGTGGTACTTTTGCGCTCTTCTTGGCTAGTCCTTCGCAGCTGCTGTGTTCTTGGAACTCAGGGCTTTCTGGTTAATAGAACCCTTACCCTAGGCGTAACTCAAACCTTAAGCCTAGGAAGGAAAATCAGCCTATGGTTCGGGATGGTCTCATGGAAATATCAGTGGTGGCAGCCAAGTTGCGTCACTTTTGCGCTCCCCTTGGGATGCCTTTTGCAGCTGCAGTGTGCCTGGAGCCCAGGGCTTCCTGGTTTTAAAAGTCCTAGGCCTAAGCCTAACAGTAACCCTAGGAAGGTAAATCAGCCGGGTATTAGGGTTCTTCCTAAGGGAAAAGCCGTGAAAGCAGCCATGTTGTGGCACTTCTGCACTCCCTTTGGGATGCCTTTGGCAGATGAAGTAAGCCTGGAACTCAGGGCTTCCTGGTTAAAGAAATCCAAGCCCTAGGCTGAACCCTAACCCTAACCCTAGGCAGATAAATCAGCCTAGGTATAGGGATGGTGCCAAGGAAAAAGCTGTGAAAGCTGCCATGTTGTTGCACTTTTGTACTCCCCTTGGGATGCCTTGAACAGCTGCAGTGTGCCTGGAGCCAAGGGCTTCCTAGTTTTAAAAATCCTAGCCCTAGGCCTAAGCCTAACAGTAACCCTGGGAAAGTAAATCAGCCTGATGTTAGGTTTCTTGCCAAGGAAAAAGCCGTGAAAGCAGCCATGTTGTGGCACTTTTGCACTCCCTTTTGGATGCCTTTCACAGCTCCAGTGTGCCTGGAACTCAGGGCTTCCTGATTTTAAAAATCCTAGCCCTAGGCCGAACCCCAACCCTAAGACGAGAAAGGCAAATCAGCCAGGAATTAGGCATGTCCCCAAGGAAAAAGCTGTGGAGGCAGGCATGTTGTGGTACTTTTGCGCTCTTCTTGGCTAGTCCTTCGCAGCTGCTGTGTTCTTGGAACTCAGGGCTTTCTGGTTAATAGAACCCTTACCCTAGGCGTAACTCAAACCTTAACCCTAGGAAGGAAAATCAGCCTATGGTTCGGGATGGTCTCATGGAAATATCAGTGGTGGCAGCCAAGTTGCGTCACTTTTGCGCTCCCCTTGGGATGCCTTTTGCAGCTGCAGTGTGCCTGGAGGCCAGGGCTTCCTGGTTTTAAAAGTCCTAGGCCTAAGCCTAACAGTAACCCTAGGAAGGTAAATCAGCCGGGTATTAGGGTTCTTCCTAAGGGAAAAGCCGTGAAAGCAGCCATGTTGTGGCACTTCTGCACTCCCTTTGGGATGCCTTTGGCAGATGAAGTAAGCCTGGAACTCAGGGCTTCCTGGTTAAAGAAATCCAAGCCCTAGGCTGAACCCTAACCCTAACCCTAGGCAGATAAATCAGCCTAGGTATAGGGATGGTGCCAAGGAAAAAGCTGTGAAAGCTGCCATGTTGTTGCACTTTTGTACTCCCCTTGGGATGCCTTGAACAGCTGCAGTGTGCCTGGAGCTAAGGGCTTCCTAATTTCAAAAATCCTAGCCCTAGGCCTAAGCCTAACAGTAACCCTGGGAAAGTAAATCAGCCTGATGTTAGGCTTCTTGCCAAGCAAAAAGCCGTGAAAGCAGCCATGTTGTGGCACTTCTGCACTCCCTTTGGGATGCCTTTGGCAGATGAAGTAAGCCTGGAACTCAGGGCTTCCTGGTTAAAGAAATCCAAGCCCTAGGCTGAACCCTAACCCTAACCCTAGGCAGATAAATCAGCCTAGGTATAGGGATGGTGCCAAGGAAAAAGCTGTGAAAGCTGCCATGTTGTTGCACTTTTGTACTCCCCTTGGGATGCCTTGAACAGCTGCAGTGTGCCTGGAGCTAAGGGCTTCCTAGTTTTAAAAATCCTAGCCCTAGGCCTAAGCCTAACAGTAACCCTGGGAAAGTATGTCAGCCTGATGTTAGGCTTCTTGCCAAGGAAAAAGCCGTGAAAGCAGCCATGTTGTGGCACTTTTGCACTCCCTTTTGGATGCCTTTCACAGCTCCAGTGTGCCTGGAACTCAGGGCTTCCTGATTTTAAAAATCCTAGCCCTAGGCCGAACCCCAACCCTAAGACGAGAAAGGCAAATCAGCCAGGAATTAGGCATGTCCCCAAGGAAAAAGCTGTGGAGGCAGGCATGTTGTGGTACTTTTGCGCTCTTCTTGGCTAGTCCTTCGCAGCTGCTGTGTTCTTGGAACTCAGGGCTTTCTGGTTAATAGAACCCTTACCCTAGGCGTAACTCAAACCTTAACCCTAGGAAGGAAAATCAGCCTATGGTTCGGGATGGTCTCATGGAAATATCAGTGGTGGCAGCCAAGTTGCGTCACTTTTGCGCTCCCCTTGGGATGCCTTTTGCAGCTGCAGTGTGCCTGGAGGCCAGGGCTTCCTGGTTTTAAAAGTCCTAGGCCTAAGCCTAACAGTAACCCTAGGAAGGTAAATCAGCCGGGTATTAGGGTTCTTCCTAAGGGAAAAGCCGTGAAAGCAGCCATGTTGTGGCACTTCTGCACTCCCTTTGGGATGCCTTTGGCAGATGAAGTAAGCCTGGAACTCAGGGCTTCCTGGTTAAAGAAATCCAAGCCCTAGGCTGAACCCTAACCCTAACCCTAGGCAGATAAATCAGCCTAGGTATAGGGATGGTGCCAAGGAAAAAGCTGTGAAAGCTGCCATGTTGTTGCACTTTTGTACTCCCCTTGGGATGCCTTGAACAGCTGCAGTGTGCCTGGAGCCCAGGGCTTCCTAGTTTCAAAAATCCTAGCCCTAGGCCTAAGCCTAACAGTAACCCTGGGAAAGTAAATCAGCCTGATGTTAGGTTTCTTGCCAAGGAAAAAGCCGTGAAAGCAGCCATGTTGTGGCACTTTTGCACTCCCTTTTGGATGCCTTTCACAGCTCCAGTGTGCCTGGAACTCAGGGATTCCTGCTTTTAAAAATCCTAGCCCTAGGCCGAACCCCAACCCTATGACGAGAAAGGCAAATCAGCCAGGAATTAGGCATGTCCCCAAGGAAAAAGCTGTGGAGGCAGGCATGTTGTGGTACTTTTGCGCTCTTCTTGGCTAGTCCTTCGCAGCTGCTGTGTTCTTGGAACTCAGGGCTTTCTGGTTAATAGACCCTTACCCTAGGCGTAACTCAAACCTTAAGCCTAGGAAGGAAAATCAGCCTATGGTTCGGGATGGTCTCATGGAAATATCAGTGGTGGCAGCCAAGTTGCGTCACTTTTGCGCTCCCCTTGGGATGCCTTTTGCAGCTGCAGTGTGCCTGGAGCCCAGGGCTTCCTGGTTTTAAAAGTCCTAGGCCTAAGCCTAACAGTAACCCTAGGAAGGTAAATCAGCCGGGTATTAGGGTTCTTCCTAAGGGAAAAGCCGTGAAAGCAGCCATGTTGTGGCACTTCTGCACTCCCTTTGGGATGCCTTTGGCAGATGAAGTAAGCCTGGAACTCAGGGCTTCCTGGTTAAAGAAATCCAAGCCCTAGGCTGAACCCTAACCCTAACCCTAGGCAGATAAATCAGCCTAGGTATAGGGATGGTGCCAAGGAAAAAGCTGTGAAAGCTGCCATGTTGTTGCACTTTTGTACTCCCCTTGGGATGCCTTGAACAGCTGCAGTGTGCCTGGAGCTAAGGGCTTCCTAGTTTCAAAAATCCTAGCCCTAGGCCTAAGCCTAACAGTAACCCTGGGAAAGTATGTCAGCCTGATGTTAGGCTTCTTGCCAAGGAAAAAGCCGTGAAAGCAGCCATGTTGTGGCACTTTTGCACTCCCTTTTGGATGCCTTTCACAGCTCCAGTGTGCCTGGAACTCAGGGCTTCCTGCTTTTAAAAATCCTAGCCCTAGGCCGAACCCCAACCCTATGACGAGAAAGGCAAATCAGCCAGGAATTAGGCATGTCCCCAAGGAAAAAGCTGTGGAGGCAGGCATGTTGTGGTACTTTTGCGCTCTTCTTGGCTAGTCCTTCGCAGCTGCTGTGTTCTTGGAACTCAGGGCTTTCTGGTTAATAGACCCTTACCCTAGGCGTAACTCAAACCTTAACCCTAGGAAGGAAAATCAGCCTATGGTTCGGGATGGTCTCATGGAAATATCAGTGGTGGCAGCCAAGTTGCGTCACTTTTGCGCTCCCCTTGGGATGCCTTTCGCAGCTGCAGTGTGCCTGGAGCCCAGGGCTTCCTGGTTTTAAAAGTCCTAGGCCTAAGCCTAACAGTAACCCTAGGAAGGTAAATCAGCCGGGTATTAGGGTTCTTCCTAAGGGAAAAGCCGTGAAAGCAGCCATGTTGTGGCACTTCTGCACTCCCTTTGGGATGCCTTTGGCAGATGAAGTAAGCCTGGAACTCAGGGCTTCCTGGTTAAAGAAATCCAAGCCCTAGGCTGAACCCTAACCCTAACCCTAGGCAGATAAATCAGCCTAGGTATAGGGATGGTGCCAAGGAAAAAGCTGTGAAAGCTGCCATGTTGTTGCACTTTTGTACTCCCCTTGGGATGCCTTGAACAGCTGCAGTGTGCCTGGAGCCCAGGGCTTCCTAGTTTCAAAAATCCTAGCCCTAGGCCTAAGCCTAACAGTAACCCTGGGAAAGTATGTCAGCCTGATGTTAGGCTTCTTGCCAAGGAAAAAGCCGTGAAAGCAGCCATGTTGTGGCACTTTTGCACTCCCTTTTGGATGCCTTTCACAGCTCCAGTGTGCCTGGAACTCAGGGCTTCCTGATTTTAAAAATCCTAGCCCTAGGCCGAACCCCAACCCTATGACGAGAAAGGCAAATCAGCCAGGAATTAGGCATGTCCCCAAGGAAAAAGCTGTGGAGGCAGGCATGTTGTGGTACTTTTGCGCTCTTCTTGGCTAGTCCTTCGCAGCTGCTGTGTTCTTGGAACTCAGGGCTTTCTGGTTAATAGAACCCTTACCCTAGGCGTAACTCAAACCTTAACCCTAGGAAGGAAAATCAACCTATGGTTCGGGATGGTCTCATGGAAATATCAGTGGTGGCAGCCAAGTTGCGTCACTTTTGCGCTCCCCTTGGGATGCCTTTTGCAGCTGCAGTGTGCCTGGAGCCCAGGGCTTCCTGGTTTTAAAAGTCCTAGGCCTAAGCCTAACAGTAACCCTAGGAAGGTAAATCAGCCGGGTATTAGGCTTCTTGCCAAGGAAAAAGCCGTGAAAGCAGCCATGTTGTGGCACTTCTGCACTCCCTTTGGGATGCCTTTGGCAGATGAAGTAAGCCTGGAACTCAGGGCTTCCTGGTTAAAAAAATTCAAGCCCTAGGCTGAACCCTAACCCTAACCCTAGGCAGATAAATCAGCCTAGGTATAGGGATGGTGCCAAGGAAAAAGCTGTGAAAGCTGCCATGTTGTTGCACTTTTGTACTCCCCTTGGGATGCCTTGAACAGCTGCAGTGTGCCTGGAGCTAAGGGCTTCCTAGTTTCAAAAATCCTAGCCCTAGGCCTAAGCCTAACAGTAACCCTGGGAAAGTAAATCAGCCTGATGTTAGGCTTCTTGCCAAGGAAAAAGCCGTGAAAGCAGCCATGTTGTGGCACTTCTGCACTCCCTTTGGGATGCCTTTGGCAGATGAAGTAAGCCTGGAACTCAGGGCTTCCTGGTTAAAGAAATCCAAGCCCTAGGCTGAACCCTAACCCTAACCCTAGGCAGATAAATCAGCCTAGGTATAGGGATGGTGCCAAGGAAAAAGCTGTGAAAGCTGCCATGTTGTTGCACTTTTGTACTCCCCTTGGGATGCCTTGAACAGCTGCAGTGTGCCTGGAGCTAAGGGCTTCCTAGTTTCAAAAATCCTAGCCCTAGGCCTAAGCCTAACAGTAACCCTGGGAAAGTAAATCAGCCTGATGTTAGGCTTCTTGCCAAGGAAAAAGCCGTGAAAGCAGCCATGTTGTGGCACTTCTGCACTCCCTTTGGGATGCCTTTGGCAGATGAAGTAAGCCTGGAACTCAGGGCTTCCTGGTTAAAGAAATCCAAGCCCTAGGCTGAACCCTAACCCTAACCCTAGGCAGATAAATCAGCCTAGGTATAGGGATGGTGCCAAGGAAAAAGCTGTGAAAGCTGCCATGTTGTTGCACTTTTGTACTCCCCTTGGGATGCCTTGAACAGCTGCAGTGTGCCTGGAGCTAAGGGCTTCCTAATTTCAAAAATCCTAGCCCTAGGCCTAAGCCTAACAGTAACCCTGGGAAAGTAAATCAGCCTGATGTTAGGTTTCTTGCCAAGGAAAAAGCCGTGAAAGCAGCCATGTTGTGGCACTTTTGCACTCCCTTTTGGATGCCTTTCACAGCTCCAGTGTGCCTGGAACTCAGGGCTTCCTGATTTTAAAAATCCTAGCCCTAGGCCGAACCCCAACCCTAAGACGAGAAAGGCAAATCAGCCAGGAATTAGGCATGTCCCCAAGGAAAAAGCTGTGGAGGCAGGCATGTTGTGGTACTTTTGCACTCTTCTTGGCTAGTCCTTCGCAGCTGCTGTGTTCTTGGAACTCAGGGCTTTCTGGTTAATAGACCCTTACCCTAGGCGTAACTCAAACCTTAACCCTAGGAAGGAAAATCAGCCTATGGTTCGGGATGGTCTCATGGAAATATCAGTGGTGGCAGCCAAGTTGCGTCACTTTTGCGCTCCCCTTGGGATGCCTTTTGCAGCTGCAGTGTGCCTGGAGCCCAGGGCTTCCTGGTTTTAAAAGTCCTAGGCCTAAGCCTAACAGTAACCCTAGGAAGGTAAATCAGCCGGGTATTAGGGTTCTTCCTAAGGGAAAAGCCGTGAAAGCAGCCATGTTGTGGCACTTCTGCACTCCCTTTGGGATGCCTTTGGCAGATGAAGTAAGCCTGGAACTCAGGGCTTCCTGGTTAAAGAAATCCAAGCCCTAGGCTGAACCCTAACCCTAACCCTAGGCAGATAAATCAGCCTAGGTATAGGGATGGTGCCAAGGAAAAAGCTGTGAAAGCTGCCATGTTGTTGCACTTTTGTACTCCCCTTGGGATGCCTTGAACAGCTGCAGTGTGCCTGGAGCTAAGGGCTTCCTAATTTCAAAAATCCTAGCCCTAGGCCTAAGCCTAACAGTAACCCTGGGAAAGTAAATCAGCCTGATGTTAGGCTTCTTGCCAAGGAAAAAGCCGTGAAACAGCCATGTTGTGGCACTTTTGCACTCCCTTTTGGATGCCTTTCACAGCTCCAGTGTGCCTGGAACTCAGGGCTTCCTGCTTTTAAAAATCCTAGCCCTAGGCCGAACCCCAACCCTAAGACGAGAAAGGCAAATCAGCCAGGAATTAGGCATGTCCCCAAGGAAAAAGCTGTGGAGGCAGGCATGTTGTGGTACTTTTGCGCTCTTCTTGGCTAGTCCTTCGCAGCTGCTGTGTTCTTGGAACTCAGGGCTTTCTGGTTAATAGAACCCTTACCCTAGGCGTAACTCAAACCTTAAGCCTAGGAAGGAAAATCAGCCTATGGTTCGGGATGGTCTCATGGAAATATCAGTGGTGGCAGCCAAGTTGCGTCACTTTTGCGCTCCCCTTGGGATGCCTTTTGCAGCTGCAGTGTGCCTGGAGCCCAGGGCTTCCTGGTGTTAAAAGTCCTAGGCCTAAGCCTAACAGTAACCCTAGGAAGGTAAATCAGCCGGGTATTAGGGTTCTTCCTAAGGGAAAAGCCGTGAAAGCAGCCATGTTGTGGCACTTCTGCACTCCCTTTGGGATGCCTTTGGCAGATGAAGTAAGCCTCCAACTCAGGGCTTCCTGGTAAAAAAAATCCAAGCCCTAGGCTGAACCCTAACCCTAACCCTAGGCAGATAAATCAGCCTAGGTATAGGGATGGTGCCAAGGAAAAAGCTGTGAAAGCTGCCATGTTGTTGCACTTTTGTACTCCCCTTGGGATGCCTTGAACAGCTGCAGTGTGCCTGGAGCCCAGGGCTTCCTAGTTTCAAAAATCCTAGCCCTAGGCCTAAGCCTAACAGTAACCCTGGGAAAGTAAATCGGCCTGATGTTAGGTTTCTTGCCAAGGAAAAAGCCGTGAAAGCAGCCATGTTGTGGCACTTTTGCACTCCCTTTTGGATGCCTTTCACAGCTCCAGTGTGCCTGGAACTCAGGGTATCCTGCTTTTAAAAATCCTAGCCCTAGGCCGAACCCCAACCCTAAGACGAGAAAGGCAAATCAGCCAGGAATTAGGCATGTCCCCAAGGAAAAAGCTGTGGAGGCAGGCATGTTGTGGTACTTTTGCGCTCTTCTTGGCTAGTCCTTCGCAGCTGCTGTGTTCTTGGAACTCAGGGCTTTCTAGTTAATAGACCCTTACCCTAGGCGTAACTCAAACCTTAACCCTAGGAAGGAAAATCAGCCTATGGTTCGGGATGGTCTCATGGAAATATCAGTGGCGGCAGCCAAGTTGCGTCACTTTTGCGCTCCCCTTGGGATGCCTTTTGCAGCTGCAGTGTGCCTGGAGCCCAGGGCTTCCTGGTTTTAAAAGTCCTAGGCCTAAGCCTAACAGTAACCCTAGGAAGGTAAATCAGCCGGGTATTAGGGTTCTTCCTAAGGGAAAAGCCGTGAAAGCAGCCATGTTGTGGCACTTCTGCACTCCCTTTGGGATGCCTTTGGCAGATGAAGTAAGCCTGGAACTCAGGGCTTCCTGGTTAAAAAAAATTAAAGCCCTAGGCTGAACCCTAACCCTAACCCTAGGCAGATAAATCAGCCTAGGTATAGGGATGGTGCCAAGGAAAAAGCTGTGAAAGCTGCCATGTTGTTGCACTTTTGTACTCCCCTTGGGATGCCTTGAACAGCTGCAGTGTGCCTGGAGCTAAGGGCCTCCTAGTTTCAAAAATCCTAGCCCTAGGCCTAAGCCTAACAGTAACCCTGGGAAAGTAAATCAGCCTGATGTTAGGCTTCTTGCCAAGGAAAAAGCCGTGAAACAGACATGTTGTGGCACTTTTGCACTCCCTTTTGGATGCCTTTCACAGCTCCAGTGTGCCTGGAACTCAGGGCTTCCTGCTTTTAAAAATCCTAGCCCTAGGCCGAACCCCAACCCTAAGACGAGAAAGGCAAATCAGCCAGGAATTAGGCATGTCCCCAAGGAAAAAGCTGTGGAGGCAGGCATGTTGTGGTACTTTTGCGCTCTTCTTGGCTAGTCCTTCGCAGCTGCTGTGTTCTTGGAACTCAGGCCTTTCTGGTTAATAGAACCCTTACCCTAGGCGTAACTCAAACCTTAACCCTAGGAAGGAAAATCAACCTATGGTTCGGGATGGTCTCATGGAAATATCAGTGGTGGCAGCCAAGTTGCATCACTTTTGCGCTCCCCTTGGGATGCCTTTTGCAGCTGCAGTGTGCCTGGAGCCCAGGGCTTCCTGGTTTTAAAAGTCCTAGGCCTAAGCCTAACAGTAACCCTAGGAAGGTAAATCAGCCGGGTATTAGGGTTCTTCCTAAGGGAAAAGCCGTGAAAGCAGCCATGTTGTGGCACTTCTGCACTCCCTTTGGGATGCCTTTGGCAGATGAAGTAAGCCTGGAACTCAGGGCTTCCTGGTTAAAAAAATTCAAGCCCTAGGCTGAACCCTAACCCTAACCCTAGGCAGATAAATCAGCCTAGGTATAGGGATGGTGCCAAGGAAAAAGCTGTGAAAGCTGCCATGTTGTTGCACTTTTGTACTCCCCTTGGGATGCCTTGAACAGCTGCAGTGTGCCTGGAGCTAAGGGCTTCCTAGTTTCAAAAATCCTAGCCCTAGGCCTAAGCCTAACAGTAACCCTGGGAAAGTAAATCAGCCTGATGTTAGGCTTCTTGCCAAGCAAAAAGCCGTGAAAGCAGCCATGTTGTGGCACTTCTGCACTCCCTTTGGGATGCCTTTGGCAGATGAAGTAAGCCTGGAACTCAGGGCTTCCTGGTTAAAGAAATCACAGCCCTAGGCTGAACCCTAACCCTAACCCTAGGCAGATAAATCAGCCTAGGTATAGGGATGGTGCCAAGGAAAAAGCTGTGAAAGCTGCCATGTTGTTGCACTTTTGTACTCCCCTTGGGATGCCTTGAACAGCTGCAGTGTGCCTGGAGCCCAGGGCTTCCTAGTTTCAAAAATCCTAGCCCTAGGCCTAAGCCTAACAGTAACCCTGGGAAAGTAAATCAGCCTGATGTTAGGCTTCTTGCCAAGGAAAAAGCCGTGAAAGCAGCCATGTTGTGGCACTTCTGCACTCCCTTTGGGATGCCTTTGGCAGATGAAGTAAGCCTGGAACTCAGGGCTTCCTGGTTAAAGAAATCCAAGCCCTAGGCTGAACACTAACCCTAACCCTAGGCAGATAAATCAGCCTAGGTATAGGGATGGTGCCAAGGAAAAAGCTGTGAAAGCTGCCATGTTGCTGCACTTTTCTACTCCCCTTGGGATGCCTTGAACAGCTGCAGTGTGCCTGGAGCTAAGGGCTTCCTAGTTTCAAAACTCCTAGCCCTAGGCCTAAGCCTAACAGTAACCCTGGGAAAGTAAATCAGCCTGATGTTAGGCTTCTTGCCAAGGAAAAAGCCGTGAAACAGCCATGTTGTGGCACTTTTGCACTCCCTTTTGGATGCCTTTCACAGCTCCAGTGTGCCTGGAACTCAGGGCTTCCTGCTTTTAAAAATCCTAGCCCTAGGCCGAACCCCAACCCTAAGACGAGAAAGGCAAATCAGCCAGGAATTAGGCATGTCCCCAAGGAAAAAGCTGTGGAGGCAGGCATGTTGTGGTACTTTTGCGCTCTTCTTGGCTAGTCCTTCGCAGCTGCTGTGTTCTTGGAACTCAGGGCTTTCTGGTTAATAGAACCCTTACCCTAGGCGTAACTCAAACCTTAACCCTAGGAAGGAAAATCAGCCTATGGTTCGGGATGGTCTCATGGAAATATCAGTGGTGGCAGCCAAGTTGCGTCACTTTTGCGCTCCCCTTGGGATGCCTTTTGCAGCTGCAGTGTGCCTGGAGCCCAGGGCTTCCTGGTTTTAAAAGTCCTAGGCCTAAGCCTAACAGTAACCCTAGGAAGGTAAATCAGCCGGGTATTAGGGTTCTTCCTAAGGGAAAAGCCATGAAAGCAGCCATGTTGTGGCACTTTTGCACTCCCTTTTGGATGCCTTTGGCAGATGAAGTAAGCCTGGAACTCAGGGCTTCCTGGTTAAAGAAATCCAAGCCCTAGGCTGAACCCTAACCCTAACCCTAGGCAGATAAATCAGCCTAGGTATAGGGATGGTGCCAAGGAAAAAGCTGTGAAAGCTGCCATGTTGTTGCACTTTTGTACTCCCCTTGGGATGCCTTGAACAGCTGCAGTGTGCCTGGAGCCCAGGGCTTCCTAGTTTCAAAAATCCTAGCCCTAGGCCTAAGCCTAACAGTAACCCTGGGAAAGTAAATCAGCCTGATGTTAGGTTTCTTGCCAAGGAAAAAGCCGTGAAAGCAGCCATGTTGTGGCACTTTTGCACTCCCTTTTGGATGCCTTTCACAGCTTCAGTGTGCCTGGAACTCAGGGCTTCCTGCTTTTAAAAATCCTAGCCCTAGGCCGAACCCCAACCCTAAGACGAGAAAGGCAAATCAGCCAGGAATTAGGCATGTCCCCAAGGAAAAAGCTGTGGAGGCAGGCATGTTGTGGTACTTTTGCGCTCTTCTTGGCTAGTCCTTCGCAGCTGCTGTGTTCTTGGAACTCAGGGCTTTCTGGTTAATAGAACCCTTACCCTAGGCGTAACTCAAACCTTAACCCTAGGAAGGAAAATCAGCCTATGGTTCGGGATGGTCTCATGGAAATATCAGTGGTGGCAGCCAAGTTGCGTCACTTTTGCGCTCCCCTTGGGATGCCTTTTGCAGCTGCAGTGTGCCTGGAGCCCAGGGCTTCCTGGTTTTAAAAGTCCTAGGCCTAAGCCTAACAGTAACCCTAGGAAGGTAAATCAGCCGGGTATTAGGGTTCTTCCTAAGGGAAAAGCCGTGAAAGCAGCCATGTTGTGGCACTTCTGCACTCCCTTTGGGATGCCTTTGGCAGATGAAGTAAGCCTGGAACTCAGGGCTTCCTGGTAAAAAAAATTCAAGCCCTAGGCTGAACCCTAACCCTAACCCTAGGCAGATAAATCAGCCTAGGTATTGGGATAATGCCAAGGAAAAAGCTGTGAAAGCTGCCATGTTGTTGCACTTTTGTACTCCCCTTGGGATGCCTTGAACAGCTGCAGTGTGCCTGGAGCTAAGGGCCTCCTAGTTTCAAAAATCCTAGCCCTAGGCCTAAGCCTAACAGTAACCCTGGGAAAGTAAATCAGCCTGATGTTAGGCTTCTTGCCAAGGAAAAAGCCGTGAAAGCAGCCATGTTGTGGCACTTTTGCACTCCCTTTTGGATGCCTTTCACAGCTGCAGTGTGCCTGGAACTCAGGGCTTCCTGCTTTTAAAAATCCTAGCCCTAGGCCGAACCCCAACCCTAAGACGAGAAAGGCAAATCAGCCAGGAATTAGGCATGTCCCCAAGGAAAAAGCTGTGGAGGCAGGCATGTTGTGGTACTTTTGCGCTCTTCTTGGCTAGTCCTTCGCAGCTGCTGTGTTCTTGGAACTCAGGGCTTTCTGGTTAATAGAACCCTTACCCTAGGCGTAACTCAAACCTTAACCCTAGGAAGGAAAATCAGCCTATGGTTCGGGATGGTCTCATGGAAATATCAGTGGTGGCAGCCAAGTTGCGTCACTTTTGCGCTCCCCTTGGGATGCCTTTTGCAGCTGCAGTGTGCCTGGAGGCCAGGGCTTCCTGGTTTTAAAAGTCCTAGGCCTAAGCCTAACAGTAACCCTAGGAAGGTAAATCAGCCGGGTATTAGGGTTCTTCCTAAGGGAAAAGCCGTGAAAGCAGCCATGTTGTGGCACTTCTGCACTCCCTTTGGGATGCCTTTGGCAGATGAAGTAAGCCTGGAACTCAGGGCTTCCTGGTTAAAAAAATTCAAGCCCTAGGCTGAACCCTAACCCTAACCCTAGGCAGATAAATCAGCCTAGGTATAGGGATGGTGCCAAGGAAAAAGCTGTGAAAGCTGCCATGCTGTTGCACTTTTGTACTCCCCTTGGGATGCCTTGAACAGCTGCAGTGTGCCTGGAGCTAAGGGCTTCCTAGTTTCAAAAATCCTAGCCCTAGGCCTAAGCCTAACAGTAACCCTGGGAAAGTAAATCAGCCTGATGTTAGGCTTCTTGCCAAGGAAAAAGCCGTGAAAGCAGCCATGTTGTGGCACTTCTGCACTCCCTTTGGGATGCCTTTGGCAGATGAAGTAAGCCTGGAACTCAGGGCTTCCTGGTTAAAGAAATCCAAGCCCTAGGCTGAACCCTAACCCTAACCCTAGGCAGATAAATCAGCCTAGGTATAGGGATGGTGCCAAGGAAAAAGCTGTGAAAGCTGCCATGTTGTTGCACTTTTGTACTCCCCTTGGGATGCCTTGAACAGCTGCAGTGTGCCTGGAGCTAAGGGCTTCCTAGTTTCAAAAATCCTAGCCCTAGGCCTAAGCCTAACAGTAACCCTGGGAAAGTAAGTCAGCCTGATGTTAGGCTTCTTGCCAAGGAAAAAGCCGTGAAACAGCCATGTTGTGGCACTTTTGCACTCCCTTTTGGATGCCTTTCACAGCTTCAGTGTGCCTGGAACTCAGGGCTTCCTGCTTTTAAAAATCCTAGCCCTAGGCCGAACCCCAACCCTAAGACGAGAAAGGCAAATCAGCCAGGAATTAGGCATGTCCCCAAGGAAAAAGCTGTGGAGGCAGGCATGTTGTGGTACTTTTGCGCTCTTCTTGGCTAGTCCTTCGCAGCTGCTGTGTTCTTGGAACTCAGGGCTTTCTGGTTAATAGAACCCTTACCCTAGGCGTAACTCAAACCTTAACCCTAGGAAGGAAAATCAGCCTATGGTTCGGGATGGTCTCATGGAAATATCAGTGGTGGCAGCCAAGTTGCGTCACTTTTGCGCTCCCCTTGGGATGCCTTTTGCAGCTGCAGTGTGCCTGGAGGCCAGGGCTTCCTGGTTTTAAAAGTCCTAGGCCTAAGCCTAACAGTAACCCTAGGAAGGTAAATCAGCCGGGTATTAGGGTTCTTCCTAAGGGAAAAGCCGTGAAAGCAGCCATGTTGTGGCACTTCTGCACTCCCTTTGGGATGCCTTTGGCAGATGAAGTAAGCCTGGAACTCAGGGCTTCCTGGTTAAAGAAATCCAAGCCCTAGGCTGAACCCTAACCCTAACCCTAGGCAGATAAATCAGCCTAGGTATAGGGATGGTGCCAAGGAAAAAGCTGTGAAAGCTGCCATGTTGTTGCACTTTTGTAATCCCCTTGGGATGCCTTGAACAGCTGCAGTGTGCCTGGAGCCCAGGGCTTCCTAGTTTCAAAAATCCTAGCCCTAGGCCTAAGCCTAACAGTAACCCTGGGAAAGTAAATCAGCCTGATGTTAGGTTTCTTGCCAAGGAAAAAGCCGTGAAAGCAGCCATGTTGTGGCACTTTTGCACTCCCTTTTGGATGCCTTTCACAGCTCCAGTGTGCCTGGAACTCAGGGCTTCCTGCTTTTAAAAATCCTAGCCCTAGGCCGAACCGCAACCCTAAGACGAGAAAGGCAAATCAGCCAGGAATTAGGCATGTCCCCAAGGAAAAAGCTGTGGAGGCAGGCATGTTGTGGTACTTTTGCGCTCTTCTTGGCTAGTCCTTCGCAGCTGCTGTGTTCTTGGAACTCAGGGCTTTCTGGTTAATAGACCCTTACCCTAGGCGTAACTCAAACCTTAACCCTAGGAAGGAAAATCAGCCTATGGTTCGGGATGGTCTCATGGAAATATCAGTGGTGGCAGCCAAGTTGCGTCACTTTTGCGCTCCCCTTGGGATGCCTTTCGCAGCTGCAGTGTGCCTGGAGCCCAGGGCTTCCTGGTTTTAAAAGTCCTAGGCCTAAGCCTAACAGTAACCCTAGGAAGGTAAATCAGCCGGGTATTAGGGTTCTTCCTAAGGGAAAAGCCGTGAAAGCAGCCATGTTGTGGCACTTCTGCACTCCCTTTGGGATGCCTTTGGCAGATGAAGTAAGCCTGGAACTCAGGGCTTCCTGGTTAAAGAAATCCAAGCCCTAGGCTGAACCCTAACCCTAACCCTAGGCAGATAAATCAGCCTAGGTATAGGGATGGTGCCAAGGAAAAAGCTGTGAAAGCTGCCATGTTGTTGCACTTTTGTACTCCCCTTGGGATGCCTTGAACAGCTGCAGTGTGCCTGGAGCCCAGGGCTTCCTAGTTTCAAAAATCCTAGCCCTAGGCCTAAGCCTAACAGTAACCCTGGGAAAGTATGTCAGCCTGGTGTTAGGCTTCTTGCCAAGGAAAAAGCCGTGAAACAGACATGTTGTGGCACTTTTGCACTCCCTTTTGGATGCCTTTCACAGCTCCAGTGTGCCTGGAACTCAGGGCTTCCTGATTTTAAAAATCCTAGCCCTAGGCCGAACCCCAACCCTAAGACGAGAAAGGCAAATCAGCCAGGAATTAGGCATGTCCCCAAGGAAAAAGCTGTGGAGGCAGGCATGTTGTGGTACTTTTGCGCTCTTCTTGGCTAGTCCTTCGCAGCTGCTGTGTTCTTGGAACTCAGGGCTTTCTGGTTAATAGACCCTTACCCTAGGCGTAACTCAAACCTTAACCCTAGGAAGGAAAATCAACCTATGGTTCGGGATGGTCTCATGGAAATATCAGTGGTGGCAGCCAAGTTGCGTCACTTTTGCGCTCCCCTTGGGATGCCTTTCGCAGCTGCAGTGTGCCTGGAGCCCAGGGCTTCCTGGTTTTAGAAGTCCTAGGCCTAAGCCTAACAGTAACCCTAGGAAGGTAAATCAGCCGGGTATTAGGGTTCTTCCTAAGGGAAAAGCCGTGAAAGCAGCCATGTTGTGGCACTTCTGCACTCCCTTTGGGATGCCTTTGGCAGATGAAGTAAGCCTGGAACTCAGGGCTTCCTGGTTAAAAAAATTCAAGCCCTAGGCTGAACCCTAACCCTAACCCTAGGCAGATAAATCAGCCTAGGTATAGGGATGGTGCCAAGGAAAAAGCTGTGAAAGCTGCCATGTTGTTGCACTTTTGTACTCCCCTTGGGATGCCTTGAACAGCTGCAGTGTGCCTGGAGCTAAGGGCTTCCTAGTTTCAAAAATCCTAGCCCTAGGCCTAAGCCTAACAGTAACCCTGGGAAAGTAAATCAGCCTGATGTTAGGCTTCTTGCCAAGCAAAAAGCCGTGAAAGCAGCCATGTTGTGGCACTTCTGCACTCCCTTTGGGATGCCTTTGGCAGATGAAGTAAGCCTGGAACTCAGGGCTTCCTGGTTAAAGAAATCCAAGCCCTAGGCTGAACCCTAACCCTAACCCTAGGCAGATAAATCAGCCTAGGTATAGGGATGGTGCCAAGGAAAAAGCTGTGAAAGCTGCCATGTTGTTGCACTTTTGTACTCCCCTTGGGATGCCTTGAACAGCTGCAGTGTGCCTGGAGGTAAGGGCTTCCTAGTTTCAAACATCCTAGCCCTAGGCCTAAGCCTAACAGTAACCCTGGGAAAGTAAATCAGCCTGATGTTAGGCTTCTTGCCAAGGAAAAAGCCGTGAAAGCAGCCATGTTGTGGCACTTCTGCACTCCCTTTGGGATGCCTTTGGCAGATGAAGTAAGCCTGGAACTCAGGGCTTCCTGGTTAAAGAAATCCAAGCCCTAGGCTGAACCCTAACCCTAACCCTAGGCAGATAAATCAGCCTAGGTATAGGGATGGTGCCAAGGAAAAAGCTGTGAAAGCTGCCATGTTGTGGCACTTTTGCACTCCCTTTTGGATGCCTTTCACAGCTCCAGTGTGCCTGGAACTCAGGGCTTCCTGCTTTTAAAAATCCTAGCCCTAGGCCTAAGCCTAACAGTAACCCTGGGAAGGTAAGTCAGCCTGATGTTAGGCGTCTTGCCAAGGAAAAAGCCGTGAAAGCAGCCATGTTGTGGCACTTTTGCACTCCCTTTTGGATGCCTTTCACAGCTGCAGTGTGCCTGGAACTCAGGGCTTCCTGCTTTTAAAATCCTAGCCCTAGGCCGAACCCCAACCCTAAGACGAGAAAGGCAAATCAGCCAGGAATTAGGCATGTCCCCAAGGAAAAAGCTGTGGAGGCAGGCATGTTGTGGTACTTTTGCGCTCTTCTTGGCTAGTCCTTCGCAGCTGCTGTGTTCTTGGAACTCAGGGCTTTCTGGTTAATAGAACCCTTACCCTAGGCGTAACTCAAACCTTAAGCCTAGGAAGGAAAATCAACCTATGGTTCGGGATGGTCTCATGGAAATATCAGTGGTGGCAGCCAAGTTGCGTCACTTTTGCGCTCCCCTTGGGATGCCTTTTGCAGCTGCAGTGTGCCTGGAGCCCAGGGCTTCCTGGTTTTAAAAGTCCTAGGCCTAAGCCTAACAGTAACCCTAGGAAGGTAAATCAGCCGGGTATTAGGGTTCTTCCTAAGGGAAAAGCCGTGAAAGCAGCCATGTTGTGGCACTTCTGCACTCCCTTTGGGATGCCTTTGGCAGATGAAGTAAGCCTGGAACTCAGGGCTTCCTGGTTAAAAAAATTCAAGCCCTAGGCTGAACCCTAACCCTAACCCTAGGCAGATAAATCAGCCTAGGTATAGGGATGGTGCCAAGGAAAAAGCTGTGAAAGCTGCCATGTTGTTGCACTTTTGTACTCCCCTTGGGATGCCTTGAACAGCTGCAGTGTGCCTGGAGCTAAGGGCTTCCTAGTTTCAAAAATCCTAGCCCTAGGCCTAAGCCTAACAGTAACCCTGGGAAAGTAAATCAGCCTGATGTTAGGCTTCTTGCCAAGGAAAAAGCCGTGAAAGCAGCCATGTTGTGGCACTTCTGCACTCCCTTTGGGATGCCTTTGGCAGATGAAGTAAGCCTGGAACTCAGGGCTTCCTGGTTAAAGAAATCCAAGCCCTAGGCTGAACCCTAACCCTAACCCTAGGCAGATAAATCAGCCTAGGTATAGGGATGGTGCCAAGGAAAAAGCTGTGAAAGCTGCCATGTTGTTGCACTTTTGTACTCCCCTTGGGATGCCTTGAACAGCTGCAGTGTGCCTGGAGGTAAGGGCTTCCTAGTTTCAAAAATCCTAGCCCTAGGCCTAAGCCTAACAGTAACCCTGGGAAAGTATGTCAGCCTGGTGTTAGGCTTCTTGCCAAGGAAAAAGCCGTGAAACAGCCATGTTGTGGCACTTTTGCACTCCCTTTTGGATGCCTTTCACAGCTCCAGTGTGCCTGGAACTCAGGGCTTCCTGCTTTTAAAAATCCTAGCCCTAGGCCGAACCGCAACCCTAAGACGAGAAAGGCAAATCAGCCAGGAATTAGGCATGTCCCCAAGGAAAAAGCTGTGGAGGCAGGCATGTTGTGGTACTTTTGCGCTCTTCTTGGCTAGTCCTTCGCAGCTGCTGTGTTCTTGGAACTCAGGGCTTTCTGGTTAATAGAACCCTTACCCTAGGCGTAACTCAAACCTTAACCCTAGGAAGGAAAATCAGCCTATGGTTCGGTATGGTCTCATGGAAATATCAGTGGTGGCAGCCAAGTTGCGTCACTTTTGCGCTCCCCTTGGGATGCCTTTTGCAGCTGCAGTGTGCCTGGAGCCCAGGGCTTCCTGGTTTTAAAAGTCCTAGGCCTAAGCCTAACAGTAACCCTAGGAAGGTAAATCAGCCGGGTATTAGGGTTCTTCCTAAGGGAAAAGCCGTGAAAGCAGCCATGTTGTGGCACTTCTGCACTCCCTTTGGGATGCCTTTGGCAGATGAAGTAAGCCTGGAACTCAGGGCTTCCTGGTAAAAAAAATTCAAGCCCTAGGCTGAACCCTAACCCTAACCCTAGGCAGATAAATCAGCCTAGGTATAGGGATGGTGCCAAGGAAAAAGCTGTGAAAGCTGCCATGTTGTTGCACTTTTGTACTCCCCTTGGGATGCCTTGAACAGCTGCAGTGTGCCTGGAGCTAAGGGCCTCCTAGTTTCAAAAACCCTAGCCCTAGGCCTAAGCCTAACAGTAACCCTGGGAAAGTAAATCAGCCTGATGTTAGGCTTCTTGCCAAGCAAAAAGCCGTGAAAGCAGCCATGTTGTGGCACTTCTGCACTCCCTTTGGGATGCCTTTGGCAGATGAAGTAAGCCTGGAACTCAGGGCTTCCTGGTTAAAGAAATCCAAGCCCTAGGCTGAACCCTAACCCTAACCCTAGGCAGATAAATCAGCCTAGGTATAGGGATGGTGCCAAGGAAAAAGCTGTGAAAGCTGCCATGTTGTTGCACTTTTGTACTCCCCTTGGGATGCCTTGAACAGCTGCAGTGTGCCTGGAGGTAAGGGCTTCCTAGTTTCAAAAATCCTAGCCCTAGGCCTAAGCCTAACAGTAACCCTGGGAAAGTAAATCAGCCTGATGTTAGGCTTCTTGCCAAGGAAAAAGCCGTGAAAGCAGCCATGTTGTGGCACTTCTGCACTCCCTTTGGGATGCCTTTGGCAGATGAAGTAAGCCTGGAACTCAGGGCTTCCTGGTTAAAGAAATCCAAGCCCTAGGCTGAACCCTAACCCTAACCCTAGGCAGATAAATCAGCCTAGGTATAGGGATGGTGCCAAGGAAAAAGCTGTGAAAGCTGCCATGTTGTGGCACTTTTGCACTCCCTTTTGGATGCCTTTCACAGCTCCAGTGTGCCTGGAACTCAGGGCTTCCTGCTTTTAAAAATCCTAGCCCTAGGCCTAAGCCTAACAGTAACCCTGGGAAGGTAAGTCAGCCTGATGTTAGGCGTCTTGCCAAGGAAAAAGCCGTGAAAGCAGCCATGTTGTGGCACTTTTGCACTCCCCTTGGGATGCCTTTTGCAGCTGCAGTGTGCCTGGAGCCCAGGGCTTCCTGCTTTTAAAAATCCTAGCCCTAGGCCGAACCCCAACCCTAAGACGAGAAAGGCAAATCAGCCAGGAATTAGGCATGTCCCCAAGGAAAAAGCTGTGGAGGCAGGCATGTTGTGGTACTTTTGCGCTCTTCTTGGCTAGTCCTTCGCAGCTGCTGTGTTCTTGGAACTCAGGGCTTTCTGGTTAATAGAACCCTTACCCTAGGCGTAACTCAAACCTTAAGCCTAGGAAGGAAAATCAACCTATGGTTCGGGATGGTCTCATGGAAATATCAGTGGTGGCAGCCAAGTTGCGTCACTTTTGCGCTCCCCTTGGGATGCCTTTTGCAGCTGCAGTGTGCCTGGAGCCCAGGGCTTCCTGGTTTTAAAAGTCCTAGGCCTAAGCCTAACAGTAACCCTAGGAAGGTAAATCAGCCGGGTATTAGGGTTCTTCCTAAGGGAAAAGCCGTGAAAGCAGCCATGTTGTGGCACTTCTGCACTCCCTTTGGGATGCCTTTGGCAGATGAAGTAAGCCTGGAACTCAGGGCTTCCTGGTTAAAAAAATTCAAGCCCTAGGCTGAACCCTAACCCTAACCCTAGGCAGATAAATCAGCCTAGGTATAGGGATGGTGCCAAGGAAAAAGCTGTGAAAGCTGCCATGTTGTTGCACTTTTGTACTCCCCTTGGGATGCCTTGAACAGCTGCAGTGTGCCTGGAGCTAAGGGCTTCCTAGTTTCAAAAATCCTAGCCCTAGGCCTAAGCCTAACAGTAACCCTGGGAAAGTAAATCAGCCTGATGTTAGGCTTCTTGCCAAGCAAAAAGCCGTGAAAGCAGCCATGTTGTGGCACTTCTGCACTCCCTTTGGGATGCCTTTGGCAGATGAAGTAAGCCTGGAACTCAGGGCTTCCTGGTTAAAGAAATCCAAGCCCTAGGCTGAACCCTAACCCTAACCCTAGGCAGATAAATCAGCCTAGGTATAGGGATGGTGCCAAGGAAAAAGCTGTGAAAGCTGCCATGTTGTTGCACTTTTGTACTCCCCTTGGGATGCCTTGAACAGCTGCAGTGTGCCTGGAGCTAAGGGCTTCCTAGTTTCAAAAATCCTAGCCCTAGGCCTAAGCCTAACAGTAACCCTGGGAAAGTATGTCAGCCTGGTGTTAGGCTTCTTGCCAAGGAAAAAGCCGTGAAACAGCCATGTTGTGGCACTTTTGCACTCCCTTTTGGATGCCTTTCACAGCTCCAGTGTGCCTGGAACTCAGGGCTTCCTGCTTTTAAAAATCCTAGCCCTAGGCCGAACCCCAACCCTAAGACGAGAAAGGCAAATCAGCCAGGAATTAGGCATGTCCCCAAGGAAAAAGCTGTGGAGGCAGGCATGTTGTGGTACTTTTGCGCTCTTCTTGGCTAGTCCTTCGCAGCTGCTGTGTTCTTGGAACTCAGGGCTTTCTGGTTAATAGACCCTTACCCTAGGCGTAACTCAAACCTTAACCCTAGGAAGGAAAATCAACCTATGGTTCGGGATGGTCTCATGGAAATATCAGTGGTGGCAGCCAAGTTGCGTCACTTTTGCGCTCCCCTTGGGATGCCTTTTGCAGCTGCAGTGTGCCTGGAGCCCAGGGCTTCCTGGTTTTAAAAGTCCTAGGCCTAAGCCTAACAGTAACCCTAGGAAGGTAAATCAGCCGGGTATTAGGGTTCTTCCTAAGGGAAAAGCCGTGAAAGCAGCCATGTTGTGGCACTTCTGCACTCCCTTTGGGATGCCTTTGGCAGATGAAGTAAGCCTGGAACTCAGGGCTTCCTGGTAAAAAAAATTCAAGCCCTAGGCTGAACCCTAACCCTAACCCTAGGCAGATAAATCAGCCTAGGTATAGGGATGGTGCCAAGGAAAAAGCTGTGAAAGCTGCCATGTTGTTGCACTTTTGTACTCCCCTTGGGATGCCTTGAACAGCTGCAGTGTGCCTGGAGCTAAGGGCCTCCTAGTTTCAAAAACCCTAGCCCTAGGCCTAAGCCTAACAGTAACCCTGGGAAAGTAAATCAGCCTGATGTTAGGCTTCTTGCCAAGGAAAAAGCCGTGAAAGCAGCCATGTTGTGGCACTTTTGCACTCCCTTTTGGATGCCTTTCACAGCTCCAGTGTGCCTGGAACTCAGGGCTTCCTGCTTTTAAAAATCCTAGCCCTAGGCCGAACCCCAACCCTAAGACGAGAAAGGCAAATCAGCCAGGAATTAGGCATGTCCCCAAGGAAAAAGCTGTGGAGGCAGGCATGTTGTGGTACTTTTGCGCTCTTCTTGGCTAGTCCTTCGCAGCTGCTGTGTTCTTGGAACTCAGGGCTTTCTGGTTAATAGAACCCTTACCCTAGGCGTAACTCAAACCTTAACCCTAGGAAGGAAAATCAGCCTATGGTTCGGGATGGTCTCATGGAAATATCAGTGGTGGCAGCCAAGTTGCGTCACTTTTGCGCTCCCCTTGGGATGCCTTTTGCAGCTGCAGTGTGCCTGGAGCCCAGGGCTTCCTGGTTTTAAAAGTCCTAGGCCTAAGCCTAACAGTAACCCTAGGAAGGTAAATCAGCCGGGTATTAGGGTTCTTCCTAAGGGAAAAGCCGTGAAAGCAGCCATGTTGTGGCACTTCTGCACTCCCTTTGGGATGCCTTTGGCAGATGAAGTAAGCCTGGAACTCAGGGCTTCCTGGTTAAAAAAATTCAAGCCCTAGGCTGAACCCAAACCCTAACCCTAGGCAGATAAATCAGCCTAGGTATAGGGATGGTGCCAAGGAAAAAGCTGTGAAAGCTGCCATGCTGTTGCACTTTTGTACTCCCCTTGGGATGCCTTGAACAGCTGCAGTGTGCCTGGAGCTAAGGGCTTCCTAGTTTCAAAAATCCTAGCCCTAGGCCTAAGCCTAACAGTAACCCTGGGAAAGTAAATCAGCCTGATGTTAGGCTTCTTGCCAAGGAAAAAGCCGTGAAAGCAGCCATGTTGTGGCACTTCTGCACTCCCTTTGGGATGCCTTTGGCAGATGAAGTAAGCCTGGAACTCAGGGCTTCCTGGTTAAAGAAATCCAAGCCCTAGGCTGAAGCCTAACCCTAACCCTAGGCAGATAAATCAGCCTAGGTATAGGGATGGTGCCAAGGAAAAAGCTGTGAAAGCTGCCATGTTGTTGCACTTTTGTACTCCCCTTGGGATGCCTTGAACAGCTGCAGTGTGCCTGGAGCTAAGGGCTTCCTAGTTTCAAAACTCCTAGCCCTAGGCCTAAGCCTAACAGTAACCCTGGGAAAGTAAGTCAGCCTGATGTTAGGCTTCTTGCCAAGGAAAAAGCCGTGAAACAGCCATGTTGTGGCACTTTTGCACTTCCTTTTGGATGCCTTTCACAGCTTCAGTGTGCCTGGATCTCAGGGCTTCCTGCTTTTAAAAATCCTAGCCCTAGGCCGAACCCCAACCCTAAGACGAGAAAGGCAAATCAGCCAGGAATTAGGCATGTCCCCAAGGAAAAAGCTGTGGAGGCAGGCATGTTGTGGTACTTTTGCGCTCTTCTTGGCTAGTCCTTCGCAGCTGCTGTGTTCTTGGAACTCAGGGCTTTCTGGTTAATAGAACCCTTACCCTAGGCGTAACTCAAACCTTAACCCTAGGAAGGAAAATCAGCCTATGGTTCGGGATGGTCTCATGGAAATATCAGTGGTGGCAGCCAAGTTGCGTCACTTTTGCGCTCCCCTTGGGATGCCTTTTGCAGCTGCAGTGTGCCTGGAGCCCAGGGCTTCCTGGTTTTAAAAGTCCTAGGCCTAAGCCTAACAGTAACCCTAGGAAGGTAAATCAGCCGGGTATTAGGGTTCTTCCTAAGGGAAAAGCCGTGAAAGCAGCCATGTTGTGGCACTTCTGCACTCCCTTTGGGATGCCTTTGGCAGATGAAGTAAGCCTGGAACTCAGGGCTTCCTGGTTAAAGAAATCCAAGCCCTAGGCTGAACCCTAACCCTAACCCTAGGCAGATAAATCAGCCTAGGTATAGGGATGGTGCCAAGGAAAAAGCTGTGAAAGCTGCCATGTTGTTGCACTTTTGTACTCCCCTTGGGATGCCTTGAACAGCTGCAGTGTGCCTGGAGCCCAGGGCTTCCTAGTTTCAAAAATCCTAGCCCTAGGCCTAAGCCTAACAGTAACCCTGGGAAAGTAAATCAGCCTGATGTTAGGTTTCTTGCCAAGGAAAAAGCCGTGAAAGCAGCCATGTTGTGGCACTTTTGCACTCCCTTTTGGATGCCTTTCACAGCTCCAGTGTGCCTGGAACTCAGGGCTTCCTGCTTTTAAAAATCCTAGCCCTAGGCCGAACCGCAACCCTAAGACGAGAAAGGCAAATCAGCCAGGAATTAGGCATGTCCCCAAGGAAAAAGCTGTGGAGGCAGGCATGTTGTGGTACTTTTGCGCTCTTCTTGGCTAGTCCTTCGCAGCTGCTGTGTTCTTGGAACTCAGGGCTTTCTGGTTAATAGACCCTTACCCTAGGCGTAACTCAAACCTTAACCCTAGGAAGGAAAATCAGCCTATGGTTCGGGATGGTCTCATGGAAATATCAGTGGTGGCAGCCAAGTTGCGTCACTTTTGCGCTCCCCTTGGGATGCCTTTTGCAGCTGCAGTGTGCCTGGAGCCCAGGGCTTCCTGGTTCTAAAAGTCCTAGGCCTAAGCCTAACAGTAACCCTAGGAAGGTAAATCAGCCGGGTATTAGGGTTCTTCCTAAGGGAAAAGCCGTGAAAGCAGCCATGTTGTGGCACTTCTGCACTCCCTTTGGGATGCCTTTGGCAGATGAAGTAAGCCTGGAACTCAGGGCTTCCTGGTTAAAGAAATCCAAGCCCTAGGCTGAACCCTAACCCTAACCCTAGGCAGATAAATCAGCCTAGGTATAGGGATGGTGCCAAGGAAAAAGATGTGAAAGCTGCCATGTTGTTGCACTTTTGTACTCCCCTTGGGATGCCTTGAACAGCTGCAGTGTGCCTGGAGCCCAGGGCTTCCTAGTTTCAAAAATCCTAGCCCTAGGCCTAAGCCTAACAGTAACCCTGGGAAAGTATGTCAGCCTGGTGTTAGGCTTCTTGCCAAGGAAAAAGCCGTGAAACAGCCATGTTGTGGCACTTTTGCACTCCCTTTTGGATGCCTTTCACAGCTCCAGTGTGCCTGGAACTCAGGGCTTCCTGATTTTAAAAATCCTAGCCCTAGGCCGAACCCCAACCCTATGACGAGAAAGGCAAATCAGCCAGGAATTAGGCATGTCCCCAAGGAAAAAGCTGTGGAGGCAGGCATGTTGTGGTACTTTTGCGCTCTTCTTGGCTAGTCCTTCG
Organism: Ammospiza caudacuta; assembly: GCF_027887145.1. Classification (NCBI taxonomy): domain Eukaryota; kingdom Metazoa; phylum Chordata; class Aves; order Passeriformes; family Passerellidae; genus Ammospiza; species Ammospiza caudacuta. The sequence goes on along the minus strand of NW_026682943.1, from coordinate 131,698 downwards.
CAGCTGCTGTGTTCTTGGAACTCAGGGCTTTCTGGTTAATAGAACCCTTACCCTAGGCGTAACTCAAACCTTAACCCTAGGAAGGAAAATCAGCCTATGGTTCGGGATGGTCTCATGGAAATATCAGTGGTGGCAGCCAAGTTGCGTCACTTTTGCGCTCCCCTTGGGATGCCTTTTGCAGCTGCAGTGTGCCTGGAGCCCAGGGCTTCCTGGTTTTAAAAGTCCTAGGCCTAAGCCTAACAGTAACCCTAGGAAGGTAAATCAGCCGGGTATTAGGGTTCTTCCTAAGGGAAAAGCCGTGAAAGCAGCCATGTTGTGGCACTTCTGCACTCCCTTTGGGATGCCTTTGGCAGATGAAGTAAGCCTGGAACTCAGGGCTTCCTGGTAAAAAAAATTCAAGCCCTAGGCTGAACCCTAACCCTAACCCTAGGCAGATAAATCAGCCTAGGTATAGGGATGGTGCCAAGGAAAAAGCTGTGAAAGCTGCCATGTTGTTGCACTTTTGTACTCCCCTTGGGATGCCTTGAACAGCTGCAGTGTGCCTGGAGCTAAGGGCCTCCTAGTTTCAAAAATCCTAGCCCTAGGCCTAAGCCTAACAGTAACCCTGGGAAAGTAAATCAGCCTGATGTTAGGCTTCTTGCCAAGGAAAAAGCCGTGAAAGCAGCCATGTTGTGGCACTTTTGCACTCCCTTTTGGATGCCTTTCACAGCTCTAGTGTGCCTGGAACTCAGGGCTTCCTGCTTTTAAAAATCCTAGCCCTAGGCCGAACCCCAACCCTAAGACGAGAAAGGCAAATCAGCCAGGAATTAGGCATGTCCCCAAGGAAAAAGCTGTGGAGGCAGGCATGTTGTGGTACTTTTGCGCTCTTCTTGGCTAGTCCTTCGCAGCTGCTGTGTTCTTGGAACTCAGGGCTTTCTGGTTAATAGAACCCTTACCCTAGGCGTAACTCAAACCTTAACCCTAGGAAGGAAAATCAGCCTATGGTTCGGGATGGTCTCATGGAAATATCAGTGGTGGCAGCCAAGTTGCGTCACTTTTGCGCTCCCCTTGGGATGCCTTTTGCAGCTGCAGTGTGCCTGGAGCCCAGGGCTTCCTGGTTTTAAAAGTCCTAGGCCTAAGCCTAACAGTAACCCTAGGAAGGTAAATCAGCCGGGTATTAGGGTTCTTCCTAAGGGAAAAGCCGTGAAAGCAGCCATGTTGTGGCACTTCTGCACTCCCTTTGGGATGCCTTTGGCAGATGAAGTAAGCCTGGAACTCAGGGCTTCCTGGTTAAAGAAATCCAAGCCCTAGGCTGAACCCTAACCCTAACCCTAGGCAGATAAATCAGCCTAGGTATAGGGATGGTGCCAAGGAAAAAGCTGTGAAAGCTGCCATGTTGTTGCACTTTTGTACTCCCCTTGGGATGCCTTGAACAGCTGCAGTGTGCCTGGAGCCCAGGGCTTCCTAGTTTCAAAAATCCTAGCCCTAGGCCTAAGCCTAACAGTAACCCTGGGAAAGTATGTCAGCCTGGTGTTAGGCTTCTTGCCAAGGAAAAAGCCGTGAAAGCAGCCATGTTGTGGCACTTTTGCACTCCCTTTTGGATGCCTTTCACAGCTCCAGTGTGCCTGGAACTCAGGGCTTCCTGATTTTAAAAATCCTAGCCCTAGGCCGAACCGCAACCCTATGACGAGAAAGGCAAATCAGCCAGGAATTAGGCATGTCCCCAAGGAAAAAGCTGTGGAGGCAGGCATGTTGTGGTACTTTTGCGCTCTTCTTGGGTAGTCCTTCGCAGCTGCTGTGTTCTTGGAACTCAGGGCTTTCTGGTTAATAGACCCTTACCCTAGGCGTAACTCAAACCTTAACACTAGGAAGGAAAATCAGCCTATGGTTCGGGATGGTCTCATGGAAATATCAGTGGTGGCAGCCAAGTTGCGTCACTTTTGCGCTCCCCTTGGGATGCCTTTCGCAGCTGCAGTGTGCCTGGAGCCCAGGGCTTCCTGGTTTTAAAAGTCCTAGGCCTAAGCCTAACAGTAACCCTAGGAAGGTAAATCAGCCGGGTATTAGGGTTCTTCCTAAGGGAAAAGCCGTGAAAGCAGCCATGTTGTGGCACTTCTGCACTCCCTTTGGGATGCCTTTGGCAGATGAAGTAAGCCTGGAACTCAGGGCTTCCTGGTTAAAGAAATCCAAGCCCTAGGCTGAACCCTAACCCTAACCCTAGGCAGATAAATCAGCCTAGGTATAGGGATGGTGCCAAGGAAAAAGCTGTGAAAGCTGCCATGTTGTTGCACTTTTGTACTCCCCTTGGGATTCCTTGAACAGCTGCAGTGTGCCTGGAGCTAAGGGCTTCCTAGTTTTAAAAATCCTAGCCCTAGGCCTAAGCCTAATAGTAACCCTGGGAAGGTAAGTCAGCCTGGTGTTAGGCGTCTTGCCAAGGAAAAAGCCGTGAAAGCAGCCATGTTGTGGCACTTTTGCACTCCCTTTTGGATGCCTTTCACAGCTCCAGTGTGCCTGGAACTCAGGGCTTCCTGATTTTAAAAATCCTAGCCCTAGGCCGAACCCCAACCCTATGACGAGAAAGGCAAATCAGCCAGGAATTAGGCATGTCCCCAAGGAAAAAGCTGTGGAGGCAGGCATGTTGTGGTACTTTTGCGCTCTTCTTGGCTAGTCCTTCGCAGCTGCTGTGTTCTTGGAACTCAGGGCTTTCTGGTTAATAGAACCCTTACCCTAGGCGTAACTCAAACCTTAACCCTAGGAAGGAAAATCAACCTATGGTTCGGGATGGTCTCATGGAAATATCAGTGGTGGCAGCCAAGTTGCGTCACTTTTGCGCTCCCCTTGGGATGCCTTTCGCAGCTGCAGTGTGCCTGGAGCCCAGGGCTTCCTGGTTTTAAAAGTCCTAGGCCTAAGCCTAACAGTAACCCTAGGAAGGTAAATCAGCCGGGTATTAGGGTTCTTCCTAAGGGAAAAGCCGTGAAAGCAGCCATGTTGTGGCACTTCTGCACTCCCTTTGGGATGCCTTTGGCAGATGAAGTAAGCCTGGAACTCAGGGCTTCCTGGTTAAAAAAATTCAAGCCCTAGGCTGAACCCTAACCCTAACCCTAGGCAGATAAATCAGCCTAGGTATAGGGATGGTGCAAAGGAAAAAGCTGTGAAAGCTGCCATGTTGTTGCACTTTTGTACTCCCCTTGGGATGCCTTGAACAGCTGCAGTGTGCCTGGAGCTAAGGGCTTCCTAGTTTCAAAAATCCTAGCCCTAGGCCTAAGCCTAACAGTAACCCTGGGAAAGTAAATCAGCCTGATGTTAGGCTTCTTGCCAAGGAAAAAGCCGTGAAAGCAGCCATGTTGTGGCACTTCTGCACTCCCTTTGGGATGCCTTTGGCAGATGAAGTAAGCCTGGAACTCAGGGCTTCCTGGTTAAAGAAATCCAAGCCCTAGGCTGAACCCTAACACTAACCCTAGGCAGATAAATCAGCCTAGGTATAGGGATGGTGCCAAGGAAAAAGCTGTGAAAGCTGCCATGTTGTTGCACTTTTGTACTCCCCTTGGGATGCCTTGAACAGCTGCAGTGTGCCTGGAGCTAAGGGCTTCCTAGTTTCAAAAATCCTAGCCCTAGGCCTAAGCCTAACAGTAACCCTGGGAAAGTAAATCAGCCTGATGTTAGGCTTCTTGCCAAGGAAAAAGCCGTGAAAGCAGCCATGTTGTGGCACTTCTGCACTCCCTTTGGGATGCCTTTGGCAGATGAAGTAAGCCTGGAACTCAGGGCTTCCTGGTTAAAGAAATCCAAGCCCTAGGCTGAACCCTAACCCTAACCCTAGGCAGATAAATCAGCCTAGGTATAGGGATGGTGCCAAGGAAAAAGCTGTGAAAGCTGCCATGTTGTTGCACTTTTGTACTCCCCTTGGGATGCCTTGAACAGCTGCAGTGTGCCTGGAGCTAAGGGCTTCCTAGTTTCAAAACTCCTAGCCCTAGGCCTAAGCCTAACAGTAACCCTGGGAAAGTAAATCAGCCTGATGTTAGGCTTCTTGCCAAGGAAAAAGCCGTGAAACAGCCATGTTGTGGCACTTTTGCACTCCCTTTTGGATGCCTTTCACAGCTCCAGTGTGCCTGGAACTCAGGGCTTCCTGATTTTAAATATCCTAGCCCTAGGCCGAACCCCAACCTTAAGACGAGAAAGGCAAATCAGCCAGGAATTAGGCATGTCCCCAAGGAAAAAGCTGTGGAGGCAGGCATGTTGTGGTACTTTTGCGCTCTTCTTGGCTAGTCCTTCGCAGCTGCTGTGTTCTTGGAACTCAGGGCTTTCTGGTTAATAGAACCCTTACCCTAGGCGTAACTCAAACCTTAACCCTAGGAAGGAAAATCAGCCTATGGTTCGGGATGGTCTCATGGAAATATCAGTGGTGGCAGCCAAGTTGCGTCACTTTTGCGCTCCCCTTGGGATGCCTTTTGCAGCTGCAGTGTGCCTGGAGCCCAGGGCTTCCTGGTTTTAAAAGTCCTAGGCCTAAGCCTAACAGTAACCCTAGGAAGGTAAATCAGCCGGGTATTAGGGTTCTTCCTAAGGGAAAAGCCGTGAAAGCAGCCATGTTGTGGCACTTCTGCACTCCCTTTGGGATGCCTTTGGCAGATGAAGTAAGCCTGGAACTCAGGGCTTCCTGGTTAAAGAAATCCAAGCCCTAGGCTGAACCCTAACCCTAACCCTAGGCAGATAAATCAGCCTAGGTATAGGGATGGTGCCAAGGAAAAAGCTGTGAAAGCTGCCATGTTGTTGCACTTTTGTACTCCCCTTGGGATGCCTTGAACAGCTGCAGTGTGCCTGGAGCCCAGGGCTTCCTAGTTTCAAAAATCCTAGCCCTAGGCCTAAGCCTAACAGTAACCCTGGGAAAGTATGTCAGCCTGGTGTTAGGCTTCTTGCCAAGGAAAAAGCCGTGAAAGCAGCCATGTTGTGGCACTTTTGCACTCCCTTTTGGATGCCTTTCACAGCTCCAGTGTGCCTGGAACTCAGGGCTTCCTGCTTTTAAAAATCCTAGCCCTAGGCCGAACCCCAACCCTAAGACGAGAAAGGCAAATCAGCCAGGAATTAGGCATGTCCCCAAGGAAAAAGCTGTGGAGGCAGGCATGTTGTGGTACTTTTGCGCTCTTCTTGGCTAGTCCTTCGCAGCTGCTGTGTTCTTGGAACTCAGGGCTTTCTGGTTAATAGAACCCTTACCCTAGGCGTAACTCAAACCTTAACCCTAGGAAGGAAAATCAGCCTATGGTTCGGGATGGTCTCATGGAAATATCAGTGGTGGCAGCCAAGTTGCGTCACTTTTGCGCTCCCCTTGGGATGCCTTTTGCAGCTGCAGTGTGCCTGGAGCCCAGGGCTTCCTGGTTTTAAAAGTCCTAGGCCTAAGCCTAACAGTAACCCTAGGAAGGTAAATCAGCCGGGTATTAGGGTTCTTCCTAAGGGAAAAGCCGTGAAAGCAGCCATGTTGTGGCACTTCTGCACTCCCTTTGGGATGCCTTTGGCAGATGAAGTAAGCCTGGAACTCAGGGCTTCCTGGTTAAAGAAATCCAAGCCCTAGGCTGAACCCTAACCCTAACCCTAGGCAGATAAATCAGCCTAGGTATAGGGATGGTGCCAAGGAAAAAGCTGTGAAAGCTGCCATGTTGTTGCACTTTTGTACTCCCCTTGGGATTCCTTGAACAGCTGCAGTGTGCCTGGAGCTAAGGGCTTCCTAGTTTTAAAAATCCTAGCCCTAGGCCTAAGCCTAATAGTAACCCTGGGAAGGTAAGTCAGCCTGGTGTTAGGCGTCTTGCCAAGGAAAAAGCCGTGAAAGCAGCCATGTTGTGGCACTTTTGCACTCCCTTTTGGATGCCTTTCACAGCTCCAGTGTGCCTGGAACTCAGGGCTTCCTGATTTTAAAAATCCTAGCCCTAGGCCGAACCCCAACCCTATGACGAGAAAGGCAAATCAGCCAGGAATTAGGCATGTCCCCAAGGAAAAAGCTGTGGAGGCAGGCATGTTGTGGTACTTTTGCGCTCTTCTTGGCTAGTCCTTCGCAGCTGCTGTGTTCTTGGAACTCAGGGCTTTCTGGTTAATAGAACCCTTACCCTAGGCGTAACTCAAACCTTAACCCTAGGAAGGAAAATCAACCTATGGTTCGGGATGGTCTCATGGAAATATCAGTGGTGGCAGCCAAGTTGCGTCACTTTTGCGCTCCCCTTGGGATGCCTTTCGCAGCTGCAGTGTGCCTGGAGCCCAGGGCTTCCTGGTTTTAAAAGTCCTAGGCCTAAGCCTAACAGTAACCCTAGGAAGGTAAATCAGCCGGGTATTAGGGTTCTTCCTAAGGGAAAAGCCGTGAAAGCAGCCATGTTGTGGCACTTCTGCACTCCCTTTGGGATGCCTTTGGCAGATGAAGTAAGCCTGGAACTCAGGGCTTCCTGGTTAAAAAAATTCAAGCCCTAGGCTGAACCCTAACCCTAACCCTAGGCAGATAAATCAGCCTAGGTATAGGGATGGTGCCAAGGAAAAAGCTGTGAAAGCTGCCATGTTGTTGCACTTTTGTACTCCCCTTGGGATGCCTTGAACAGCTGCAGTGTGCCTGGAGCTAAGGGCTTCCTAGTTTCAAAAATCCTAGCCCTAGGCCTAAGCCTAACAGTAACCCTGGGAAAGTAAATCAGCCTGATGTTAGGCTTCTTGCCAAGGAAAAAGCCGTGAAAGCAGCCATGTTGTGGCACTTCTGCACTCCCTTTGGGATGCCTTTGGCAGATGAAGTAAGCCTGGAACTCAGGGCTTCCTGGTTAAAGAAATCCAAGCCCTAGGCTGAACCCTAACCCTAACCCTAGGCAGATAAATCAGCCTAGGTATAGGGATGGTGCCAAGGAAAAAGCTGTGAAAGCTGCCATGTTGTTGCACTTTTGTACTCCCCTTGGGATGCCTTGAACAGCTGCAGTGTGCCTGGAGCCCAGGGCTTCCTAGTTTCAAAAATCCTAGCCCTAGGCCTAAGCCTAACAGTAACCCTGGGAAAGTAAATCAGCCTGATGTTAGGCTTCTTGCCAAGGAAAAAGCCGTGAAAGCAGCCATGTTGTGGCACTTCTGCACTCCCTTTGGGATGCCTTTGGCAGATGAAGTAAGCCTGGAACTCAGGGCTTCCTGGTTAAAGAAATCCAAGCCCTAGGCTGAACCCTAACCCTAACCCTAGGCAGATAAATCAGCCTAGGTATAGGGATGGTGCCAAGGAAAAAGCTGTGAAAGCTGCCATGTTGTTGCACTTTTGTACTCCCCTTGGGATGCCTTGAACAGCTGCAGTGTGCCTGGAGCTAAGGGCTTCCTAGTTTCAAAACTCCTAGCCCTAGGCCTAAGCCTAACAGTAACCCTGGGAAAGTAAATCAGCCTGATGTTAGGCTTCTTGCCAAGGAAAAAGCCGTGAAACAGCCATGTTGTGGCACTTTTGCACTCCCTTTTGGATGCCTTTCACAGCTCCAGTGTGCCTGGAACTCAGGGCTTCCTGATTTTAAATATCCTAGCCCTAGGCCGAACCCCAACCCTAAGACGAGAAAGGCAAATCAGCCAGGAATTAGGCATGTCCCCAAGGAAAAAGCTGTGGAGGCAGGCATGTTGTGGTACTTTTGCGCTCTTCTTGGCTAGTCCTTCGCAGCTGCTGTGTTCTTGGAACTCAGGGCTTTCTGGTTAATAGAACCCTTACCCTAGGCGTAACTCAAACCTTAACCCTAGGAAGGAAAATCAGCCTATGGTTCGGGATGGTCTCATGGAAATATCAGTGGTGGCAGCCAAGTTGCGTCACTTTTGCGCTCCCCTTGGGATGCCTTTTGCAGCTGCAGTGTGCCTGGAGCCCAGGGCTTCCTGGTTTTAAAAGTCCTAGGCCTAAGCCTAACAGTAACCCTAGGAAGGTAAATCAGCCGGGTATTAGGGTTCTTCCTAAGGGAAAAGCCGTGAAAGCAGCCATGTTGTGGCACTTCTGCACTCCCTTTGGGATGCCTTTGGCAGATGAAGTAAGCCTGGAACTCAGGGCTTCCTGGTTAAAGAAATCCAAGCCCTAGGCTGAACCCTAACCCTAACCCTAGGCAGATAAATCAGCCTAGGTATAGGGATGGTGCCAAGGAAAAAGCTGTGAAAGCTGCCATGTTGTTGCACTTTTGTACTCCCCTTGGGATGCCTTGAACAGCTGCAGTGTGCCTGGAGCCCAGGGCTTCCTAGTTTCAAAAATCCTAGCCCTAGGCCTAAGCCTAACAGTAACCCTGGGAAAGTATGTCAGCCTGGTGTTAGGCTTCTTGCCAAGGAAAAAGCCGTGAAAGCAGCCATGTTGTGGCACTTTTGCACTCCCTTTTGGATGCCTTTCACAGCTCCAGTGTGCCTAGAACTCAGGGCTTCCTGCTTTTAAAAATTCTAGCCCTAGGCCGAACCCCAACCCTAAGACGAGAAAGGCAAATCAGCCAGGAATTAGGCATGTCCCCAAGGAAAAAGCTGTGGAGGCAGGCATGTTGTGGTACTTTTGCGCTCTTCTTGGCTAGTCCTTCGCAGCTGCTGTGTTCTTGGAACTCAGGGCTTTCTGGTTAATAGAACCCTTACCCTAGGCGTAACTCAAACCTTAACCCTAGGAAGGAAAATCAGCCTATGGTTCGGGATGGTCTCATGGAAATATCAGTGGTGGCAGCCAAGTTGCGTCACTTTTGCGCTCCCCTTGGGATGCCTTTCGCAGCTGCAGTGTGCCTGGAGCCCAGGGCTTCCTGGTTTTAAAAGTCCTAGGCCTAAGCCTAACAGTAACCCTAGGAAGGTAAATCAGCCGGGTATTAGGGTTCTTCCTAAGGGAAAAGCCGTGAAAGCAGCCATGTTGTGGCACTTCTGCACTCCCTTTGGGATGCCTTTGGCAGATGAAGTAAGCCTGGAACTCAGGGCTTCCTGGTTAAAGAAATCCAAGCCCTAGGCTGAACCCTAACCATAACCCTAGGCAGATAAATCAGCCTAGGTATAGGGATGGTGCCAAGGAAAAAGCTGTGAAAGCTGCCATGTTGTTGCACTTTTGTACTCCCCTTGGGATGCCTTGAACAGCTGCAGTGTGACTGGAGCTAAGGGCTTCCTAATTTCAAAAATCCTAGCCCTAGGCCTAAGCCTAACAGTAACCCTGGGAAAGTAAATCAGCCTGATGTTAGGCTTCTTGCCAAGGAAAAAGCCGTGAAAGCAGCCATGTTGTGGCACTTTTGCACTCCCTTTTGGATGCCTTTCACAGCTCCAGTGTGCCTGGAACTCAGGGCTTCCTGCTTTTAAAAATCCTAGCCCTAGGCCGAACCCCAACCCTAAGACGAGAAAGGCAAATCAGCCAGGAATTAGGCATGTCCCCAAGGAAAAAGCTGTGGAGGCAGGCATGTTGTGGTACTTTTGCGCTCTTCTTGGCTAGTCCTTCGCAGCTGCTGTGTTCTTGGAACTCAGGGCTTTCTGGTTAATAGAACCCTTACCCTAGGCGTAACTCAAACCTTAAGCCTAGGAAGGAAAATCAGCCTATGGTTCGGGATGGTCTCATGGAAATATCAGTGGTGGCAGCCAAGTTGCGTCACTTTTGCGCTCCCCTTGGGATGCCTTTTGCAGCTGCAGTGTGCCTGGAGCCCAGGGCTTCCTGGTTTTAAAAGTCCTAGGCCTAAGCCTAACAGTAACCCTAGGAAGGTAAATCAGCCGGGTATTAGGGTTCTTCCTAAGGGAAAAGCCGTGAAAGCAGCCATGTTGTGGCACTTCTGCACTCCCTTTGGGATGCCTTTGGCAGATGAAGTAAGCCTGGAACTCAGGGCTTCCTGGTTAAAGAAATCCAAGCCCTAGGCTGAACCCTAACCCTAACCCTAGGCAGATAAATCAGCCTAGGTATAGGGATGGTGCCAAGGAAAAAGCTGTGAAAGCTGCCATGTTGTTGCACTTTTGTACTCCCCTTGGGATGCCTTGAACAGCTGCAGTGTGCCTGGAGCCCAGGGCTTCCTGGTTTCAAAAATCCTAGCCCTAGGCCTAAGCCTAACAGTAACCCTGGGAAAGTAAATCAGCCTGATGTTAGGCTTCTTGCCAAGGAAAAAGCCGTGAAAGCAGCCATGTTGTGGCACTTTTGCACTCCCTTTGGGATGCCTTTGGCAGATGAAGTAAGCCTGGAACTCAGGGCTTCCTGGTTAAAGAAATCCAAGCCCTAGGCTGAACCCTAACCCTAACCCTAGGCAGATAAATCAGCCTAGTTATAGGGATGGTGCCAAGGAAAAAGCTGTGAAAGCTGCCATGTTGTTGCACTTTTGTACTCCCCTTGGGATGCCTTGAACAGCTGCAGTGTGCCTGGAGCTAAGGGCTTCCTAGTTTCAAAAATCCTAGCCCTAGGCCTAAGCCTAACAGTAACCCTGGGAAGGTAAATCAGCCTGATGTTAGGCTTCCTGCCAAGGAAAAAGCCGTGAAAGCAGCCATGTTGTGGCACTTTTGCACTCCCTTTTGGATGCCTTTCACAGCTCCAGTGTGCCTGGAACTCAGGGCTTCCTGCTTTTAAAAATCCTAGCCCTAGGCCGAACCCCAACCCTAAGACGAGAAAGGCAAATCAGCCAGGAATTAGGCATGTCCCCAAGGAAAAAGCTGTGGAGGCAGGCATGTTGTGGTACTTTTGCGCTCTTCTTGGCTAGTCCTTCGCAGCTGCTGTGTTCTTGGAACTCAGGGCTTTCTGGTTAATAGAACCCTTACCCTAGGCGTAACTCAAACCTTAACCCTAGGAAGGAAAATCAGCCTATGGTTCGGGATGGTCTCATGGAAATATCAGTGGTGGCAGCCAAGTTGCGTCACTTTTGCGCTCCCCTTGGGATGCCTTTTGCAGCTGCAGTGTGCCTGGAGCCCAGGGCTTCCTGGTTTTAAAAGTCCTAGGCCTAAGCCTAACAGTAACCCTGGGAAAGTAAATCAGCCTGATGTTAGGCTTCTTGCCAAGGAAAAAGCCGTGAAAGCAGCCATGTTGTGGCACTTCTGCACTCCCTTTGGGATGCCTTTGGCAGATGAAGTAAGCCTGGAACTCAGGGCTTCCTGGTTAAAGAAATCCAAGCCCTAGGCTGAACCCTAACCCTAACCCTAGGCAGATAAATCAGCCTAGGTATAGGGATGGTGCCAAGGAAAAAGCTGTGAAAGCTGCCATGTTGTTGCACTTTTGTACTCCCCTTGGGATGCCTTGAACAGCTGCAGTGTGCCTGGAGCTAAGGGCTTCCTAGTTTTAAAAATCCTAGCCCTAGGCCTAAGCCTAATAGTAACCCTGGGAAGGTAAGTCAGCCTGGTGTTAGGCGTCTTGCCAAGGAAAAAGCCGTGAAACAGCCATGTTGTGGCACTTTTGCACTCCCTTTTGGATGCCTTTCACAGCTCCAGTGTGCCTGGAACTCAGGGCTTCCTGCTTTTAAAAATCCTAGCCCTAGGCCGAACCCCAACCCTAAGACGAGAAAGGCAAATCAGCCAGGAATTAGGCATGTCCACAAGGAAAAAGCTGTGGAGGCAGGCATGTTGTGCTACTTTTGCGCTCTTCTTGGCTAGTCCTTCGCAGCTGCTGTGTTCTTGGAACTCAGGGCTTTCTGGTTAATAGAACCCTTACCCTAGGCGTAACTCAAACCTTAACCCTAGGAAGGAAAATCAACCTATGGTTCGGGATGGTCTCATGGAAATATCAGTGGTGGCAGCCAAGTTGCGTCACTTTTGCGCTCCCCTTGGGATGCCTTTCGCAGCTGCAGTGTGCCTGGAGGCCAGGGCTTCCTGGTTTTAAAAGTCCTAGGCCTAAGCCTAACAGTAACCCTAGGAAGGTAAATCAGCCGGGTATTAGGGTTCTTCCTAAGGGAAAAGCCGTGAAAGCAGCCATGTTGTGGCACTTCTGCACTCCCTTTGGGATGCCTTTGGCAGATGAAGTAAGCCTGGAACTCAGGGCTTCCTGGTTAAAAAAATTCAAGCCCTAGGCTGAACCCTAACCCTAACCCTAGGCAGATAAATCAGCCTAGGTATAGGGATGGTGCCAAGGAAAAAGCTGTGAAAGCTGCCATGTTGTTGCACTTTTGTACTCCCCTTGGGATGCCTTGAACAGCTGCAGTGTGCCTGGAGCTAAGGGCTTCCTAGTTTCAAAAATCCTAGCCCTAGGCCTAAGCCTAACAGTAACCCTGGGAAAGTAAATCAGCCTGATGTTAGGCTTCTTGCCAAGGAAAAAGCCGTGAAAGCAGCCATGTTGTGGCACTTCTGCACTCCCTTTGGGATGCCTTTGGCAGATGAAGTAAGCCTGGAACTCAGGGCTTCCTGGTTAAAGAAATCCAAGCCCTAGGCTGAACCCTATACCTAACCCTAGGCAGATAAATCAGCCTAGGTATAGGGATGGTGCCAAGGAAAAAGCTGTGAAAGCTGCCATGTTGTTGCACTTTTGTACTCCCCTTGGGATGCCTTGAACAGCTGCAGTGTGCCTGGAGCTAAGGGCTTCCTAGTTTCAAAAATCCTAGCCCTAGGCCTAAGCCTAACAGTAACCCTGGGAAAGTAAATCAGCCTGATGTTAGGCTTCTTGCCAAGGAAAAAGCCGTGAAAACAGCCATGTTGTGGCACTTTTGCACTCCCTTTTGGATGCCTTTCACAGCTCCAGTGTGCCTGGAACTCAGGGCTTCCTGCTTTTAAAAATCCTAGCCCTAGGCCGAACCCCAACCCTAAGACGAGAAAGGCAAATCAGCCAGGAATTAGGCATGTCCCCAAGGAAAAAGCTGTGGAGGCAGGCATGTTGTGGTACTTTTGCGCTCTTCTTGGCTAGTCCTTCGCAGCTGCTGTGTTCTTGGAACTCAGGGCTTTCTGGTTAATAGAACCCTTACCCTAGGCGTAACTCAAACCTTAACCCTAGGAAGGAAAATCAGCCTATGGTTCCGGATGGTCTCATGGAAATATCAGTGGTGGCAGCCAAGTTGCGTCACTTTTGCGCTCCCCTTGGGATGCCTTTTGCAGCTGCAGTGTGCCTGGAGCCCAGGGCTTCCTGGTTTTAAAAGTCCTAGGCCTAAGCCTAACAGTAACCCTAGGAAGGTAAATCAGCCGGGTATTAGGGTTCTTCCTAAGGGAAAAGCCGTGAAAGCAGCCATGTTGTGGCACTTCTGCACTCCCTTTGGGATGCCTTTGGCAGATGAAGTAAGCCTGGAACTCAGGGCTTCCTGGTTAAAGAAATCCAAGCCCTAGGCTGAACCCTAACCCTAACCCTAGGCAGATAAATCAGCCTAGGTATAGGGATGGTGCCAAGGAAAAAGCTGTGAAAGCTGCCATGTTGTTGCACTTTTGTACTCCCCTTGGGATGCCTTGAACAGCTGCAGTGTGCCTGGAGCTAAGGGCTTCCTAGTTTCAAAAATCCTAGCCCTAGGCCTAAGCCTAACAGTAACCCTGGGAAAGTAAATCAGCCTGATGTTAGGCTTCTTGCCAAGGAAAAAGCCGTGAAAACAGCCATGTTGTGGCACTTTTGCACTCCCTTTTGGATGCCTTTCACAGCTCCAGTGTGCCTGGAACTCAGGGCTTCCTGCTTTTAAAAATCCTAGCCCTAGGCCGAACCCCAACCCTAAGACGAGAAAGGCAAATCAGCCAGGAATTAGGCATGTCCCCAAGGAAAAAGCTGTGGAGGCAGGCATGTTGTGGTACTTTTGCGCTCTTCTTGGCTAGTCCTTCGCAGCTGCTGTGTTCTTGGAACTCAGGGCTTTCTGGTTAATAGAACCCTTACCCTAGGCGTAACTCAAACCTTAACCCTAGGAAGGAAAATCAGCCTATGGTTCCGGATGGTCTCATGGAAATATCAGTGGTGGCAGCCAAGTTGCGTCACTTTTGCGCTCCCCTTGGGATGCCTTTTGCAGCTGCAGTGTGCCTGGAGCCCAGGGCTTCCTGGTTTTAAAAGTCCTAGGCCTAAGCCTAACAGTAACCCTAGGAAGGTAAATCAGCCGGGTATTAGGGTTCTTCCTAAGGGAAAAGCCGTGAAAGCAGCCATGTTGTGGCACTTCTGCACTCCCTTTGGGATGCCTTTGGCAGATGAAGTAAGCCTGGAACTCAGGGCTTCCTGGTTAAAGAAATCCAAGCCCTAGGCTGAACCCTAACCCTAACCCTAGGCAGATAAATCAGCCTAGGTATAGGGATGGTGCCAAGGAAAAAGCTGTGAAAGCTGCCATGTTGTTGCACTTTTGTACTCCCCTTGCGATGCCTTGAACAGCTGCAGTGTGCCTGGAGCCCAGGGCTTCCTAGTTTCAAAAATCCTAGCCCTAGGCCTAAGCCTAACAGTAACCCTGGGAAAGTATGTCAGCCTGGTGTTAGGCTTCTTGCCAAGGAAAAAGCCGTGAAAGCAGCCATGTTGTGGCACTTTTGCACTCCCTTTTGGATGCCTTTCACAGCTCCAGTGTGCCTGGAACTCAGGGCTTCCTGCTTTTAAAAATCCTAGCCCTAGGCCGAACCCCAACCCTAAGACGAGAAAGGCAAATCAGCCAGGAATTAGGCATGTCCCCAAGGAAAAAGCTGTGGAGGCAGGCATGTTGTGGTACTTTTGCGCTCTTCTTGGGTAGTCCTTCGCAGCTGCTGTGTTCTTGGAACTCAGGGCTTTCTGGTTAATAGACCCTTACCCTAGGCGTAACTCAAACCTTAACCCTAGGAAGGAAAATCAACCTATGGTTCGGGATGGTCTCATGGAAATATCAGTGGTGGCAGCCAAGTTGCGTCACTTTTGCGCTCCCCTTGGGATGCCTTTCGCAGCTGCAGTGTGCCTGGAGCCCAGGGCTTCCTGGTTTTAAAAGTCCTAGGCCTAAGCCTAACAGTAACCCTAGGAAGGTAAATCAGCCGGGTATTAGGGTTCTTCCTAAGGGAAAAGCCGTGAAAGCAGCCATGTTGTGGCACTTCTGCACTCCCTTTGGGATGCCTTTGGCAGATGAAGTAAGCCTGGAACTCAGGGCTTCCTGGTTAAAGAAATTCAAGCCCTAGGCTGAACCCTAACCCTAACCCTAGGCAGATAAATCAGCCTAGGTATAGGGATGGTGCCAAGGAAAAAGCTGTGAAAGCTGCCATGTTGTTGCACTTTTGTACTCCCCTTGGGATGCCTTGAACAGCTGCAGTGTGCCTGGAGCTAAGGGCTTCCTAGTTTTAAAAATCCTAGCCCTAGGCCTAAGCCTAATAGTAACCCTGGGAAGGTAAGTCAGCCAGGTGTTAGGCGTCTTGCCAAGGAAAATGCCGTGAAACAGCCATGTTGTGGCACTTTTGCACTCCCTTTTGGATGCCTTTCACAGCTCCAGTGTGCCTGGAACTCAGGGCTTCCTGCTTTTGAAAATCCTAGCCCTAGGCCGAACCCCAACCCTAAGACGAGAAAGGCAAATCAGCCAGGAATTAGGCATGTCCCCAAGGAAAAAGCTGTGGAGGCAGGCATGTTGTGGTACTTTTGCGCTCTTCTTGGCTAGTCCTTCGCAGCTGCTGTGTTCTTGGAACTCAGGGCTTTCTGGTTAATAGAACATTTACCCTAGGCGTAACTCAAACCTTAACCCTAGGAAGGAAAATCAGCCTATGGTTCGGGATGGTCTCATGGAAATATCAGTGGTGGCAGCCAAGTTGCGTCACTTTTGCGCTCCCCTTGGGATGCCTTTTGCAGCTGCAGTGTGCCTGGAGGCCAGGGCTTCCTGGTTTTAAAAGTCCTAGGCCTAAGCCTAACAGTAACCCTAGGAAGGTAAATCAGCCGGGTATTAGGGTTCTTCCTAAGGGAAAAGCCGTGAAAGCAGCCATGTTGTGGCACTTCTGCACTCCCTTTGGGATGCCTTTGGCAGATGAAGTAAGCCTGGAACTCAGGGCTTCCTGGTTAAAAAAATTCAAGCCCTAGGCTGAACCCTAACCCTAACCCTAGGCAGATAAATCAGCCTAGGTATAGGGATGGTGCCAAGGAAAAAGCTGTGAAAGCTGCCATGTTGTTGCACTTTTGTACTCCCCTTGGGATGCCTTGAACAGCTGCAGTGTGCCTGGAGCTAAGGGCTTCCTAGTTTCAAAAATCCTAGCCCTAGGCCTAAGCCTAACAGTAACCCTGGGAAAGTATGTCAGCCTGGTGTTAGGCGTCTTGCCAAGGAAAAAGCCGTGAAAGCAGCCATGTTGTGGCACTTTTGCACTCCCTTTTGGATGCCTTTCACAGCTCCAGTGTGCCTGGAACTCAGGGCTTCCTGCTTTTAAAAATCCTAGCCCTAGGCCGAACCCCAACCCTAAGACGAGAAAGGCAAATCAGCCAGGAATTAGGCATGTCCCCAAGGAAAAAGCTGTGGAGGCAGGCATGTTGTGGTACTTTTGCGCTCTTCTTGGGTAGTCCTTCGCAGCTGCTGTGTTCTTGGAACTCAGGGCTTTCTGGTTAATAGACCCTTACCCTAGGCGTAACTCAAACCTTAACCCTAGGAAGGAAAATCAGCCTATGGTTCGGGATGGTCTCATGGAAATATCAGTGGTGGCAGCCAAGTTGCGTCACTTTTGCGCTCCCCTTGGGATGCCTTTCGCAGCTGCAGTGTGCCTGGAGCCCAGGGCTTCCTGGTTTTAAAAGTCCTAGGCCTAAGCCTAACAGTAACCCTAGGAAGGTAAATCAGCCGGGTATTAGGGTTCTTCCTAAGGGAAAAGCCGTGAAAGCAGCCATGTTGTGGCACTTCTGCACTCCCTTTGGGATGCCTTTGGCAGATGAAGTAAGCCTGGAACTCAGGGCTTCCTGGTAAAAAAAATTCAAGCCCTAGGCTGAACCCTAACCCTAACCCTAGGCAGATAAATCAGCCTAGGTATAGGGATGGTGCCAAGGAAAAAGCTGTGAAAGCTGCCATGTTGTTGCACTTTTGTACTCCCCTTGGGATGCCTTGAACAGCTGCAGTGTGCCTGGAGCTAAGGGCTTCCTAGTTTTAAAAATCCTAGCCCTAGGCCTAAGCCTAATAGTAACCCTGGGAAGGTAAGTCAGCCTGGTGTTAGGCGTCTTGCCAAGGAAAAAGCCGTGAAACAGCCATGTTGTGGCACTTTTGCACTCCCTTTTGGATGCCTTTCACAGCTCCAGTGTGCCTGGAACTCAGGGCTTCCTGCTTTTAAAAATCCTAGCCCTAGGCCGAACCCCAACCCTAAGACGAGAAAGGCAAATCAGCCAGGAATTAGGCATGTCCCCAAGGAAAAAGCTGTGGAGGCAGGCATGTTGTGGTACTTTTGCGCTCTTCTTGGCTAGTCCTTCGCAGCTGCTGTGTTCTTGGAACTCAGGGCTTTCTGGTTAATAGAACCCTTACCCTAGGCGTAACTCAAACCTTAACCCTAGGAAGGAAAATCAGCCTATGGTTCGGGATGGTCTCATGGAAATATCAGTGGTGGCAGCCAAGTTGCGTCACTTTTGCGCTCCCCTTGGGATGCCTTTCGCAGCTGCAGTGTGCCTGGAGCCCAGGGCTTCCTGGTTTTAAAAGTCCTAGGCCTAAGCCTAACAGTAACCCTAGGAAGGTAAATCAGCCGGGTATTAGGGTTCTTCCTAAGGGAAAAGCCGTGAAAGCAGCCATGTTGTGGCACTTCTGCACTCCCTTTGGGATGCCTTTGGCAGATGAAGTAAGCCTGGAACTCAGGGCTTCCTGGTTAAAGAAATCCAAGCCCTAGGCTGAACCCTAACCATAACCCTAGGCAGATAAATCAGCCTAGGTATAGGGATGGTGCCAAGGAAAAAGCTGTGAAAGCTGCCATGTTGTTGCACTTTTGTACTCCCCTTGGGATGCCTTGAACAGCTGCAGTGTGACTGGAGCTAAGGGCTTCCTAATTTCAAAAATCCTAGCCCTAGGCCTAAGCCTAACAGTAACCCTGGGAAAGTAAATCAGCCTGATGTTAGGCTTCTTGCCAAGGAAAAAGCCGTGAAAGCAGCCATGTTGTGGCACTTTTGCACTCCCTTTTGGATGCCTTTCACAGCTCCAGTGTGCCTGGAACTCAGGGCTTCCTGCTTTTAAAAATCCTAGCCCTAGGCCGAACCCCAACCCTAAGACGAGAAAGGCAAATCAGCCAGGAATTAGGCATGTCCCCAAGGAAAAAGCTGTGGAGGCAGGCATGTTGTGGTACTTTTGCGCTCTTCTTGGCTAGTCCTTCGCAGCTGCTGTGTTCTTGGAACTCAGGGCTTTCTGGTTAATAGAACCCTTACCCTAGGCGTAACTCAAACCTTAAGCCTAGGAAGGAAAATCAGCCTATGGTTCGGGATGGTCTCATGGAAATATCAGTGGTGGCAGCCAAGTTGCGTCACTTTTGCGCTCCCCTTGGGATGCCTTTTGCAGCTGCAGTGTGCCTGGAGCCCAGGGCTTCCTGGTTTTAAAAGTCCTAGGCCTAAGCCTAACAGTAACCCTAGGAAGGTAAATCAGCCGGGTATTAGGGTTCTTCCTAAGGGAAAAGCCGTGAAAGCAGCCATGTTGTGGCACTTCTGCACTCCCTTTGGGATGCCTTTGGCAGATGAAGTAAGCCTGGAACTCAGGGCTTCCTGGTTAAAGAAATCCAAGCCCTAGGCTGAACCCTAACCCTAACCCTAGGCAGATAAATCAGCCTAGGTATAGGGATGGTGCCAAGGAAAAAGCTGTGAAAGCTGCCATGTTGTTGCACTTTTGTACTCCCCTTGGGATGCCTTGAACAGCTGCAGTGTGCCTGGAGCCCAGGGCTTCCTGGTTTCAAAAATCCTAGCCCTAGGCCTAAGCCTAACAGTAACCCTGGGAAAGTAAATCAGCCTGATGTTAGGCTTCTTGCCAAGGAAAAAGCCGTGAAAGCAGCCATGTTGTGGCACTTTTGCACTCCCTTTGGGATGCCTTTGGCAGATGAAGTAAGCCTGGAACTCAGGGCTTCCTGGTTAAAGAAATCCAAGCCCTAGGCTGAACCCTAACCCTAACCCTAGGCAGATAAATCAGCCTAGGTATAGGGATGGTGCCAAGGAAAAAGCTGTGAAAGCTGCCATGTTGTTGCACTTTTGTACTCCCCTTGGGATGCCTTGAACAGCTGCAGTGTGCCTGGAGCTAAGGGCTTCCTAGTTTCAAAAATCCTAGCCCTAGGCCTAAGCCTAACAGTAACCCTGGGAAGGTAAATCAGCCTGATGTTAGGCTTCCTGCCAAGGAAAAAGCCGTGAAAGCAGCCATGTTGTGGCACTTTTGCACTCCCTTTTGGATGCCTTTCACAGCTCCAGTGTGCCTGGAACTCAGGGCTTCCTGCTTTTAAAAATCCTAGCCCTAGGCCGAACCCCAACCCTAAGACGAGAAAGGCAAATCAGCCAGGAATTAGGCATGTCCCCAAGGAAAAAGCTGTGGAGGCAGGCATGTTGTGGTACTTTTGCGCTCTTCTTGGCTAGTCCTTCGCAGCTGCTGTGTTCTTGGAACTCAGGGCTTTCTGGTTAATAGAACCCTTACCCTAGGCGTAACTCAAACCTTAACCCTAGGAAGGAAAATCAGCCTATGGTTCGGGATGGTCTCATGGAAATATCAGTGGTGGCAGCCAAGTTGCGTCACTTTTGCGCTCCCCTTGGGATGCCTTTTGCAGCTGCAGTGTGCCTGGAGCCCAGGGCTTCCTGGTTTTAAAAGTCCTAGGCCTAAGCCTAACAGTAACCCTGGGAAAGTAAATCAGCCTGATGTTAGGCTTCTTGCCAAGGAAAAAGCCGTGAAAGCAGCCATGTTGTGGCACTTCTGCACTCCCTTTGGGATGCCTTTGGCAGATGAAGTAAGCCTGGAACTCAGGGCTTCCTGGTTAAAGAAATCCAAGCCCTAGGCTGAACCCTAACCCTAACCCTAGGCAGATAAATCAGCCTAGGTATAGGGATGGTGCCAAGGAAAAAGCTGTGAAAGCTGCCATGTTGTTGCACTTTTGTACTCCCCTTGGGATGCCTTGAACAGCTGCAGTGTGCCTGGAGCTAAGGGCTTCCTAGTTTTAAAAATCCTAGCCCTAGGCCTAAGCCTAATAGTAACCCTGGGAAGGTAAGTCAGCCTGGTGTTAGGCGTCTTGCCAAGGAAA
Source organism: Ammospiza caudacuta (assembly GCF_027887145.1). Classification (NCBI taxonomy): domain Eukaryota; kingdom Metazoa; phylum Chordata; class Aves; order Passeriformes; family Passerellidae; genus Ammospiza; species Ammospiza caudacuta. Next base: position 111,769 of record NW_026682943.1, on the reverse strand, counting down.
AAGCCGTGAAACAGCCATGTTGTGGCACTTTTGCACTCCCTTTTGGATGCCTTTCACAGCTCCAGTGTGCCTGGAACTCAGGGCTTCCTGCTTTTAAAAATCCTAGCCCTAGGCCGAACCCCAACCCTAAGACGAGAAAGGCAAATCAGCCAGGAATTAGGCATGTCCCCAAGGAAAAAGCTGTGGAGGCAGGCATGTTGTGCTACTTTTGCGCTCTTCTTGGCTAGTCCTTCGCAGCTGCTGTGTTCTTGGAACTCAGGGCTTTCTGGTTAATAGAACCCTTACCCTAGGCGTAACTCAAACCTTAACCCTAGGAAGGAAAATCAACCTATGGTTCGGGATGGTCTCATGGAAATATCAGTGGTGGCAGCCAAGTTGCGTCACTTTTGCGCTCCCCTTGGGATGCCTTTCGCAGCTGCAGTGTGCCTGGAGGCCAGGGCTTCCTGGTTTTAAAAGTCCTAGGCCTAAGCCTAACAGTAACCCTAGGAAGGTAAATCAGCCGGGTATTAGGGTTCTTCCTAAGGGAAAAGCCGTGAAAGCAGCCATGTTGTGGCACTTCTGCACTCCCTTTGGGATGCCTTTGGCAGATGAAGTAAGCCTGGAACTCAGGGCTTCCTGGTTAAAAAAATTCAAGCCCTAGGCTGAACCCTAACCCTAACCCTAGGCAGATAAATCAGCCTAGGTATAGGGATGGTGCCAAGGAAAAAGCTGTGAAAGCTGCCATGTTGTTGCACTTTTGTACTCCCCTTGGGATGCCTTGAACAGCTGCAGTGTGCCTGGAGCTAAGGGCTTCCTAGTTTCAAAAATCCTAGCCCTAGGCCTAAGCCTAACAGTAACCCTGGGAAAGTAAATCAGCCTGATGTTAGGCTTCTTGCCAAGGAAAAAGCCGTGAAAGCAGCCATGTTGTGGCACTTCTGCACTCCCTTTGGGATGCCTTTGGCAGATGAAGTAAGCCTGGAACTCAGGGCTTCCTGGTTAAAGAAATCCAAGCCCTAGGCTGAACCCTATACCTAACCCTAGGCAGATAAATCAGCCTAGGTATAGGGATGGTGCCAAGGAAAAAGCTGTGAAAGCTGCCATGTTGTTGCACTTTTGTACTCCCCTTGGGATGCCTTGAACAGCTGCAGTGTGCCTGGAGCTAAGGGCTTCCTAGTTTCAAAAATCCTAGCCCTAGGCCTAAGCCTAACAGTAACCCTGGGAAAGTAAATCAGCCTGATGTTAGGCTTCTTGCCAAGGAAAAAGCCGTGAAAACAGCCATGTTGTGGCACTTTTGCACTCCCTTTTGGATGCCTTTCACAGCTCCAGTGTGCCTGGAACTCAGGGCTTCCTGCTTTTAAAAATCCTAGCCCTAGGCCGAACCCCAACCCTAAGACGAGAAAGGCAAATCAGCCAGGAATTAGGCATGTCCCCAAGGAAAAAGCTGTGGAGGCAGGCATGTTGTGGTACTTTTGCGCTCTTCTTGGCTAGTCCTTCGCAGCTGCTGTGTTCTTGGAACTCAGGGCTTTCTGGTTAATAGAACCCTTACCCTAGGCGTAACTCAAACCTTAACCCTAGGAAGGAAAATCAGCCTATGGTTCGGGATGGTCTCATGGAAATATCAGTGGTGGCAGCCAAGTTGCGTCACTTTTGCGCTCCCCTTGGGATGCCTTTTGCAGCTGCAGTGTGCCTGGAGGCCAGGGCTTCCTGGTTTTAAAAGTCCTAGGCCTAAGCCTAACAGTAACCCTAGGAAGGTAAATCAGCCGGGTATTAGGGTTCTTCCTAAGGGAAAAGCCGTGAAAGCAGCCATGTTGTGGCACTTCTGCACTCCCTTTGGGATGCCTTTGGCAGATGAAGTAAGCCTGGAACTCAGGGCTTCCTGGTTAAAGAAATCCAAGCCCTAGGCTGAACCCTAACCCTAACCCTAGGCAGATAAATCAGCCTAGGTATAGGGATGGTGCCAAGGAAAAAGCTGTGAAAGCTGCCATGTTGTTGCACTTTTGTACTCCCCTTGCGATGCCTTGAACAGCTGCAGTGTGCCTGGAGCCCAGGGCTTCCTAGTTTCAAAAATCCTAGCCCTAGGCCTAAGCCTAACAGTAACCCTGGGAAAGTATGTCAGCCTGGTGTTAGGCTTCTTGCCAAGGAAAAAGCCGTGAAAGCAGCCATGTTGTGGCACTTTTGCACTCCCTTTTGGATGCCTTTCACAGCTCCAGTGTGCCTGGAACTCAGGGCTTCCTGCTTTTAAAAATCCTAGCCCTAGGCCGAACCCCAACCCTAAGACGAGAAAGGCAAATCAGCCAGGAATTAGGCATGTCCCCAAGGAAAAAGCTGTGGAGGCAGGCATGTTGTGGTACTTTTGCGCTCTTCTTGGGTAGTCCTTCGCAGCTGCTGTGTTCTTGGAACTCAGGGCTTTCTGGTTAATAGACCCTTACCCTAGGCGTAACTCAAACCTTAACCCTAGGAAGGAAAATCAGCCTATGGTTCGGGATGGTCTCATGGAAATATCAGTGGTGGCAGCCAAGTTGCGTCACTTTTGCGCTCCCCTTGGGATGCCTTTCGCAGCTGCAGTGTGCCTGGAGCCCAGGGCTTCCTGGTTTTAAAAGTCCTAGGCCTAAGCCTAACAGTAACCCTAGGAAGGTAAATCAGCCGGGTATTAGGGTTCTTCCTAAGGGAAAAGCCGTGAAAGCAGCCATGTTGTGGCACTTCTGCACTCCCTTTGGGATGCCTTTGGCAGATGAAGTAAGCCTGGAACTCAGGGCTTCCTGGTTAAAGAAATTCAAGCCCTAGGCTGAACCCTAACCCTAACCCTAGGCAGATAAATCAGCCTAGGTATAGGGATGGTGCCAAGGAAAAAGCTGTGAAAGCTGCCATGTTGTTGCACTTTTGTACTCCCCTTGGGATGCCTTGAACAGCTGCAGTGTGCCTGGAGCTAAGGGCTTCCTAGTTTTAAAAATCCTAGCCCTAGGCCTAAGCCTAATAGTAACCCTGGGAAGGTAAGTCAGCCAGGTGTTAGGCGTCTTGCCAAGGAAAATGCCGTGAAACAGCCATGTTGTGGCACTTTTGCACTCCCTTTTGGATGCCTTTCACAGCTCCAGTGTGCCTGGAACTCAGGGCTTCCTGCTTTTGAAAATCCTAGCCCTAGGCCGAACCCCAACCCTAAGACGAGAAAGGCAAATCAGCCAGGAATTAGGCATGTCCCCAAGGAAAAAGCTGTGGAGGCAGGCATGTTGTGGTACTTTTGCGCTCTTCTTGGCTAGTCCTTCGCAGCTGCTGTGTTCTTGGAACTCAGGGCTTTCTGGTTAATAGAACATTTACCCTAGGCGTAACTCAAACCTTAACCCTAGGAAGGAAAATCAGCCTATGGTTCGGGATGGTCTCATGGAAATATCAGTGGTGGCAGCCAAGTTGCGTCACTTTTGCGCTCCCCTTGGGATGCCTTTTGCAGCTGCAGTGTGCCTGGAGGCCAGGGCTTCCTGGTTTTAAAAGTCCTAGGCCTAAGCCTAACAGTAACCCTAGGAAGGTAAATCAGCCGGGTATTAGGGTTCTTCCTAAGGGAAAAGCCGTGAAAGCAGCCATGTTGTGGCACTTCTGCACTCCCTTTGGGATGCCTTTGGCAGATGAAGTAAGCCTGGAACTCAGGGCTTCCTGGTTAAAAAAATTCAAGCCCTAGGCTGAACCCTAACCCTAACCCTAGGCAGATAAATCAGCCTAGGTATAGGGATGGTGCCAAGGAAAAAGCTGTGAAAGCTGCCATGTTGTTGCACTTTTGTACTCCCCTTGGGATGCCTTGAACAGCTGCAGTGTGCCTGGAGCTAAGGGCTTCCTAGTTTCAAAAATCCTAGCCCTAGGCCTAAGCCTAACAGTAACCCTGGGAAAGTATGTCAGCCTGGTGTTAGGCGTCTTGCCAAGGAAAAAGCCGTGAAAGCAGCCATGTTGTGGCACTTTTGCACTCCCTTTTGGATGCCTTTCACAGCTCCAGTGTGCCTGGAACTCAGGGCTTCCTGCTTTTAAAAATCCTAGCCCTAGGCCGAACCCCAACCCTAAGACGAGAAAGGCAAATCAGCCAGGAATTAGGCATGTCCCCAAGGAAAAAGCTGTGGAGGCAGGCATGTTGTGGTACTTTTGCGCTCTTCTTGGGTAGTCCTTCGCAGCTGCTGTGTTCTTGGAACTCAGGGCTTTCTGGTTAATAGACCCTTACCCTAGGCGTAACTCAAACCTTAACCCTAGGAAGGAAAATCAGCCTATGGTTCGGGATGGTCTCATGGAAATATCAGTGGTGGCAGCCAAGTTGCGTCACTTTTGCGCTCCCCTTGGGATGCCTTTCGCAGCTGCAGTGTGCCTGGAGCCCAGGGCTTCCTGGTTTTAAAAGTCCTAGGCCTAAGCCTAACAGTAACCCTAGGAAGGTAAATCAGCCGGGTATTAGGGTTCTTCCTAAGGGAAAAGCCGTGAAAGCAGCCATGTTGTGGCACTTCTGCACTCCCTTTGGGATGCCTTTGGCAGATGAAGTAAGCCTGGAACTCAGGGCTTCCTGGTAAAAAAAATTCAAGCCCTAGGCTGAACCCTCACCCTAACCCTAGGCAGATAAATCAGCCTAGGTATAGGGATGGTGCCAAGGAAAAAGCTGTGAAAGCTGCCATGTTGTTGCACTTTTGTACTCCCCTTGGGATGCCTTGAACAGCTGCAGTGTGCCTGGAGCTAAGGGCTTCCTAGTTTTAAAAATCCTAGCCCTAGGCCTAAGCCTAATAGTAACCCTGGGAAGGTAAGTCAGCCTGGTGTTAGGCGTCTTGCCAAGGAAAAAGCCGTGAAACAGCCATGTTGTGGCACTTTTGCACTCCCTTTTGGATGCCTTTCACAGCTCCAGTGTGCCTGGAACTCAGGGCTTCCTGCTTTTAAAAATCCTAGCCCTAGGCCGAACCCCAACCCTAAGACGAGAAAGGCAAATCAGCCAGGAATTAGGCATGTCCACAAGGAAAAAGCTGTGGAGGCAGGCATGTTGTGCTACTTTTGCGCTCTTCTTGGCTAGTCCTTCGCAGCTGCTGTGTTCTTGGAACTCAGGGCTTTCTGGTTAATAGAACCCTTACCCTAGGCGTAACTCAAACCTTAACCCTAGGAAGGAAAATCAACCTATGGTTCGGGATGGTCTCATGGAAATATCAGTGGTGGCAGCCAAGTTGCGTCACTTTTGCGCTCCCCTTGGGATGCCTTTCGCAGCTGCAGTGTGCCTGGAGGCCAGGGCTTCCTGGTTTTAAAAGTCCTAGGCCTAAGCCTAACAGTAACCCTAGGAAGGTAAATCAGCCGGGTATTAGGGTTCTTCCTAAGGGAAAAGCCGTGAAAGCAGCCATGTTGTGGCACTTCTGCACTCCCTTTGGGATGCCTTTGGCAGATGAAGTAAGCCTGGAACTCAGGGCTTCCTGGTTAAAAAAATTCAAGCCCTAGGCTGAACCCTAACCCTAACCCTAGGCAGATAAATCAGCCTAGGTATAGGGATGGTGCCAAGGAAAAAGCTGTGAAAGCTGCCATGTTGTTGCACTTTTGTACTCCCCTTGGGATGCCTTGAACAGCTGCAGTGTGCCTGGAGCTAAGGGCTTCCTAGTTTCAAAAATCCTAGCCCTAGGCCTAAGCCTAACAGTAACCCTGGGAAAGTAAATCAGCCTGATGTTAGGCTTCTTGCCAAGGAAAAAGCCGTGAAAGCAGCCATGTTGTGGCACTTCTGCACTCCCTTTGGGATGCCTTTGGCAGATGAAGTAAGCCTGGAACTCAGGGCTTCCTGGTTAAAGAAATCCAAGCCCTAGGCTGAACCCTAACCCTAACCCTAGGCAGATAAATCAGCCTAGGTATAGGGATGGTGCCAAGGAAAAAGCTGTGAAAGCTGCCATGTTGTTGCACTTTTGTACTCCCCTTGGGATGCCTTGAACAGCTGCAGTGTGCCTGGAGCTAAGGGCTTCCTAGTTTCAAAAATCCTAGCCCTAGGCCTAAGCCTAACAGTAACCCTGGGAAAGTAAATCAGCCTGATGTTAGGCTTCTTGCCAAGGAAAAAGCCGTGAAAGCAGCCATGTTGTGGCACTTTTGCACTCCCTTTTGGATGCCTTTCACAGCTCCAGTGTGCCTGGAACTCAGGGCTTCCTGATTTTAAAAATCCTAGCCCTAGGCCGAACCCCAACCCTAAGACGAGAAAGGCAAATCAGCCAGGAATTAGGCATGTCCCCAAGGAAAAAGCTGTGGAGGCAGGCATGTTGTGCTACTTTTGCGCTCTTCTTGGCTAGTCCTTCGCAGCTGCTGTGTTCTTGGAACTCAGGGCTTTCTGGTTAATAGACCCTTACCCTAGGCGTAACTCAAACCTTAACCCTAGGAAGGAAAATCAGCCTATGGTTCGGGATGGTCTCATGGAAATATCAGTGGTGGCAGCCAAGTTGCGTCACTTTTGCGCTCCCCTTGGGATGCCTTTTGCAGCTGCAGTGTGCCTGGAGCCCAGGGCTTCCTGGTTTTAAAAGTCCTAGGCCTAAGCCTAACAGTAACCCTAGGAAGGTAAATCAGCCGGGTATTAGGGTTCTTCCTAAGGGAAAAGCCGTGAAAGCAGCCATGTTGTGGCACTTCTGCACTCCCTTTGGGATGCCTTTGGCAGATGAAGTAAGCCTGGAACTCAGGGCTTCCTGGTTAAAGAAATTCAAGCCCTAGGCTGAACCCTAACCCTAACCCTAGGCAGATAAATCAGCCTAGGTATAGGGATGGTGCCAAGGAAAAAGCTGTGAAAGCTGCCATGTTGTTGCACTTTTGTACTCCCCTTGGGATGCCTTGAACAGCTGCAGTGTGCCTGGAGCTAAGGGCTTCCTAGTTTTAAAAATCCTAGCCCTAGGCCTAAGCCTAATAGTAACCCTGGGAAGGTAAGTCAGCCAGGTGTTAGGCGTCTTGCCAAGGAAAATGCCGTGAAACAGCCATGTTGTGGCACTTTTGCACTCCCTTTTGGATGCCTTTCACAGCTCCAGTGTGCCTGGAACTCAGGGCTTCCTGCTTTTGAAAATCCTAGCCCTAGGCCGAACCCCAACCCTAAGACGAGAAAGGCAAATCAGCCAGGAATTAGGCATGTCCCCAAGGAAAAAGCTGTGGAGGCAGGCATGTTGTGGTACTTTTGCGCTCTTCTTGGCTAGTCCTTCGCAGCTGCTGTGTTCTTGGAACTCAGGGCTTTCTGGTTAATAGAACCCTTACCCTAGGCGTAACTCAAACCTTAACCCTAGGAAGGAAAATCAGCCTATGGTTCGGGATGGTCTCATGGAAATATCAGTGGTGGCAGCCAAGTTGCGTCACTTTTGCGCTCCCCTTGGGATGCCTTTCGCAGCTGCAGTGTGCCTGGAGGCCAGGGCTTCCTGGTTTTAAAAGTCCTAGGCCTAAGCCTAACAGTAACCCTAGGAAGGTAAATCAGCCGGGTATTAGGGTTCTTCCTAAGGGAAAAGCCGTGAAAGCAGCCATGTTGTGGCACTTCTGCACTCCCTTTGGGATGCCTTTGGCAGATGAAGTAAGCCTGGAACTCAGGGCTTCCTGGTTAAAAAAATCCAAGCCCTCGGCTGAACCCTAACCCTAACCCTAGGCAGATAAATCAGCCTAGGTATAGGGATGGTGCCAAGGAAAAAGCTGTGAAAGCTGCCATGTTGTTGCACTTTTGTACTCCCCTTGGGATGCCTTGAACAGCTGCAGTGTGCCTGGAGCTAAGGGCTTCCTAGTTTCAAAAATCCTAGCCCTAGGCCTAAGCCTAACAGTAACCCTAGGAAGGTAAATCAGCCGGGTATTAGGGTTCTTCCTAAGGGAAAAGCCGTGAAAGCAGCCATGTTGTGGCACTTCTGCACTCCCTTTGGGATGCCTTTGGCAGATGAAGTAAGCCTGGAACTCAGGGCTTCCTGGTTAAAGAAATCCAAGCCCTAGGCTGAACCCTAACCCTAACCCTAGGCAGATAAATCAGCCTAGGTATAGGGATGGTGCCAAGGAAAAAGCTGTGAAAGCTGCCATGTTGTTGCACTTTTGTACTCCCCTTGGGATGCCTTGAACAGCTGCAGTGTGCCTGGAGCCCAGGGCTTCCTAGTTTCAAAAATCCTAGCCCTAGGCCTAAGCCTAACAGTAACCCTGGGAAAGTAAATCAGCCTGATGTTAGGCTTCTTGCCAAGCAAAAAGCCGTGAAAGCAGCCATGTTGTGGCACTTCTGCACTCCCTTTGGGATGCCTTTGGCAGATGAAGTAAGCCTGGAACTCAGGGCTTCCTGGTTAAAGAAATCCAAGCCCTAGGCTGAACCCTAACCCTAACCCTAGGCAGATAAATCAGCCTAGGTATAGGGATGGTGCCAAGGAAAAAGCTGTGAAAGCTGCCATGTTGTTGCACTTTTGTACTCCCCTTGGGATGCCTTGAACAGCTGCAGTGTGCCTGGAGCTAAGGGCTTCCTAGTTTCAAAACTCCTAGCCCTAGGCCTAAGCCTAACAGTAACCCTGGGAAAGTAAATCAGCCTGATGTTAGGCTTCTTGCCAAGGAAAAAGCCGTGAAACAGCCATGTTGTGGCACTTTTGCACTCCCTTTTGGATGCCTTTCACAGCTCCAGTGTGCCTGGAACTCACGGCTTCCTGATTTTAAATATCCTAGCCCTAGGCCGAACCCCAACCCTAAGACGAGAAAGGCAAATCAGCCAGGAATTAGGCATGTCCCCAAGGAAAAAGCTGTGGAGGCAGGCATGTTGTGGTACTTTTGCGCTCTTCTTGGCTAGTCCTTCGCAGCTGCTGTGTTCTTGGAACTCAGGGCTTTCTGGTTAATAGAACCCTTACCCTAGGCGTAACTCAAACCTTAACCCTAGGAAGGAAAATCAGCCTATGGTTCGGGATGGTCTCATGGAAATATCAGTGGTGGCAGCCAAGTTGCGTCACTTTTGCGCTCCCCTTGGGATGCCTTTTGCAGCTGCAGTGTGCCTGGAGCCCAGGGCTTCCTGGTTTTAAAAGTCCTAGGCCTAAGCCTAACAGTAACCCTAGGAAGGTAAATCAGCCGGGTATTAGGGTTCTTCCTAAGGGAAAAGCCGTGAAAGCAGCCATGTTGTGGCACTTCTGCACTCCCTTTGGGATGCCTTTGGCAGATGAAGTAAGCCTGGAACTCAGGGCTTCCTGGTTAAAGAAATCCAAGCCCTAGGCTGAACCCTAACCCTAACCCTAGGCAGATAAATCAGCCTAGGTATAGGGATGGTGCCAAGGAAAAAGCTGTGAAAGCTGCCATGTTGTTGCACTTTTGTACTCCCCTTGGGATGCCTTGAACAGCTGCAGTGTGCCTGGAGCCCAGGGCTTCCTAGTTTCAAAAATCCTAGCCCTAGGCCTAAGCCTAACAGTAACCCTGGGAAAGTATGTCAGCCTGGTGTTAGGCTTCTTGCCAAGGAAAAAGCCGTGAAAGCAGCCATGTTGTGGCACTTTTGCACTCCCTTTTGGATGCCTTTCACAGCTCCAGTGTGCCTGGAACTCAGGGCTTCCTGCTTTTAAAAATTCTAGCCCTAGGCCGAACCCCAACCCTAAGACGAGAAAGGCAAATCAGCCAGGAATTAGGCATGTCCCCAAGGAAAAAGCTGTGGAGGCAGGCATGTTGTGGTACTTTTGCGCTCTTCTTGGCTAGTCCTTCGCAGCTGCTGTGTTCTTGGAACTCAGGGCTTTCTGGTTAATAGAACCCTTACCCTAGGCGTAACTCAAACCTTAACCCTAGGAAGGAAAATCAGCCTATGGTTCGGGATGGTCTCATGGAAATATCAGTGGTGGCAGCCAAGTTGCGTCACTTTTGCGCTCCCCTTGGGATGCCTTTCGCAGCTGCAGTGTGCCTGGAGCCCAGGGCTTCCTGGTTTTAAAAGTCCTAGGCCTAAGCCTAACAGTAACCCTAGGAAGGTAAATCAGCCGGGTATTAGGGTTCTTCCTAAGGGAAAAGCCGTGAAAGCAGCCATGTTGTGGCACTTCTGCACTCCCTTTGGGATGCCTTTGGCAGATGAAGTAAGCCTGGAACTCAGGGCTTCCTGGTTAAAGAAATCCAAGCCCTAGGCTGAACCCTAACCATAACCCTAGGCAGATAAATCAGCCTAGGTATAGGGATGGTGCCAAGGAAAAAGCTGTGAAAGCTGCCATGTTGTTGCACTTTTGTACTCCCCTTGGGATGCCTTGAACAGCTGCAGTGTGACTGGAGCTAAGGGCTTCCTAATTTCAAAAATCCTAGCCCTAGGCCTAAGCCTAACAGTAACCCTGGGAAAGTAAATCAGCCTGATGTTAGGCTTCTTGCCAAGGAAAAAGCCGTGAAAGCAGCCATGTTGTGGCACTTTTGCACTCCCTTTTGGATGCCTTTCACAGCTCCAGTGTGCCTGGAACTCAGGGCTTCCTGCTTTTAAAAATCCTAGCCCTAGGCCGAACCCCAACCCTAAGACGAGAAAGGCAAATCAGCCAGGAATTAGGCATGTCCCCAAGGAAAAAGCTGTGGAGGCAGGCATGTTGTGGTACTTTTGCGCTCTTCTTGGCTAGTCCTTCGCAGCTGCTGTGTTCTTGGAACTCAGGGCTTTCTGGTTAATAGAACCCTTACCCTAGGCGTAACTCAAACCTTAAGCCTAGGAAGGAAAATCAGCCTATGGTTCGGGATGGTCTCATGGAAATATCAGTGGTGGCAGCCAAGTTGCGTCACTTTTGCGCTCCCCTTGGGATGCCTTTTGCAGCTGCAGTGTGCCTGGAGCCCAGGGCTTCCTGGTTTTAAAAGTCCTAGGCCTAAGCCTAACAGTAACCCTAGGAAGGTAAATCAGCCGGGTATTAGGGTTCTTCCTAAGGGAAAAGCCGTGAAAGCAGCCATGTTGTGGCACTTCTGCACTCCCTTTGGGATGCCTTTGGCAGATGAAGTAAGCCTGGAACTCAGGGCTTCCTGGTTAAAGAAATCCAAGCCCTAGGCTGAACCCTAACCCTAACCCTAGGCAGATAAATCAGCCTAGGTATAGGGATGGTGCCAAGGAAAAAGCTGTGAAAGCTGCCATGTTGTTGCACTTTTGTACTCCCCTTGGGATGCCTTGAACAGCTGCAGTGTGCCTGGAGCCCAGGGCTTCCTGGTTTCAAAAATCCTAGCCCTAGGCCTAAGCCTAACAGTAACCCTGGGAAAGTAAATCAGCCTGATGTTAGGCTTCTTGCCAAGGAAAAAGCCGTGAAAGCAGCCATGTTGTGGCACTTCTGCACTCCCTTTGGGATGCCTTTGGCAGATGAAGTAAGCCTGGAACTCAGGGCTTCCTGGTTAAAGAAATCCAAGCCCTAGGCTGAACCCTAACCCTAACCCTAGGCAGATAAATCAGCCTAGGTATAGGGATGGTGCCAAGGAAAAAGCTGTGAAAGCTGCCATGTTGTTGCACTTTTGTACTCCCCTTGGGATGCCTTGAACAGCTGCAGTGTGCCTGGAGCTAAGGGCTTCCTAGTTTCAAAAATCCTAGCCCTAGGCCTAAGCCTAACAGTAACCCTGGGAAGGTAAATCAGCCTGATGTTAGGCTTCCTGCCAAGGAAAAAGCCGTGAAAGCAGCCATGTTGTGGCACTTTTGCACTCCCTTTTGGATGCCTTTCACAGCTCCAGTGTGCCTGGAACTCAGGGCTTCCTGCTTTTAAAAATCCTAGCCCTAGGCCGAACCCCAACCCTAAGACGAGAAAGGCAAATCAGCCAGGAATTAGGCATGTCCCCAAGGAAAAAGCTGTGGAGGCAGGCATGTTGTGGTACTTTTGCGCTCTTCTTGGCTAGTCCTTCGCAGCTGCTGTGTTCTTGGAACTCAGGGCTTTCTGGTTAATAGAACCCTTACCCTAGGCGTAACTCAAACCTTAACCCTAGGAAGGAAAATCAGCCTATGGTTCGGGATGGTCTCATGGAAATATCAGTGGTGGCAGCCAAGTTGCGTCACTTTTGCGCTCCCCTTGGGATGCCTTTTGCAGCTGCAGTGTGCCTGGAGCCCAGGGCTTCCTGGTTTTAAAAGTCCTAGGACTAAGCCTAACAGTAACCCTGGGAAAGTAAATCAGCCTGATGTTAGGCTTCTTGCCAAGGAAAAAGCCGTGAAAGCAGCCATGTTGTGGCACTTCTGCACTCCCTTTGGGATGCCTTTGGCAGATGAAGTAAGCCTGGAACTCAGGGCTTCCTGGTTAAAGAAATCCAAGCCCTAGGCTGAACCCTAACCCTAACCCTAGGCAGATAAATCAGCCTAGGTATAGGGATGGTGCCAAGGAAAAAGCTGTGAAAGCTGCCATGTTGTTGCACTTTTGTACTCCCCTTGGGATGCCTTGAACAGCTGCAGTGTGCCTGGAGCTAAGGGCTTCCTAGTTTTAAAAAACCTAGCCCTAGGCCTAAGCCTAATAGTAACCCTGGGAAGGTAAGTCAGCCTGGTGTTAGGCGTCTTGCCAAGGAAAAAGCCGTGAAACAGCCATGTTGTGGCACTTTTGCACTCCCTTTTGGATGCCTTTCACAGCTCCAGTGTGCCTGGAACTCAGGGCTTCCTGCTTTTAAAAATCCTAGCCCTAGGCCGAACCCCAACCCTAAGACGAGAAAGGCAAATCAGCCAGGAATTAGGCATGTCCACAAGGAAAAAGCTGTGGAGGCAGGCATGTTGTGCTACTTTTGCGCTCTTCTTGGCTAGTCCTTCGCAGCTGCTGTGTTCTTGGAACTCAGGGCTTTCTGGTTAATAGAACCCTTACCCTAGGCGTAACTCAAACCTTAACCCTAGGAAGGAAAATCAACCTATGGTTCGGGATGGTCTCATGGAAATATCAGTGGTGGCAGCCAAGTTGCGTCACTTTTGCGCTCCCCTTGGGATGCCTTTCGCAGCTGCAGTGTGCCTGGAGGCCAGGGCTTCCTGGTTTTAAAAGTCCTAGGCCTAAGCCTAACAGTAACCCTAGGAAGGTAAATCAGCCGGGTATTAGGGTTCTTCCTAAGGGAAAAGCCGTGAAAGCAGCCATGTTGTGGCACTTCTGCACTCCCTTTGGGATGCCTTTGGCAGATGAAGTAAGCCTGGAACTCAGGGCTTCCTGGTTAAAAAAATTCAAGCCCTAGGCTGAACCCTAACCCTAACCCTAGGCAGATAAATCAGCCTAGGTATAGGGATGGTGCCAAGGAAAAAGCTGTGAAAGCTGCCATGTTGTTGCACTTTTGTACTCCCCTTGGGATGCCTTGAACAGCTGCAGTGTGCCTGGAGCTAAGGGCTTCCTAGTTTCAAAAATCCTAGCCCTAGGCCTAAGCCTAACAGTAACCCTGGGAAAGTAAATCAGCCTGATGTTAGGCTTCTTGCCAAGGAAAAAGCCGTGAAAGCAGCCATGTTGTGGCACTTCTGCACTCCCTTTGGGATGCCTTTGGCAGATGAAGTAAGCCTGGAACTCAGGGCTTCCTGGTTAAAGAAATCCAAGCCCTAGGCTGAACCCTATACCTAACCCTAGGCAGATAAATCAGCCTAGGTATAGGGATGGTGCCAAGGAAAAAGCTGTGAAAGCTGCCATGTTGTTGCACTTTTGTACTCCCCTTGGGATGCCTTGAACAGCTGCAGTGTGCCTGGAGCTAAGGGCTTCCTAGTTTCAAAAATCCTAGCCCTAGGCCTAAGCCTAACAGTAACCCTGGGAAAGTAAATCAGCCTGATGTTAGGCTTCTTGCCAAGGAAAAAGCCGTGAAAACAGCCATGTTGTGGCACTTTTGCACTCCCTTTTGGATGCCTTTCACAGCTCCAGTGTGCCTGGAACTCAGGGCTTCCTGCTTTTAAAAATCCTAGCCCTAGGCCGAACCCCAACCCTAAGACGAGAAAGGCAAATCAGCCAGGAATTAGGCATGTCCCCAAGGAAAAAGCTGTGGAGGCAGGCATGTTGTGGTACTTTTGCGCTCTTCTTGGCTAGTCCTTCGCAGCTGCTGTGTTCTTGGAACTCAGGGCTTTCTGGTTAATAGAACCCTTACCTTAGGCGTAACTCAAACCTTAACCCTAGGAAGGAAAATCAGCCTATGGTTCCGGATGGTCTCATGGAAATATCAGTGGTGGCAGCCAAGTTGCGTCACTTTTGCGCTCCCCTTGGGATGCCTTTTGCAGCTGCAGTGTGCCTGGAGCCCAGGGCTTCCTGGTTTTAAAAGTCCTAGGCCTAAGCCTAACAGTAACCCTAGGAAGGTAAATCAGCCGGGTATTAGGGTTCTTCCTAAGGGAAAAGCCGTGAAAGCAGCCATGTTGTGGCACTTCTGCACTCCCTTTGGGATGCCTTTGGCAGATGAAGTAAGCCTGGAACTCAGGGCTTCCTGGTTAAAGAAATCCAAGCCCTAGGCTGAACCCTAACCCTAACCCTAGGCAGATAAATCAGCCTAGGTATAGGGATGGTGCCAAGGAAAAAGCTGTGAAAGCTGCCATGTTGTTGCACTTTTGTACTCCCCTTGCGATGCCTTGAACAGCTGCAGTGTGCCTGGAGCCCAGGGCTTCCTAGTTTCAAAAATCCTAGCCCTAGGCCTAAGCCTAACAGTAACCCTGGGAAAGTATGTCAGCCTGGTGTTAGGCTTCTTGCCAAGGAAAAAGCCGTGAAAGCAGCCATGTTGTGGCACTTTTGCACTCCCTTTTGGATGCCTTTCACAGCTCCAGTGTGCCTGGAACTCAGGGCTTCCTGCTTTTAAAAATCCTAGCCCTAGGCCGAACCCCAACCCTAAGACGAGAAAGGCAAATCAGCCAGGAATTAGGCATGTCCCCAAGGAAAAAGCTGTGGAGGCAGGCATGTTGTGGTACTTTTGCGCTCTTCTTGGGTAGTCCTTCGCAGCTGCTGTGTTCTTGGAACTCAGGGCTTTCTGGTTAATAGACCCTTACCCTAGGCGTAACTCAAACCTTAACCCTAGGAAGGAAAATCAGCCTATGGTTCGGGATGGTCTCATGGAAATATCAGTGGTGGCAGCCAAGTTGCGTCACTTTTGCGCTCCCCTTGGGATGCCTTTCGCAGCTGCAGTGTGCCTGGAGCCCAGGGCTTCCTGGTTTTAAAAGTCCTAGGCCTAAGCCTAACAGTAACCCTAGGAAGGTAAATCAGCCGGGTATTAGGGTTCTTCCTAAGGGAAAAGCCGTGAAAGCAGCCATGTTGTGGCACTTCTGCACTCCCTTTGGGATGCCTTTGGCAGATGAAGTAAGCCTGGAACTCAGGGCTTCCTGGTTAAAGAAATTCAAGCCCTAGGCTGAACCCTAACCCTAACCCTAGGCAGATAAATCAGCCTAGGTATAGGGATGGTGCCAAGGAAAAAGCTGTGAAAGCTGCCATGTTGTTGCACTTTTGTACTCCCCTTGGGATGCCTTGAACAGCTGCAGTGTGCCTGGAGCTAAGGGCTTCCTAGTTTTAAAAATCCTAGCCCTAGGCCTAAGCCTAATAGTAACCCTGGGAAGGTAAGTCAGCCAGGTGTTAGGCGTCTTGCCAAGGAAAATGCCGTGAAACAGCCATGTTGTGGCACTTTTGCACTCCCTTTTGGATGCCTTTCACAGCTCCAGTGTGCCTGGAACTCAGGGCTTCCTGCTTTTGAAAATCCTAGCCCTAGGCCGAACCCCAACCCTAAGACGAGAAAGGCAAATCAGCCAGGAATTAGGCATGTCCCCAAGGAAAAAGCTGTGGAGGCAGGCATGTTGTGGTACTTTTGCGCTCTTCTTGGCTAGTCCTTCGCAGCTGCTGTGTTCTTGGAACTCAGGGCTTTCTGGTTAATAGAACATTTACCCTAGGCGTAACTCAAACCTTAACCCTAGGAAGGAAAATCAGCCTATGGTTCGGGATGGTCTCATGGAAATATCAGTGGTGGCAGCCAAGTTGCGTCACTTTTGCGCTCCCCTTGGGATGCCTTTTGCAGCTGCAGTGTGCCTGGAGGCCAGGGCTTCCTGGTTTTAAAAGTCCTAGGCCTAAGCCTAACAGTAACCCTAGGAAGGTAAATCAGCCGGGTATTAGGGTTCTTCCTAAGGGAAAAGCCGTGAAAGCAGCCATGTTGTGGCACTTCTGCACTCCCTTTGGGATGCCTTTGGCAGATGAAGTAAGCCTGGAACTCAGGGCTTCCTGGTTAAAAAAATTCAAGCCCTAGGCTGAACCCTAACCCTAACCCTAGGCAGATAAATCAGCCTAGGTATAGGGATGGTGCCAAGGAAAAAGCTGTGAAAGCTGCCATGTTGTTGCACTTTTGTACTCCCCTTGGGATGCCTTGAACAGCTGCAGTGTGCCTGGAGCTAAGGGCTTCCTAGTTTCAAAAATCCTAGCCCTAGGCCTAAGCCTAACAGTAACCCTGGGAAAGTATGTCAGCCTGGTGTTAGGCGTCTTGCCAAGGAAAAAGCCGTGAAAGCAGCCATGTTGTGGCACTTTTGCACTCCCTTTTGGATGCCTTTCACAGCTCCAGTGTGCCTGGAACTCAGGGCTTCCTGCTTTTAAAAATCCTAGCCCTAGGCCGAACCCCAACCCTAAGACGAGAAAGGCAAATCAGCCAGGAATTAGGCATGTCCACAAGGAAAAAGCTGTGGAGGCAGGCATGTTGTGCTACTTTTGCGCTCTTCTTGGCTAGTCCTTCGCAGCTGCTGTGTTCTTGGAACTCAGGGCTTTCTGGTTAATAGAACCCTTACCCTAGGCGTAACTCAAACCTTAACCCTAGGAAGGAAAATCAACCTATGGTTCGGGATGGTCTCATGGAAATATCAGTGGTGGCAGCCAAGTTGCGTCACTTTTGCGCTCCCCTTGGGATGCCTTTCGCAGCTGCAGTGTGCCTGGAGGCCAGGGCTTCCTGGTTTTAAAAGTCCTAGGCCTAAGCCTAACAGTAACCCTAGGAAGGTAAATCAGCCGGGTATTAGGGTTCTTCCTAAGGGAAAAGCTGTGAAAGCAGCCATGTTGTGGCACTTCTGCACTCCCTTTGGGATGCCTTTGGCAGATGAAGTAAGCCTGGAACTCAGGGCTTCCTGGTTAAAAAAATTCAAGCCCTAGGCTGAACCCTAACCCTAACCCTAGGCAGATAAATCAGCCTAGGTATAGGGATGGTGCCAAGGAAAAAGCTGTGAAAGCTGCCATGTTGTTGCACTTTTGTACTCCCCTTGGGATGCCTTGAACAGCTGCAGTGTGCCTGGAGCTAAGGGCTTCCTAGTTTCAAAAATCCTAGCCCTAGGCCTAAGCCTAACAGTAACCCTGGGAAAGTAAATCAGCCTGATGTTAGGCTTCTTGCCAAGGAAAAAGCCGTGAAAGCAGCCATGTTGTGGCACTTCTGCACTCCCTTTGGGATGCCTTTGGCAGATGAAGTAAGCCTGGAACTCAGGGCTTCCTGGTTAAAGAAATCCAAGCCCTAGGCTGAACCCTAACCCTAACCCTAGGCAGATAAATCAGCCTAGGTATAGGGATGGTGCCAAGGAAAAAGCTGTGAAAGCTGCCATGTTGTTGCACTTTTGTACTCCCCTTGGGATGCCTTGAACAGCTGCAGTGTGCCTGGAGCCCAGGGCTTCCTAATTTCAAAAATCCTAGCCCTAGGCCTAAGCCTAACAGTAACCCTGGGAAAGTAAATCAGCCTGATGTTAGGCTTCTTGCCAAGGAAAAAGCCGTGAAAGCAGCTATGTTGTGGCGCTTTTGCACTCCCTTTTGGATGCCTTTCACAGCTCCAGTGTGCCTGGAACTCAGGGCTTCCTGCTTTTAAAAATCCTAGCCGTAGACCGAACCGCAACCCTAAGACGAGAAAGGCAAATCAGCCAGGAATTAGGCATGTCCCCAAGGAAAAAGCTGTGGAGGCAGGCATGTTGTGGTACTTTTGCGCTCTTCTTGGCTAGTCCTTCGCAGCTGCTGTGTTCTTGGAACTCAGGGCTTTCTGGTTAATAGAACCCTTACCCTAGGCGTAACTCAAACCTTAACCCTAGGAAGGAAAATCAGCCTATGGTTCGGGATGGTCTCATGGAAATATCAGTGGTGGCAGCCAAGTTGCGTCACTTTCGCGCTCCCCTTGGGATGCCTTTTGCAGCTGCAGTGTGCCTGGAGCCCAGGGCTTCCTGGTTTTAAAAGTCCTAGGCCTAAGCCTAACAGTAACCCTAGGAAGGTAAATCAGCCGGGTATTAGGGTTCTTCCTAAGGGAAAAGCCGTGAAAGCAGCCATGTTGTGGCACTTCTGCACTCCCTTTGGGATGCCTTTGGCAGATGAAGTAAGCCTGGAACTCAGGGCTTCCTGGTTAAAGAAATCCAAGCCCTAGGCTGAACCCTAACCCTAACCCTAGGCAGATAAATCAGCCTAGGTATAGGGATGGTGCCAAGGAAAAAGCTGTGAAAGCTGCCATGTTGTTGCACTTTTGTACTCCCCTTGGGATGCCTTGAACAGCTGCAGTGTGCCTGGAGCCCAGGGCTTCCTAGTTTCAAAAATCCTAGCCCTAGGCCTAAGCCTAACAGTAACCCTGGGAAAGTAAATCAGCCTGATGTTAGGTTTCTTGCCAAGGAAAAAGCCGTGAAAGCAGCCATGTTGTGGCACTTTTGCACTCCCTTTTGGATGCCTTTCACAGCTCCAGTGTGCCTGGAACTCAGGGATTCCTGATTTTAAAAATCCAAGCCCTAGGCCGAACCGCAACCCTAACACGAGAAAGGCAAATCAGCCAGGAATTAGGCATGTCCCCAAGGAAAAAGCTGTGGAGGCAGGCATGTTGTGGTACTTTTGCGCTCTTCTTGGCTAGTCCTTCGCAGCTGCTGTGTTCTTGGAACTCAGGGCTTTCTGGTTAATAGAACCCTTACCCTAGGCGTAACTCAAACCTTAACCCTAGGAAGGAAAATCAGCCTATGGTTCGGGATGGTCTCATGGAAATATCAGTGGTGGCAGCCAAGTTGCGTCACTTTTGCGCTCCCCTTGGGATGCCTTTTGCAGCTGCAGTGTGCCTGGAGCCCAGGGCTTCCTGGTTTTAAAAGTCCTAGGCCTAAGCCTAACAGTAACCCTAGGAAGGTAAATCAGCCGGGTATTAGGGTTCTTCCTAAGGGAAAAGCCGTGAAAGCAGCCATGTTGTGGCACTTCTGCACTCCCTTTGGGATGCCTTTGGCAGATGAAGTAAGCCTGGAACTCAGGGCTTCCTGGTTAAAGAAATTCAAGCCCTAGGCTGAACCCTAACCCTAACCCTAGGCAGATAAATCAGCCTAGGTATAGGGATGGTGCCAAGGAAAAAGCTGTGAAAGCTGCCATGTTGTTGCACTTTTGTACTCCCCTTGGGATGCCTTGAACAGCTGCAGTGTGCCTGGAGCTAAGGGCCTCCTAGTTTCAAAAATCCTAGCCCTAGGCCTAAGCCTAACAGTAACCCTGGGAAAGTAAATCAGCCTGATGTTAGGCTTCTTGCCAAGGAAAAAGCCGTGAAAGCAGCCATGTTGTGGCACTTTTGCACTCCCTTTTGGATGCCTTTCACAGCTCCAGTGTGCCTGGAACTCAGGGCTTCCTGCTTTTAAAAATCCTAGCCCTAGGCCGAACCGCAACCCTAAGACGAGAAAGGCAAATCAGCCAGGAATTAGGCATGTCCCCAAGGAAAAAGCTGTGGAGGCAGGCATGTTGTGGTACTTTTGCGCTCTTCTTGGCTAGTCCTTCGCAGCTGCTGTGTTCTTGGAACTCAGGGCTTTCTGGTTAATAGAACCCTTACCCTAGGCGTAACTCAAACCTTAACCCTAGGAAGGAAAATCAACCTATGGTTCGGGATGGTCTCATGGAAATATCAGTGGTGGCAGCCAAGTTGCGTCACTTTTGCGCTCCCCTTGGGATGCCTTTCGCAGCTGCAGTGTGCCTGGAGCCCAGGGCTTCCTGGTTTTAAAAGTCCTAGGCCTAAGCCTAACAGTAACCCTAGGAAGGTAAATCAGCCGGGTATTAGGGTTCTTCCTAAGGGAAAAGCCGTGAAAGCAGCCATGTTGTGGCACTTCTGCACTCCCTTTGGGATGCCTTTGGCAGATGAAGTAAGCCTGGAACTCAGGGCTTCCTGGTTAAAAAAATTCAAGCCCTAGGCTGAACCCTAACCCTAACCCTAGGCAGATAAATCAGCCTAGGTATAGGGATGGTGCCAAGGAAAAAGCTGTGAAAGCTGCCATGTTGTTGCACTTTTGTACTCCCCTTGGGATGCCTTGAACAGCTGCAGTGTGCCTGGAGCTAAGGGCTTCCTAGTTTCAAAAATCCTAGCCCTAGGCCTAAGCCGAACAGTAACCCTGGGAAAGTAAATCAGCCTGATGTTAGGCTTCTTGCCAAGGAAAAAGCCGTGAAAGCAGCCATGTTGTGGCACTTCTGCACTCCCTTTGGGATGCCTTTGGCAGATGAAGTAAGCCTGGAACTCAGGGCTTCCTGGTTAAAGAAATCCAAGCCCTAGGCTGAACCCTAACCCTAACCCTAGGCAGATAAATCAGCCTAGGTATAGGGATGGTGCCAAGGAAAAAGCTGTGAAAGCTGCCATGTTGTTGCACTTTTGTACTCCCCTTGGGATGCCTTGAACAGCTGCAGTGTGCCTGGAGCTAAGGGCTTCCTAGTTTCAAAACTCCTAGCCCTAGGCCTAAGCCTAACAGTAACCCTGGGAAAGTAAATCAGCCTGATGTTAGGCGTCTTGCCAAGGAAAAAGCCGTGAAAGCAGCCATGTTGTGGCACTTCTGCACTCCCTTTGGGATGCCTTTGGCAGATGAAGTAAGCCTGGAACTCAGGGCTTCCTGGTTAAAGAAATCCAAGCCCTAGGCTGAACCCTAACCCTAACCCTAGGCAGATAAATCAGCCTAGGTATAGGGATGGTGCCAAGGAAAAAGCTGTGAAAGCTGCCATGTTGCTGCACTTTTGTACTCCCCTTGGGATGCCTTGAACAGCTGCAGTGTGCCTGGAGCTAAGGGCTTCCTAGTTTCAAAAATCCTAGCCCTAGGCCTAAGCCTAACAGTAACCCTGGGAAAGTAAATCAGCCTGATGTTAGGCTTCTTGCCAAGGAAAAAGCCATGAAACAGCCATGTTGTGGCACTTTTGCACTCCCTTTTGGATGCCTTTCACAGCTCCAGTGTGCCTGGAACTCAGGGCTTCCTGCTTTTGAAAATCCAAGCCCTAGGCCGAACCGCAACCCTAAGACGAGAAAGGCAAATCAGCCAGGAATTAGGCATGTCCCCAAGGAAAAAGCTGTGGAGGCAGGCATGTTGTGGTACTTTTGCGCTCTTCTTGGCTTGTCCTTCGCAGCTGCTGTGTTCTTGGAACTCAGGGCTTTCTGGTTAATAGAACCCTTACCCTAGGCGTAACTCAAACCTTAACCCTAGGAAGGAAAATCAGCCTATGGTTCGGGATGGTCTCATGGAAATATCAGTGGTGGCAGCCAAGTTGCGTCACTTTTGCGCTCCCCTTGGGATGCCTTTTGCAGCTGCAGTGTGCCTGGAGCCCAGGGCTTCCTGGTTTTAAAAGTCCTAGGCCTAAGCCTAACAGTAACCCTAGGAAGGTAAATCAGCCGGGTATTAGGGTTCTTCCTAAGGGAAAAGCCGTGAAAGCAGCCATGTTGTGGCACTTCTGCACTCCCTTTGGGATGCCTTTGGCAGATGAAGTAAGCCTGGAACTCAGGGCTTCCTGGTTAAAGAAATCCAAGCCCTAGGCTGAACCCTAACCCTAACCCTAGGCAGATAAATCAGCCTAGGTATAGGGATGGTGCCAAGGAAAAAGCTGTGAAAGCTGCCATGTTGTTGCACTTTTGTACTCCCCTTGGGATGCCTTGAACAGCTGCAGTGTGCCTGGAGCCCAGGGCTTCCTAGTTTCAAAAATCCTAGCCCTAGGCCTAAGCCTAACAGTAACCCTGGGAAAGTATGTCAGCCTGGTGTTAGGCTTCTTGCCAAGGAAAAAGGCGTGAAAGCAGCCATGTTGTGGCACTTTTGCACTCCCTTTTGGATGCCTTTCACAGCTCCAGTGTGCCTGGAACTCAGGGCTTCCTGCTTTTAAAAATCCTAGCCCTAGGCCGAACCCCAACCCTAAGACGAGAAAGGCAAATCAGCCAGGAATTAGGCATGTCCCCAAGGAAAAAGCTGTGGAGGCAGGCATGTTGTGGTACTTTTGCGCTCTTCTTGGCTAGTCCTTCGCAGCTGCTGTGTTCTTGGAACTCAGGGCTTTCTGGTTAATAGACCCTTACCCTAGGCGTAACTCAAACCTTAACCCTAGGAAGGAAAATCAGCCTATGGTTCGGGATGGTCTCATGGAAATATCAGTGGTGGCAGCCAGGTTGCGTCACTTTTGCGCTCCCCTTGGGATGCCTTTTGCAGCTGCAGTGTGCCTGGAGCCCAGGGCTTCCTGGTTTTAAAAGTCCTAGGCCTAAGCCTAACAGTAACCCTAGGAAGGTAAATCAGCCGGGTATTAGGGTTCTTCCTAAGGGAAAAGCCGTGAAAGCAGCCATGTTGTGGCACTTCTGCACTCCCTTTGGGATGCCTTTGGCAGATGAAGTAAGCCTGGAACTCAGGGCTTCCTGGTTAAAGAAATTCAAGCCCTAGGCTGAACCCTAACCCTAACCCTAGGCAGATAAATCAGCCTAGGTATAGGGATGGTGCCAAGGAAAAAGCTGTGAAAGCTGCCATGTTGTTGCACTTTTGTACTCCCCTTGGGATGCCTTGAACAGCTGCAGTGTGCCTGGAGCTAAGGGCCTCCTAGTTTCAAAAATCCTAGCCCTAGGCCTAAGCCTAACAGTAACCCTGGGAAAGTAAATCAGCCTGATGTTAGGCTTCTTGCCAAGGAAAAAGCCGTGAAAGCAGCCATGTTGTGGCACTTCTGCACTCCCTTTGGGATGCCTTTGGCAGATGAAGTAAGCCTGGAACTCAGGGCTTCCTGGTTAAAGAAATCCAAGCCCTAGGCTGAACCCTAACCCTAACCCTAGGCAGATAAATCAGCCTAGGTATAGGGATGGTGCCAAGGAAAAAGCTGTGAAAGCTGCCATGTTGCTGCACTTTTGTACTCCCCTTGGGATGCCTTGAACAGCTGCAGTGTGCCTGGAGCTAAGGGCTTCCTAGTTTCAAAACTCCTAGCCCTAGGCCTAAGCCTAACAGTAACCCTGGGAAAGTAAATCAGCCTGATGTTAGGCTTCTTGCCAAGGAAAAAGCCATGAAACAGCCATGTTGTGGCACTTTTGCACTCCCTTTTGGATGCCTTTCACAGCTCCAGTGTGCCTGGAACTCAGGGCTTCCTGCTTTTGAAAATCCAAGCCCTAGGCCGAACCGCAACCCTAAGACGAGAAAGGCAAATCAGCCAGGAATTAGGCATGTCCCCAAGGAAAAAGCTGTGGAGGCAGGCATGTTGTGGTACTTTTGCGCTCTTCTTGGCTTGTCCTTCGCAGCTGCTGTGTTCTTGGAACTCAGGGCTTTCTGGTTAATAGAACCCTTACCCTAGGCGTAACTCAAACCTTAACCCTAGGAAGGAAAATCAGCCTATGGTTCGGGATGGTCTCATGGAAATATCAGTGGTGGCAGCCAAGTTGCGTCACTTTTGCGCTCCCCTTGGGATGCCTTTTGCAGCTGCAGTGTGCCTGGAGCCCAGGGCTTCCTGGTTTTAAAAGTCCTAGGCCTAAGCCTAACAGTAACCCTAGGAAGGTAAATCAGCCGGGTATTAGGGTTCTTCCTAAGGGAAAAGCCGTGAAAGCAGCCATGTTGTGGCACTTCTGCACTCCCTTTGGGATGCCTTTGGCAGATGAAGTAAGCCTGGAACTCAGGGCTTCCTGGTTAAAGAAATCCAAGCCCTAGGCTGAACCCTAACCCTAACCCTAGGCAGATAAATCAGCCTAGGTATAGGGATGGTGCCAAGGAAAAAGCTGTGAAAGCTGCCATGTTGTTGCACTTTTGTACTCCCCTTGGGATGCCTTGAACAGCTGCAGTGTGCCTGGAGCCCAGGGCTTCCTAGTTTCAAAAATCCTAGCCCTAGGCCTAAGCCTAACAGTAACCCTGGGAAAGTATGTCAGCCTGGTGTTAGGCTTCTTGCCAAGGAAAAAGCCGTGAAAGCAGCCATGTTGTGGCACTTTTGCACTCCCTTTTGGATGCCTTTCACAGCTCCAGTGTGCCTGGAACTCAGGGCTTCCTGCTTTTAAAAATCCTAGCCCTAGGCCGAACCCCAACCCTAAGACGAGAAAGGCAAATCAGCCAGGAATTAGGCATGTCCCCAAGGAAAAAGCTGTGGAGGCAGGCATGTTGTGGTACTTTTGCGCTCTTCTTGGCTAGTCCTTCGCAGCTGCTGTGTTCTTGGAACTCAGGGCTTTCTGGTTAATAGACCCTTACCCTAGGCGTAACTCAAACCTTAAGCCTAGGAAGGAAAATCAGCCTATGGTTCGGGATGGTCTCATGGAAATATCAGTGGTGGCAGCCAGGTTGCGTCACTTTTGCGCTCCCCTTGGGATGCCTTTTGCAGCTGCAGTGTGCCTGGAGCCCAGGGCTTCCTGGTTTTAAAAGTCCTAGGCCTAAGCCTAACAGTAACCCTAGGAAGGTAAATCAGCCGGGTATTAGGGTTCTTCCTAAGGGAAAAGCCGTGAAAGCAGCCATGTTGTGGCACTTCTGCACTCCCTTTGGGATGCCTTTGGCAGATGAAGTAAGCCTGGAACTCAGGGCTTCCTGGTTAAAGAAATTCAAGCCCTAGGCTGAACCCTAACCCTAACCCTAGGCAGATAAATCAGCCTAGGTATAGGGATGGTGCCAAGGAAAAAGCTGTGAAAGCTGCCATGTTGTTGCACTTTTGTACTCCCCTTGGGATGCCTTGAACAGCTGCAGTGTGCCTGGAGCTAAGGGCCTCCTAGTTTCAAAAATCCTAGCCCTAGGCCTAAGCCTAACAGTAACCCTGGGAAAGTAAATCAGCCTGATGTTAGGCTTCTTGCCAAGGAAAAAGCCGTGAAACAGACATGTTGTGGCACTTTTGCACTCCCTTTTGGATGCCTTTCACAGCTCCAGTGTGCCTGGAACTCAGGGCTTCCTGCTTTTAAAAATCCTAGCCCTAGGCCGAACCCCAACCCTATGACGAGAAAGGCAAATCAGCCAGGAATTAGGCATGTCCCCAAGGAAAAAGCTGTGGAGGCAGGCATGTTGTGGTACTTTTGCGCTCTTCTTGGCTAGTCCTTCGCAGCTGCTGTGTTCTTGGAACTCAGGGCTTTCTGGTTAATAGAACCCTTACCCTAGGCGTAACTCAAACCTTAACCCTAGGAAGGAAAATCAACCTATGGTTCGGGATGGTCTCATGGAAATATCAGTGGTGGCAGCCAAGTTGCGTCACTTTTGCGCTCCCCTTGGGATGCCTTTCGCAGCTGCAGTGTGCCTGGAGGCCAGGGCTTCCTGGTTTTAAAAGTCCTAGGCCTAAGCCTAACAGTAACCCTAGGAAGGTAAATCAGCCGGGTATTAGGGTTCTTCCTAAGGGAAAAGCCGTGAAAGCAGCCATGTTGTGGCACTTCTGCACTCCCTTTGGGATGCCTTTGGCAGATGAAGTAAGCCTGGAACTCAGGGCTTCCTGGTAAAAAAAATTCAAGCCCTAGGCTGAACCCTAACCCTAACCCTAGGCAGATAAATCAGCCTAGGTATAGGGATGGTGCCAAGGAAAAAGCTGTGAAAGCTGCCATGTTGTTGCACTTTTGTACTCCCCTTGGGATGCCTTGAACAGCTGCAGTGTGCCTGGAGCTAAGGGCTTCCTAGTTTCAAAAATCCTAGCCCTAGGCCTAAGCCTAACAGTAACCCTGGGAAAGTAAATCAGCCTGATGTTAGGCTTCTTGCCAAGGAAAAAGCCGTGAAAGCAGCCATGTTGTGGCACTTCTGCACTCCCTTTGGGATGCCTTTGGCAGATGAAGTAAGCCTGGAACTCAGGGCTTCCTGGTTAAAGAAATCCAAGCCCTAGGCTGAACCCTAACCCTAACCCTAGGCAGATAAATCAGCCTAGGTATAGGGATGGTGCCAAGGAAAAAGCTGTGAAAGCTGCCATGTTGTTGCACTTTTGTACTCCCCTTGGGATGCCTTGAACAGCTGCAGTGTGCCTGGAGCTAAGGGCTTCCTAGTTTCAAAAATCCTAGCCCTAGGCCTAAGCCTAACAGTAACCCTGGGAAAGTAAATCAGCCTGATGTTAGGCTTCTTGCCAAGGAAAAAGCCGTGAAAGCAGCCATGTTGTGGCACTTCTGCACTCCCTTTGGGATGCCTTTGGCAGATGAAGTAAGCCTGGAACTCAGGGCTTCCTGGTTAAAGAAATCCAAGCCCTAGGCTGAACCCTAACCCTAACCCTAGGCAGATAAATCAGCCTAGGTATAGGGATGGTGCCAAGGAAAAAGCTGTGAAAGCTGCCATGTTGCTGCACTTTTGTACTCCCCTTGGGATGCCTTGAACAGCTGCAGTGTGCCTGGAGCTAAGGGCTTCCTAGTTTCAAAACTCCTAGCCCTAGGCCTAAGCCTAACAGTAACCCTGGGAAAGTAAATCAGCCTGATGTTAGGCTTCTTGCCAAGGAAAAAGCCGTGAAACAGCCATGTTGTGGCACTTTTGCACTCCCTTTTGGATGCCTTTCACAGCTCCAGTGTGCCTGGAACTCAGGGCTTCCTGCTTTTAAAAATCCTAGCCCTAGGCCGAACCGCAACCCTAAGACGAGAAAGGCAAATCAGCCAGGAATTAGGCATGTCCCCAAGGAAAAAGCTGTGGAGGCAGGCATGTTGTGGTACTTTTGCGCACTTCTTGGCTAGTCCTTCGCAGCTGCTGTGTTCTTGGAACTCAGGGCTTTCTGGTTAATAGAACCCTTACCCTAGGCGTAACTCAAACCTTAACCCTAGGAAGGAAAATCAGCCTATGGTTCGGGATGGTCTCATGGAAATATCAGTGGTGGCAGCCAAGTTGCGTCACTTTTGCGCTCCCCTTGGGATGCCTTTTGCAGCTGCAGTGTGCCTGGAGCCCAGGGCTTCCTGGTTTTAAAAGTCCTAGGCCTAAGCCTAACAGTAACCCTAGGAAGGTAAATCAGCCGGGTATTAGGGTTCTTCCTAAGGGAAAAGCCGTGAAAGCAGCCATGTTGTGGCACTTCTGCACTCCCTTTGGGATGCCTTTGGCAGATGAAGTAAGCCTGGAACTCAGGGCTTCCTGGTTAAAGAAATCCAAGCCCTAGGCTGAACCCTAACCCTAACCCTAGGCAGATAAATCAGCCTAGGTATAGGGATGGTGCCAAGGAAAAAGCTGTGAAAGCTGCCATGTTGTTGCACTTTTGTACTCCCCTTGGGATGCCTTGAACAGCTGCAGTGTGCCTGGAGCCCAGGGCTTCCTAGTTTCAAAAATCCTAGCCCTAGGCCTAAGCCTAACAGTAACCCTGGGAAAGTATGTCAGCCTGGTGTTAGGCTTCTTGCCAAGGAAAAAGGCGTGAAAGCAGCCATGTTGTGGCACTTTTGCACTCCCTTTTGGATGCCTTTCACAGCTCCAGTGTGCCTGGAACTCAGGGCTTCCTGCTTTTAAAAATCCTAGCCCTAGGCCGAACCGCAACCCTAAGACGAGAAAGGCAAATCAGCCAGGAATTAGGCATGTCCCCAAGGAAAAAGCTGTGGAGGCAGGCATGTTGTGGTACTTTTGCGCTCTTCTTGGCTAGTCCTTCGCAGCTGCTGTGTTCTTGGAACTCAGGGCTTTCTGGTTAATAGACCCTTACCCTAGGCGTAACTCAAACCTTAACCCTAGGAAGGAAAATCAGCCTATGGTTCGGGATGGTCTCATGGAAATATCAGTGGTGGCAGCCAAGTTGCGTCACTTTTGCGCTCCCCTTGGGATGCCTTTCGCAGCTGCAGTGTGCCTGGAGCCCAGGGCTTCCTGGTTTTAAAAGTCCTAGGCCTAAGCCTAACAGTAACCCTAGGAAGGTAAATCAGCCGGGTATTAGGGTTCTTCCTAAGGGAAAAGCCGTGAAAGCAGCCATGTTGTGGCACTTCTGCACTCCCTTTGGGATGCCTTTGGCAGATGAAGTAAGCCTGGAACTCAGGGCTTCCTGGTTAAAGAAATCCAAGCCCTAGGCTGTACCCTAACCCTAACCCTAGGCAGATAAATCAGCCTAGGTATAGGGATGGTGCCAAGGAAAAAGCTGTGAAAGCTGCCATGTTGTTGCACTTTTGTACTCCCCTTGGGATGCCTTGAAAAGCTGCAGTGTGCCTGGAGCCCAGGGCTTCCTAGTTTCAAAAATCCTAGCCCTAGGCCTAAGCCTAACAGTAACCCTGGGAAAGTATGTCAGCCTGATGTTAGGCTTCTTGCCAAGGAAAAAGCCGTGAAAGCAGCCATGTTGTGGCACTTTTGCACTCCCTTTTGGATGCCTTTCACAGCTCCAGTGTGCCTGGAACTCAGGGCTTCCTGATTTTAAAAATCCTAGCCCTAGGCCGAACCCCAACCCTAAGACGAGAAAGGCAAATCAGCCAGGAATTAGGCATGTCCCCAAGGAAAAAGCTGTGGAGGCAGGCATGTTGTGGTACTTTTGCGCTCTTCTTGGCTAGTCCTTCGCAGCTGCTGTGTTCTTGGAACTCAGGGCTTTCTGGTTAATAGACCCTTACCCTAGGCGTAACTCAAACCTTAACCCTAGGAAGGAAAATCAGCCTATGGTTCGGGATGGTCTCATGGAAATATCAGTGGTGGCAGCCAAGTTGCGTCACTTTTGCGCTCCCCTTGGGATGCCTTTTGCAGCTGCAGTGTGCCTGGAGCCCAGGGCTTCCTGGTTTTAAAAGTCCTAGGCCTAAGCCTAACAGTAACCCTAGGAAGGTAAATCAGCCGGGTATTAGGGTTCTTCCTAAGGGAAAAGCCGTGAAAGCAGCCATGTTGTGGCACTTCTGCACTCCCTTTGGGATGCCTTTGGCAGATGAAGTAAGCCTGGAACTCAGGGCTTCCTGGTAAAAAAAATTCAAGCCCTAGGCTGAACCCTAACCCTAACCCTAGGCAGATAAATCAGCCTAGGTATAGGGATGGTGCCAAGGAAAAAGCTGTGAAAGCTGCCATGTTGTTGCACTTTTGTACTCCCCTTGGGATGCCTTGAACAGCTGCAGTGTGCCTGGAGCTAAGGGCTTCCTAGTTTCAAAAATCCTAGCCCTAGGCCTAAGCCTAACAGTAACCCTGGGAAAGTAAATCAGCCTGATGTTAGGCTTCTTGCCAAGCAAAAAGCCGTGAAAGCAGCCATGTTGTGGCACTTCTGCACTCCCTTTGGGATGCCTTTGGCAGATGAAGTAAGCCTGGAACTCAGGGCTTCCTGGTTAAAGAAATCCAAGCCCTAGGCTGAACCCTAACCCTAACCCTAGGCAGATAAATCAGCCTAGGTATAGGGATGGTGCCAAGGAAAAAGCTGTGAAAGCTGCCATGTTGTTGCACTTTTGTACTCCCCTTGGGATGCCTTGAACAGCTGCAGTGTGCCTGGAGCTAAGGGCTTCCTAGTTTCAAAAATCCTAGCCCTAGGCCTAAGCCTAACAGTAACCCTGGGAAAGTAAATCAGCCTGATGTTAGGCTTCTTGCCAAGGAAAAAGCCGTGAAAGCAGCCATGTTGTGGCACTTCTGCACTCCCTTTGGGATGCCTTTGGCAGATGAAGTAAGCCTGGAACTCAGGGCTTCCTGGTTAAAGAAATCCAAGCCCTAGGCTGAACCCTAACCCTAACCCTAGGCAGATAAATCAGCCTAGGTATAGGGATGGTGCCAAGGAAAAAGCTGTGAAAGCTGCCATGTTGTTGCACTTTTGTACTCCCCTTGCGATGCCTTGAACAGCTGCAGTGTGCCTGGAGCCCAGGGCTTCCTAGTTTCAAAAATCCTAGCCCTAGGCCTAAGCCTAACAGTAACCCTGGGAAGGTAAATCAGCCTGCTGTTAGGCTTCTTGCCAAGGAAAAAGCCGTGAAAGCAGCCATGTTGTGGCACTTTTGCACTCCCTTTTGGATGCCTTTCACAGCTCCAGTGTGCCTGGAACTCAGGGCTTCCTGCTTTTAAAAATCCTAGCCCTAGGCCGAACCGCAACCCTAAGACGAGAAAGGCAAATCAGCCAGGAATTAGGCATGTCCCCAAGGAAAAAGCTGTGGAGGCAGGCATGTTGTGGTACTTTTGCGCTCTTCTTGGCTAGTCCTTCGCAGCTGCTGTGTTCTTGGAACTCAGGGCTTTCTGGTTAATAGAACCCTTACCCTAGGCGTAACTCAAACCTTAACCCTAGGAAGGAAAATCAGCCTATGGTTCGGGATGGTCTCATGGAAATATCAGTGGTGGCAGCCAAGTTGCGTCACTTTCGCGCTCCCCTTGGGATGCCTTTTGCAGCTGCAGTGTGCCTGGAGCCCAGGGCTTCCTGGTTTTAAAAGTCCTAGGCCTAAGCCTAACAGTAACCCTAGGAAGGTAAATCAGCCGGGTATTAGGGTTCTTCCTAAGGGAAAAGCCGTGAAAGCAGCCATGTTGTGGCACTTCTGCACTCCCTTTGGGATGCCTTTGGCAGATGAAGTAAGCCTGGAACTCAGGGCTTCCTGGTTAAAGAAATCCAAGCCCTAGGCTGAACCCTAACCCTAACCCTAGGCAGATAAATCAGCCTAGGTATAGGGATGGTGCCAAGGAAAAAGCTGTGAAAGCTGCCATGTTGTTGCACTTTTGTACTCCCCTTGGGATGCCTTGAACAGCTGCAGTGTGCCTGGAGCCCAGGGCTTCCTAGTTTCAAAAATCCTAGCCCTAGGCCTAAGCCTAACAGTAACCCTGGGAAAGTAAATCAGCCTGATGTTAGGCTTCTTGCCAAGGAAAAAGCCGTGAAAGCAGCCATGTTGTGGCACTTTTGCACTCCCTTTTGGATGCCTTTCACAGCTCCAGTGTGCCTGGAACTCAGGGCTTCCTGATTTTAAAAATCCTAGCCCTAGGCCGAACCCCAACCCTAAGACGAGAAAGGCAAATCAGCCAGGAATTAGGCATGTCCCCAAGGAAAAAGCTGTGGAGGCAGGTATGTTGTGGTACTTTTGCGCTCTTCTTGGCTAGTCCTTCGCAGCTGCTGTGTTCTTGGAACTCAGGGCTTTCTGGTTAATAGACCCTTACCCTAGGCGTAACTCAAACCTTAACCCTAGGAAGGAAAATCAGCCTATGGTTCGGGATGGTCTCATGGAAATATCAGTGGTGGCAGCCAAGTTGCGTCACTTTTGCGCTCCCCTTGGGATGCCTTTTGCAGCTGCAGTGTGCCTGGAGCCCAGGGCTTCCTGGTTTTAAAAGTCCTAGGCCTAAGCCTAACAGTAACCCTAGGAAGGTAAATCAGCCGGGTATTAGGGTTCTTCCTAAGGGAAAAGCCGTGAAAGCAGCCATGTTGTGGCACTTCTGCACTCCCTTTGGGATGCCTTTGGCAGATGAAGTAAGCCTGGAACTCAGGGCTTCCTGGTTAAAGAAATCCAAGCCCTAGGCTGAACCCTAACCCTAACCCTAGGCAGATAAATCAGCCTAGGTATAGGGATGGTGCCAAGGAAAAAGCTGTGAAAGCTGCCATGTTGTTGCACTTTTGTACTCCCCTTGGGATGCCTTGAACAGCTGCAGTGTGCCTGGAGCTAAGGGCTTCCTAGTTTCAAAAATCCTAGCCCTAGGCCTAAGCCTAACAGTAACCCTGGGAAAGTAAATCAGCCTGATGTTAGGCTTCTTGCCAAGGAAAAAGCCGTGAAAGCAGCCATGTTGTGGCACTTCTGCACTCCCTTTGGGATGCCTTTGGCAGATGAAGTAAGCCTGGAACTCAGGGCTTCCTGGTTAAAGAAATCCAAGCCCTAGGCTGAACCCTAACCCTAACCCTAGGCAGATAAATCAGCCTAGGTATAGGGATGGTGCCAAGGAAAAAGCTGTGAAAGCTGCCATGATGTTGCACTTTTGTACTCCCCTTGGGATGCCTTGAACAGCTGCAGTGTGCCTGGAGCTAAGGGCTTCCTAGTTTCAAAAATCCTAGCCCTAGGCCTAAGCCTAACAGTAACCCTGGGAAAGTAAATCAGCCTGATGTTAGGCTTCTTGCCAAGGAAAAAGCCGTGAAAGCAGCCATGTTGTGGCACTTCTGCACTCCCTTTGGGATGCCTTTGGCAGATGAAGTAAGCCTGGAACTCAGGGCTTCCTGGTTTTAGAAATCCAAGCCCTAGGCTGAACCCTAACCCTAACCCTAGGCAGATAAATCAGCCTAGGTATAGGGATGGTGGCGAGGAAAAAGCTGTGAAAGCTGCCATGTTGCTGCACTTTTTTACTCCCCTTGGGATGCCTTGAACAGCTGCAGTGTGCCTGGAGCCCAGGGCTTCCTAGTTTCAAAACTCCTAGCCCTAGGCCTAAGCCTAACAGTAACCCTGGGAAAGTAAATCAGCCTGATGTTAGGCTTCTTGCCAAGGAAAAAGCCGTGAAACAGCCATGTTGTGGCACTTTTGCACTCCCTTTTGGATGCCTTTCACAGCTCCAGTGTGCCTGGAACTCAGGGCTTCCTGCTTTTAAAAATCCTAGCCCTAGGCCGAACCGCAACCCTAAGACGAGAAAGGCAAATCAGCCAGGAATTAGGCATGTCCCCAAGGAAAAAGCTGTGGAGGCAGGCATGTTGTGGTACTTTTGCGCTCTTCTTGGCTAGTCCTTCGCAGCTGCTGTGTTCTTGGAACTCAGGGCTTTCTGGTTAATAGAACCCTTACCCTAGGCGTAACTCAAACCTTAACCCTAGGAAGGAAAATCAGCCTATGGTTCGGGATGGTCTCATGGAAATATCAGTGGTGGCAGCCAAGTTGCGTCACTTTTGCGCTCCCCTTGGGATGCCTTTTGCAGCTGCAGTGTGCCTGGAGCCCAGGGCTTCCTGGTTTTAAAAGTCCTAGGCCTAAGCCTAACAGTAACCCTAGGAAGGTAAATCAGCCGGGTATTAGGGTTCTTCCTAAGGGAAAAGCCGTGAAAGCAGCCATGTTGTGGCACTTCTGCACTCCCTTTGGGATGCCTTTGGCAGATGAAGTAAGCCTGGAACTCAGGGCTTCCTGGTTAAAGAAATCCAAGCCCTAGGCTGAACCCTAACCCTAACCCTAGGCAGATAAATCAGCCTAGGTATAGGGATGGTGCCAAGGAAAAAGCTGTGAAAGCTGCCATGTTGTTGCACTTTTGTACTCCCCTTGGGATGCCTTGAACAGCTGCAGTGTGCCTGGAGCCCAGGGCTTCCTAGTTTCAAAAATCCTAGCCCTAGGCCTAAGCCTAACAGTAACCCTGGGAAAGTAAATCAGCCTGATGTTAGGTTTCTTGCCAAGGAAAAAGCCGTGAAAGCAGCCATGTTGTGGCACTTTTGCACTCCCTTTTGGATGCCTTTCACAGCTCCAGTGTGCCTGGAACTCAGGGCTTCCTGCTTTTAAAAATCCTAGCCCTAGGCCGAACCCCAACCCTAAGACGAGAAAGGCAAATCAGCCAGGAATTAGGCATGTCCCCAAGGAAAAAGCTGTGGAGGCAGGCATGTTGTGGTACTTTTGCGCTCTTCTTGGCTAGTCCTTCGCAGCTGCTGTGTTCTTGGAACTCAGGGCTTTCTGGTTAATAGACCCTTACCCTAGGCGTAACTCAAACCTTAACCCTAGGAAGGAAAATCAGCCTATGGTTCGGGATGGTCTCATGGAAATATCAGTGGTGGCAGCCAAGTTGCGTCACTTTTGCGCTCCCCTTGGGATGCCTTTTGCAGCTGCAGTGTGCCTGGAGCCCAGGGCTTCCTGGTTTTAAAAGTCCTAGGCCTAAGCCTAACAGTAACCCTAGGAAGGTAAATCAGCCGGGTATTAGGGTTCTTCCTAAGGGAAAAGCCGTGAAAGCAGCCATGTTGTGGCACTTCTGCACTCCCTTTGGGATGCCTTTGGCAGATGAAGTAAGCCTGGAACTCAGGGCTTCCTGGTTAAAAAAATTCAAGCCCTAGGCTGAACCCTAACCCTAACCCTAGGCAGATAAATCAGCCTAGGTATAGGGATGGTGCCAAGGAAAAAGCTGTGAAAGCTGCCATGTTGTTGCACTTTTGTACTCCCCTTGGGATGCCTTGAACAGCTGCAGTGTGCCTGGAGCTAAGGGCTTCCTAGTTTCAAAAATCCTAGCCCTAGGCCTAAGCCTAACAGTAACCCTGGGAAAGTAAATCAGCCTGATGTTAGGCTTCTTGCCAAGGAAAAAGCCGTGAAAGCAGTCATGTTGTGGCACTTCTGCACTCCCTTTGGGATGCCTTTGGCAGATGAAGTAAGCCTGGAACTCAGGGCTTCCTGGTTAAAGAAATCCAAGCCCTCGGCTGAACCCTAACCGTAACCCTAGGCAGATAAATCAGCCTAGGTATAGGGATGGTGCCAAGGAAAAAGCTGTGAAAGCTGCCATGTTGTTGCACTTTTGTACTCCCCTTGGGATGCCTTGAACAGCTGCAGTGTGCCTGGAGCTAAGGGCTTCCTAGTTTCAAAAATCCTAGCCCTAGGCCTAAGCCTAACAGTAACCCTGGGAAAGTAAATCAGCCTGATGTTAGGCTTCTTGCCAAGGAAAAAGCCGTGAAAGCAGCCATGTTGTGGCACTTCTGCACTCCCTTTGGGATGCCTTTGGCAGATGAAGTAAGCCTGGAACTCAGGGCTTCCTGGTTTTAGAAATCCAAGCCCTAGGCTGAACCCTAACCCTAACCCTAGGCAGATAAATCAGCCTAGGTATAGGGATGGTGGCGAGGAAAAAGCTGTGAAAGCTGCCATGTTGCTGCACTTTTGTACTCCCCTTGGGATGCCTTGAACAGCTGCAGTGTGCCTGGAGCTAAGGGCTTCCTAGTTTCAAAAATCCTAGCCCTAGGCCTAAGCCTAACAGTAACCCTGGGAAAGTAAAACAGCCTGATGTTAGGCTTCTTGCCAAGGAAAAAGCCGTGAAAGCAGCCATGTTGTGGCACTTTTGCACTCCCTTTTGGATGCCTTTCACAGCTCCAGTGTGCCTGGAACTCAGGGCTTCCTGCTTTTAAAAATCCTAGCCCTAGGCCGAACCCCAACCCTAAGACGAGAAAGGCAAATCAGCCAGGAATTAGGCATGTCCCCAAGGAAAAAGCTGTGGAGGCAGGCATGTTGTGGTACTTTTGCGCTCTTCTTGGCTAGTCCTTCGCAGCTGCTGTGTTCTTGGAACTCAGGGCTTTCTGGTTAATAGAACCCTTACCCTAGGCGTAACTCAAACCTTAACCCTAGGAAGGAAAATCAGCCTATGGTTCGGGATGGTCTCATGGAAATATCAGTGGTGGCAGCCAAGTTGCGTCACTTTTGCGCTCCCCTTGGGATGCCTTTTGCAGCTGCAGTGTGCCTGGAGCCCAGGGCTTCCTGGTTTTAAAAGTCCTAGGCCTAAGCCTAACAGTAACCCTAGGAAGGTAAATCAGCCGGGTATTAGGGTTCTTCCTAAGGGAAAAGCCGTGAAAGCAGCCATGTTGTGGCACTTCTGCACTCCCTTTGGGATGCCTTTGGCAGATGAAGTAAGCCTGGAACTCAGGGCTTCCTGGTTAAAGAAATCCAAGCCCTAGGCTGTACCCTAACCCTAACCCTAGGCAGATAAATCAGCCTAGGTATAGGGATGGTGCCAAGGAAAAAGCTGTGAAAGCTGCCATGTTGTTGCACTTTTGTACTCCCCTTGGGATGCCTTGAACAGCTGCAGTGTGCCTGGAGCCCAGGGCTTCCTAGTTTCAAAAATCCTAGCCCTAGGCCTAAGCCTAACAGTAACCCTGGGAAAGTATGTCAGCCTGGTGTTAGGCTTCTTGCCAAGGAAAAAGCCGTGAAAGCAGCCATGTTGTGGCACTTTTGCACTCCCTTTTGGATGCCTTTCACAGCTCCAGTGTGCCTGGAACTCAGGGCTTCCTGATTTTAAAAATCCTAGCCCTAGGCCGAACCCCAACCCTTAGACGAGAAAGGCAAATCAGCCAGGAATTAGGCATGTCCCCAAGGAAAAAGCTGTGGAGGCAGGCATGTTGTGGTACTTTTGCGCTCTTCTTGGCTAGTCCTTCGCAGCTGCTGTGTTCTTGGAACTCAGGGCTTTCTGGTTAATAGACCCTTACCCTAGGCGTAACTCAAACCTTAACCCTAGGAAGGAAAATCAGCCTATGGTTCGGGATGGTCTCATGGAAATATCAGTGGTGGCAGCCAAGTTGCGTCACTTTTGCGCTCCCCTTGGGATGCCTTTCGCAGCTGCAGTGTGCCTGGAGCCCAGGGCTTCCTGGTTTTAAAAGTCCTAGGCCTAAGCCTAACAGTAACCCTAGGAAGGTAAATCAGCCGGGTATTAGGGTTCTTCCTAAGGGAAAAGCCGTGAAAGCAGCCATGTTGTGGCACTTCTGCACTCCCTTTGGGATGCCTTTGGCAGATGAAGTAAGCCTGGAACTCAGGGCTTCCTGGTTAAAGAAATTCAAGCCCTAGGCTGAACCCTAACCCTAACCCTAGGCAGATAAATCAGCCTAGGTATAGGGATGGTGCCAAGGAAAAAGCTGTGAAAGCTGCCATGTTGTTGCACTTTTGTACTCCCCTTGGGATGCCTTGAACAGCTGCAGTGTGCCTGGAGCTAAGGGCTTCCTAGTTTTAAAAATCCTAGCCCTAGGCCTAAGCCTAATAGTAACCCTGGGAAGGTAAGTCAGCCTGGTGTTAGGCGTCTTGCCAAGGAAAAAGCCGTGAAACAGCCATGTTGTGGCACTTTTGCACTCCCTTTTGGATGCCTTTCACAGCTGCAGTGTGCCTGGAACTCAGGGCTTCCTGATTTTAAAAATCCTAGCCCTAGGCCGAACCCCAACCCTAAGACGAGAAAGGCAAATCAGCCAGGAATTAGGCATGTCCCCAAGGAAAAAGCTGTGGAGGCAGGCATGTTGTGGTACTTTTGCGCTCTTCTTGGCTAGTCCTTCGCAGCTGCTGTGTTCTTGGAACTCAGGGCTTTCTGGTTAATAGAACCCTTACCCTAGGCGTAACTCAAACCTTAACCCTAGGAAGGAAAATCAGCCTATGGTTCGGGATGGTCTCATGGAAATATCAGTGGTGGCAGCCAAGTTGCGTCACTTTTGCGCTCCCCTTGGGATGCCTTTCGCAGCTGCAGTGTGCCTGGAGCCCAGGGCTTCCTGGTTTTAAAAGTCCTAGGCCTAAGCCTAACAGTAACCCTAGGAAGGTAAATCAGCCGGGTATTAGGGTTCTTCCTAAGGGAAAAGCCGTGAAAGCAGCCATGTTGTGGCACTTCTGCACTCCCTTTGGGATGCCTTTGGCAGATGAAGTAAGCCTGGAACTCAGGGCTTCCTGGTTAAAAAAATTCAAGCCCTAGGCTGAACCCTAACCCTAACCCTAGGCAGATAAATCAGCCTAGGTATAGGGATGGTGCCAAGGAAAAAGCTGTGAAAGCTGCCATGTTGTTGCACTTTTGTACTCCCCTTGGGATGCCTTGAACAGCTGCAGTGTGCCTGGAGCTAAGGGCTTCCTAGTTTCAAAAATCCTAGCCCTAGGCCTAAGCCTAACAGTAACCCTGGGAAAGTAAATCAGCCTGATGTTAGGCTTCTTGCCAAGGAAAAAGCCGTGAAAGCAGCCATGTTGTGGCACTTCTGCACTCCCTTTGGGATGCCTTTGGCAGATGAAGTAAGCCTGGAACTCAGGGCTTCCTGGTTAAAGAAATCCAAGCCCTAGGCTGAACCCTAACCCTAACCCTAGGCAGATAAATCAGCCTAGGTATAGGGATGGTGCCAAGGAAAAAGCTGTGAAAGCTGCCATGTTGTTGCACTTTTGTACTCCCCTTGGGATGCCTTGAACAGCTGCAGTGTGCCTGGAGCTAAGGGCCTCCTAGTTTCAAAAATCCTAGCCCTAGGCCTAAGCCTAACAGTAACCCTGGGAAAGTAAATCAGCCTGATGTTAGGCTTCTTGCCAAGGAAAAAGCCGTGAAAGCAGCCATGTTGTGGCACTTTTGCACTCCCTTTTGGATGCCTTTCACAGCTCCAGTGTGCCTGGAACTCAGGGCTTCCTGCTTTTAAAAATCCTAGCCCTAGGCCGAACCGCAACCCTAAGACGAGAAAGGCAAATCAGCCAGGAATTAGGCATGTCCCCAAGGAAAAAGCTGTGGAGGCAGGCATGTTGTGGTACTTTTGCGCTCTTCTTGGCTAGTCCTTCGCAGCTGCTGTGTTCTTGGAACTCAGGGCTTTCTGGTTAATAGAACCCTTACCCTAGGCGTAACTCAAACCTTAACCCTAGGAAGGAAAATCAGCCTATGGTTCGGGATGCTCTCATGGAAATATCAGTGGTGGCAGCCAAGTTGCGTCACTTTTGCGCTCCCCTTGGGATGCCTTTTGCAGCTGCAGTGTGCCTGGAGCCCAGGGCTTCCTGGTTTTAAAAGTCCTAGGCCTAAGCCTAA
This sequence comes from Ammospiza caudacuta, assembly GCF_027887145.1. NCBI lineage: Eukaryota > Metazoa > Chordata > Aves > Passeriformes > Passerellidae > Ammospiza > Ammospiza caudacuta. The sequence goes on along the minus strand of NW_026682943.1, from coordinate 73,614 downwards.
CAGTAACCCTAGGAAGGTAAATCAGCCGGGTATTAGGGTTCTTCCTAAGGGAAAAGCCGTGAAAGCAGCCATGTTGTGGCACTTCTGCACTCCCTTTGGGATGCCTTTGGCAGATGAAGTAAGCCTGGAACTCAGGGCTTCCTGGTTAAAGAAATCCAAGCCCTAGGCTGAACCCTAACCCTAACCCTAGGCAGATAAATCAGCCTAGGTATAGGGATGGTGCCAAGGAAAAAGCTGTGAAAGCTGCCATGTTGTTGCACTTTTGTACTCCCCTTGGGATGCCTTGAACAGCTGCAGTGTGCCTGGAGCTAAGGGCCTCCTAGTTTCAAAAATCCTAGCCCTAGGCCTAAGCCTAACAGTAACCCTGGGAAAGTAAAACAGCCTGATGTTAGGCTTCTTGCCAAGGAAAAAGCCGTGAAAGCAGCCATGTTGTGGCACTTTTGCACTCCCTTTTGGATGCCTTTCACAGCTCCAGTGTGCCTGGAACTCAGGGCTTCCTGCTTTTCAAAATCCTAGCCCTAGGCCGAACCGCAACCCTAAGACGAGAAAGGCAAACCAGCCAGGAATTAGGCATGTCCTCAAGGAAAAAGCTGTGGAGGCAGGCATGTTGTGGTACTTTTGCGCTCTTCTTGGCTAGTCCTTCGCAGCTGCTGTGTTCTTGGAACTCAGGGCTTTCTGGTTAATAGAACCCTTACCCTAGGCGTAACTCAAACCTTAACCCTAGGAAGGAAAATCAGCCTATGGTTCGGGATGGTCTCATGGAAATATCAGTGGTGGCAGCCAAGTTGCGTCACTTTTGCGCTCCCCTTGGGATGCCTTTTGCAGCTGCAGTGTGCCTGGAGCCCAGGGCTTCCTGGTTTTAAAAGTCCTAGGCCTAAGCCTAACAGTAACCCTAGGAAGGTAAATCAGCCGGGTATTAGGGTTCTTCCTAAGGGAAAAGCCGTGAAAGCAGCCATGTTGTGGCACTTCTGCACTCCCTTTGGGATGCCTTTGGCAGATGAAGTAAGCCTGGAACTCAGGGCTTCCTGGTTAAAGAAATCCAAGCCCTAGGCTGAACCCTAACCCTAACCCTAGGCAGATAAATCAGCCTAGGTATAGGGATGGTGCCAAGGAAAAAGCTGTGAAAGCTGCCATGTTGTTGCACTTTTGTACTCCCCTTGGGATGCCTTGAACAGCTGCAGTGTGCCTGGAGCCCAGGGCTTCCTAGTTTCAAAAATCCTAGCCCTAGGCCTAAGCCTAACAGTAACCCTGGGAAAGTATGTCAGCCTGGTGTTAGGCTTCTTGCCAAGGAAAAAGCCGTGAAAGCAGCCATGTTGTGGCACTTTTGCACTCCCTTTTGGATGCCTTTCACAGCTCCAGTGTGCCTGGAACTCAGGGCTTCCTGCTTTTAAAAATCCTAGCCCTAGGCCGAACCGCAACCCTAAGACGAGAAAGGCAAATCAGCCAGGAATTAGGCATGTCCCCAAGGAAAAAGCTGTGGAGGCAGGCATGTTGTGGTACTTTTGCGCTCTTCTTGGCTAGTCCTTCGCAGCTGCTGTGTTCTTGGAACTCAGGGCTTTCTGGTTAATAGAACCCTTACCCTAGGCGTAACTCAAACCTTAACCCTAGGAAGGAAAATCAGCCTATGGTTCGGGATGGTCTCATGGAAATATCAGTGGTGGCAGCCAAGTTGCGTCACTTTTGCGCTCCCCTTGGGATGCCTTTTGCAGCTGCAGTGTGCCTGGAGCCCAGGGCTTCCTGGTTTTAAAAGTCCTAGGCCTAAGCCTAACAGTAACCCTAGGAAGGTAAATCAGCCGGGTATTAGGGTTCTTCCTAAGGGAAAAGCCGTGAAAGCAGCCATGTTGTGGCACTTCTGCACTCCCTTTGGGATGCCTTTGGCAGATGAAGTAAGCCTGGAACTCAGGGCTTCCTGGTTAAAGAAATCCAAGCCCTAGGCTGAACCCTAACCCTAACCCTAGGCAGATAAATCAGCCTAGGTATAGGGATGGTGCCAAGGAAAAAGCTGTGAAAGCTGCCATGTTGTTGCACTTTTGTACTCCCCTTGGGATGCCTTGAACAGCTGCAGTGTGCCTGGAGCTAAGGGCTTCCTAGTTTCAAAAATCCTAGCCCTAGGCCTAAGCCTAACAGTAACCCTGGGAAAGTAAATCAGCCTGATGTTAGGTTTCTTGCCAAGGAAAAAGCCGTGAAAGCAGCCATGTTGTGGCACTTCTGCACTCCCTTTGGGATGCCTTTGGCAGATGAAGTAAGCCTGGAACTCAGGGCTTCCTGGTTAAAGAAATCCAAGCCCTAGGCTGAACCCTAACCCTAACCCTAGGCAGATAAATCAGCCTAGGTATAGGGATGGTGCCAAGGAAAAAGCTGTGAAAGCTGCCATGTTGTTGCACTTTTGTACTCCCCTTGGGATGCCTTGAACAGCTGCAGTGTGCCTGGAGCTAAGGGCTTCCTAGTTTCAAAAATCCTAGCCCTAGGCCTAAGCCTAACAGTAACCCTGGGAAAGTATGTCAGCCTGGTGTTAGGCTTCTTGCCAAGGAAAAAGCCGTGAAAGCAGCCATGTTGTGGCACTTTTGCACTCCCTTTTGGATGCCTTTCACAGCTCCAGTGTGCCTGGAACTCAGGGCTTCCTGCTTTTAAAAATCCTAGCCCTAGGCCGAACCCCAACCCTAAGACGAGAAAGGCAAATCAGCCAGGAATTAGGCATGTCCCCAAGGAAAAAGCTGTGGAGGCAGGCATGTTGTGGTACTTTTGCGCTCTTCTTGGCTAGTCCTTCGCAGCTGCTGTGTTCTTGGAACTCAGGGCTTTCTGGTTAATAGAACCCTTACCCTAGGCGTAACTCAAACCTTAACCCTAGGAAGGAAAATCAGCCTATGGTTCGGGATGGTCTCATGGAAATATCAGTGGTGGCAGCCAAGTTGCGTCACTTTTGCGCTCCCCTTGGGATGCCTTTTGCAGCTGCAGTGTGCCTGGAGCCCAGGGCTTCCTGGTTTTAAAAGTCCTAGGCCTAAGCCTAACAGTAACCCTAGGAAGGTAAATCAGCCGGGTATTAGGGTTCTTCCTAAGGGAAAAGCCGTGAAAGCAGCCATGTTGTGGCACTTCTGCACTCCCTTTGGGATGCCTTTGGCAGATGAAGTAAGCCTGGAACTCAGGGCTTCCTGGTAAAAAAAATTCAAGCCCTAGGCTGAACCCTAACCCTAACCCTAGGCAGATAAATCAGCCTAGGTATAGGGATGTTGCCAAGGAAAAAGCTGTGAAAGCTGCCATGTTGTTGCACTTTTGTACTCCCCTTGGGATGCCTTGAACAGCTGCAGTGTGCCTGGAGCCCAGGGCTTCCTAGTTTCAAAAATCCTAGCCCTAGGCCTAAGCCTAACAGTAACCCTGGGAAAGAATGTCAGCCTGGTGTTAGGCTTCTTGCCAAGGAAAAAGCCATGAAAGCAGCCATGTTGTGGCACTTTTGCACTCCCTTTTGGATGCCTTTCACAGCTCCAGTGTGCCTGGAACTCAGGGCTTCCTGCTTTTAAAAATCCTAGCCCTAGGCCGAACCCCAACCCTAAGACGAGAAAGGCAAATCAGCCAGGAATTAGGCATGTCCCCAAGGAAAAAGCTGTGGAGGCAGGCATGTTGTGGTACTTTTGCGCTCTTCTTGGCTAGTCCTTCGCAGCTGCTGTGTTCTTGGAACTCAGGGCTTTCTGGTTAATAGAACCCTTACCCTAGGCGTAACTCAAACCTTAACCCTAGGAAGGAAAATCAGCCTATGGTTCGGGATGGTCTCATGGAAATATCAGTGGTGGCAGCCAAGTTGCGTCACTTTTGCGCTCCCCTTGGGATGCCTTTTGCAGCTGCAGTGTGCCTGGAGCCCAGGGCTTCCTGGTTTTAAAAGTCCTAGGCCTAAGCCTAACAGTAACCCTAGGAAGGTAAATCAGCCGGGTATTAGGGTTCTTCCTAAGGGAAAAGCCGTGAAAGCAGCCATGTTGTGGCACTTCTGCACTCCCTTTGGGATGCCTTTGGCAGATGAAGTAAGCCTGGAACTCAGGGCTTCCTGGTTAAAGAAATCCAAGCCCTAGGCTGAACCCTAACCCTAACCCTAGGCAGATAAATCAGCCTAGGTATAGGGATGGTGCCAAGGAAAAAGCTGTGAAAGCTGCCATGTTGTTGCACTTTTGTACTCCCCTTGGGATGCCTTGAACAGCTGCAGTGTGCCTGGAGCCCAGGGCTTCCTAGTTTCAAAAATCCTAGCCCTAGGCCTAAGCCTAACAGTAACCCTGGGAAAGTAAATCAGCCTGATGTTAGGTTTCTTGCCAAGGAAAAAGCCGTGAAAGCAGCCATGTTGTGGCACTTCTGCACTCCCTTTTGGATGCCTTTCACAGCTCCAGTGTGCCTGGAACTCAGGGCTTCCTGCTTTTAAAAATCCTAGCCCTAGGCCTAACCGCAACCCTAAGACGAGAAAGGCAAATCAGCCAGGAATTAGGCATGTCCCCAAGGAAAAAGCTGTGGAGGCAGGCATGTTGTGGTACTTTTGCGCTCTTCTTGGCTAGTCCTTCGCAGCTGCTGTGTTCTTGGAACTCAGGGCTTTCTGGTTAATAGAACCCTTACCCTAGGCGTAACTCAAACCTTAACCCTAGGAAGGAAAATCAGCCTATGGTTCGGGATGGTCTCATGGAAATATCAGTGGTGGCAGCCAAGTTGCGTCACTTTTGCGCTCCCCTTGGGATGCCTTTTGCAGCTGCAGTGTGCCTGGAGCCCAGGGCTTCCTGGTTTTAAAAGTCCTAGGCCTAAGCCTAACAGTAACCCTAGGAAGGTAAATCAGCCGGGTATTAGGGTTCTTCCTAAGGGAAAAGCCGTGAAAGCAGCCATGTTGTGGCACTTCTGCACTCCCTTTGGGATGCCTTTGGCAGATGAAGTAAGCCTGGAAGTCAGGGCTACCTGGTTAAAGAAATCCAAGCCCTAGGCTGAACCCTAACCCTAACCCTAGGCAGATAAATCAGCCTAGGTATAGGGATGGTGCCAAGGAAAAAGCTGTGAAAGCTGCCATGTTGTTGCACTTTTGTACTCCCCTTGGGATGCCTTGAACAGCTGCAGTGTGCCTGGAGCTAAGGGCTTCCTAGTTTCAAAAATCCTAGCCCTAGGCCTAAGCCTAACAGTAACCCTGGGAAAGTATGTCAGCCTGGTGTTAGGCGTCTTGCCAAGGAAAAAGCCGTGAAACAGCCATGTTGTGGCACTTTTGCACTCCCTTTTGGATGCCTTTCACAGCTCCAGTGTGCCTGGAACTCAGGGCTTCCTGCTTTTAAAAATCCTAGCCCTAGGCCGAACCCCAACCCTATGACGAGAAAGGCAAATCAGCCAGGAATTAGGCATGTCCCCAAGGAAAAAGCTGTGGAGGCAGGCATGTTGTGGTACTTTTGCGCTCTTCTTGGCTAGTCCTTCGCAGCTGCTGTGTTCTTGGAACTCAGGGCTTTCTGGTTAATAGAACCCTTACCCTAGGCGTAACTCAAACCTTAACCCTAGGAAGGAAAATCAACCTATGGTTCGGGATGGTCTCATGGAAATATCAGTGGTGGCAGCCAAGTTGCGTCACTTTTGCGCTCCCCTTGGGATGCCTTTCGCAGCTGCAGTGTGCCTGGAGCCCAGGGCTTCCTGGTTTTAAAAGTCCTAGGCCTAAGCCTAACAGTAACCCTAGGAAGGTAAATCAGCCGGGTATTAGGGTTCTTCCTAAGGGAAAAGCCGTGAAAGCAGCCATGTTGTGGCACTTCTGCACTCCCTTTGGGATGCCTTTGGCAGATGAAGTAAGCCTGGAACTCAGGGCTTCCTGGTTAAAGAAATCCAAGCCCTAGGCTGAACCCTAACCCTAACCCTAGGCAGATAAATCAGCCTAGGTATAGGGATGGTGCCAAGGAAAAAGCTGTGAAAGCTGCCATGTTGTTGCACTTTTGTACTCCCCTTGGGATGCCTTGAACAGCTGCAGTGTGCCTGGAGCTAAGGGCTTCCTAGTTTCAAAAATCCTAGCCCTAGGCCTAAGCCTAACAGTAACCCTGGGAAAGTAAATCAGCCTGATGTTAGGCTTCTTGCCAAGGAAAAAGCCGTGAAAGCAGCCATGTTGTGGCACTTCTGCACTCCCTTTGGGATGCCTTTGGCAGATGAAGTAAGCCTGGAACTCAGGGCTTCCTGGTTAAAGAAATCCAAGCCCTAGGATGAACCCTAACCCTAACCCTAGGCAGATAAATCAGCCTAGGTATAGGGATGGTGCCAAGGAAAAAGCTGTGAAAGCTGCCATGTTGTTGCACTTTTGTACTCCCCTTGGGATGCCTTGAACAGCTGCAGTGTGCCTGGAGCTAAGGGCTTCCTAGTTTCAAAAATCCTAGCCCTAGGCCTAAGCCTAACAGTAACCCTGGGAAAGTAAATCAGCCTGATGTTAGGCTTCTTGCCAAGGAAAGAGCCGTGAAAGCAGCCATGTTGTGGCACTTCTGCACTCCCCTTTGGATGCCTTTGGCAGATGAAGTAAGCCTGGAACTCAGGGCTTCCTGGTTAAAGAAATCCAAGCCCTAGGCTGAACCCTAACCCTAACCCTAGGCAGATAAATCAGCCTAGGTATAGGGATGGTGCCAAGGAAAAAGCTGTGAAAGCTGCCATGTTGTTGCACTTTTGTACTCCCCTTGGGATGCCTTGAACAGCTGCAGTGTGCCTGGAGCTAAGGGCTTCCTAGTTTCAAAACTCCTAGCCCAAGGCCTAAGCCTAACAGTAACCCTGGGAAAGTAAATCAGCCTGATGTTAGGCTTCTTGCCAAGGAAAAAGCCGTGAAAGCAGCCATGTTGTGGCACTTTTGCACTCCCTTTTGGATGCCTTTCACAGCTCCAGTGTGCCTGGAACTCAGGGCTTCCTGCTTTTAAAAATCCTAGCCCTAGGCCGAACCCCAACCCTAAGACGAGAAAGGCAAATCAGCCAGGAATTAGGCATGTCCCCAAGGAAAAAGCTGTGGAGGCAGGCATGTTGTGGTACTTTTGCGCTCTTCTTGGCTAGTCCTTCGCAGCTGCTGTGTTCTTGGAACTCAGGGCTTTCTGGTTAATAGAACCCTTACCCTAGGCGTAACTCAAACCTTAACCCTAGGAAGGAAAATCAACCTATGGTTCGGGATGGTCTCATGGAAATATCAGTGGTGGCAGCCAAGTTGCGTCACTTTTGCGCTCCCCTTGGGATGCCTTTCGCAGCTGCAGTGTGCCTGGAGCCCAGGGCTTCCTGGTTTTAAAAGTCCTAGGCCTAAGCCTAACAGTAACCCTAGGAAGGTAAATCAGCCGGGTATTAGGGTTCTTCCTAAGGGAAAAGCCGTGAAAGCAGCCATGTTGTGGCACTTCTGCACTCCCTTTGGGATGCCTTTGGCAGATGAAGTAAGCCTGGAACTCAGGGCTTCCTGGTTAAAAAAATTCAAGCCCTAGGCTGAACCCTAACCCTAACCCTAGGCAGATAAATCAGCCTAGGTATAGGGATGGTGCCAAGGAAAAAGCTGTGAAAGCTGCCATGTTGTTGCACTTTTGTACTCCCCTTGGGATGCCTTGAACAGCTGCAGTGTGCCTGGAGCTAAGGGCTTCCTAGTTTCAAAAATCCTAGCCCTAGGCCTAAGCCTAACAGTAACCCTGGGAAAGTAAATCAGCCTGATGTTAGGCTTCTTGCCAAGGAAAAAGCCGTGAAAGCAGCCATGTTGTGGCACTTCTGCACTCCCTTTGGGATGCCTTTGGCAGATGAAGTAAGCCTGGAACTCAGGGCTTCCTGGTTAAAGAAATCCAAGCCCTAGGCTGAACCCTAACCCTAACCCTAGGCAGATAAATCAGCCTAGGTATAGGGATGGTGCCAAGGAAAAAGCTGTGAAAGCTGCCATGTTGTTGCACTTTTGTACTCCCCTTGGGATGCCTTGAACAGCTGCAGTGTGCCTGGAGCTAAGGGCCTCCTAGTTTCAAAAATCCTAGCCCTAGGCCTAAGCCTAACAGTAACCCTGGGAAAGTAAATCAGCCTGATGTTAGGCTTCTTGCCAAGGAAAAAGCCGTGAAAGCAGCCATGTTGTGGCACTTTTGCACTCCCTTTTGGATGCCTTTCACAGCTCCAGTGTGCCTGGAACTCAGGGCTTCCTGCTTTTAAAAATCCTAGCCCTAGGCCGAACCGCAACCCTAAGACGAGAAAGGCAAATCAGCCAGGAATTAGGCATGTCCCCAAGGAAAAAGCTGTGGAGGCAGGCATGTTGTGGTACTTTTGCGCTCTTCTTGGCTAGTCCTTCGCAGCTGCTGTGTTCTTGGAACTCAGGGCTTTCTGGTTAATAGAACCCTTACCCTAGGCGTAACTCAAACCTTAACCCTAGGAAGGAAAATCAGCCTATGGTTCGGGATGCTCTCATGGAAATATCAGTGGTGGCAGCCAAGTTGCGTCACTTTTGCGCTCCCCTTGGGATGCCTTTTGCAGCTGCAGTGTGCCTGGAGCCCAGGGCTTCCTGGTTTTAAAAGTCCTAGGCCTAAGCCTAACAGTAACCCTAGGAAGGTAAATCAGCCGGGTATTAGGGTTCTTCCTAAGGGAAAAGCCGTGAAAGCAGCCATGTTGTGGCACTTCTGCACTCCCTTTGGGATGCCTTTGGCAGATGAAGTAAGCCTGGAACTCAGGGCTTCCTGGTTAAAGAAATCCAAGCCCTAGGCTGAACCCTAACCCTAACCCTAGGCAGATAAATCAGCCTAGGTATAGGGATGGTGCCAAGGAAAAAGCTGTGAAAGCTGCCATGTTGTTGCACTTTTGTACTCCCCTTGGGATGCCTTGAACAGCTGCAGTGTGCCTGGAGCTAAGGGCCTCCTAGTTTCAAAAATCCTAGCCCTAGGCCTAAGCCTAACAGTAACCCTGGGAAAGTAAAACAGCCTGATGTTAGGCTTCTTGCCAAGGAAAAAGCCGTGAAAGCAGCCATGTTGTGGCACTTTTGCACTCCCTTTTGGATGCCTTTCACAGCTCCAGTGTGCCTGGAACTCAGGGCTTCCTGCTTTTAAAAATCCTAGCCCTAGGCCGAACCGCAACCCTAAGACGAGAAAGGCAAACCAGCCAGGAATTAGGCATGTCCTCAAGGAAAAAGCTGTGGAGGCAGGCATGTTGTGGTACTTTTGCGCTCTTCTTGGCTAGTCCTTCGCAGCTGCTGTGTTCTTGGAACTCAGGGCTTTCTGGTTAATAGAACCCTTACCCTAGGCGTAACTCAAACCTTAACCCTAGGAAGGAAAATCAGCCTATGGTTCGGGATGGTCTCATGGAAATATCAGTGGTGGCAGCCAAGTTGCGTCACTTTTGCGCTCCCCTTGGGATGCCTTTTGCAGCTGCAGTGTGCCTGGAGCCCAGGGCTTCCTGGTTTTAAAAGTCCTAGGCCTAAGCCTAACAGTAACCCTAGGAAGGTAAATCAGCCGGGTATTAGGGTTCTTCCTAAGGGAAAAGCCGTGAAAGCAGCCATGTTGTGGCACTTCTGCACTCCCTTTGGGATGCCTTTGGCAGATGAAGTAAGCCTGGAACTCAGGGCTTCCTGGTTAAAGAAATCCAAGCCCTAGGCTGAACCCTAACCCTAACCCTAGGCAGATAAATCAGCCTAGGTATAGGGATGGTGCCAAGGAAAAAGCTGTGAAAGCTGCCATGTTGTTGCACTTTTGTACTCCCCTTGGGATGCCTTGAACAGCTGCAGTGTGCCTGGAGCCCAGGGCTTCCTAGTTTCAAAAATCCTAGCCCTAGGCCTAAGCCTAACAGTAACCCTGGGAAAGTATGTCAGCCTGGTGTTAGGCTTCTTGCCAAGGAAAAAGCCGTGAAAGCAGCCATGTTGTGGCACTTTTGCACTCCCTTTTGGATGCCTTTCACAGCTCCAGTGTGCCTGGAACTCAGGGCTTCCTGCTTTTAAAAATCCTAGCCCTAGGCCGAACCGCAACCCTAAGACGAGAAAGGCAAATCAGCCAGGAATTAGGCATGTCCCCAAGGAAAAAGCTGTGGAGGCAGGCATGTTGTGGTACTTTTGCGCTCTTCTTGGCTAGTCCTTCGCAGCTGCTGTGTTCTTGGAACTCAGGGCTTTCTGGTTAATAGAACCCTTACCCTAGGCGTAACTCAAACCTTAACCCTAGGAAGGAAAATCAGCCTATGGTTCGGGATGGTCTCATGGAAATATCAGTGGTGGCAGCCAAGTTGCGTCACTTTTGCGCTCCCCTTGGGATGCCTTTTGCAGCTGCAGTGTGCCTGGAGCCCAGGGCTTCCTGGTTTTAAAAGTCCTAGGCCTAAGCCTAACAGTAACCCTAGGAAGGTAAATCAGCCGGGTATTAGGGTTCTTCCTAAGGGAAAAGCCGTGAAAGCAGCCATGTTGTGGCACTTCTGCACTCCCTTTGGGATGCCTTTGGCAGATGAAGTAAGCCTGGAACTCAGGGCTTCCTGGTTAAAGAAATCCAAGCCCTAGGCTGAACCCTAACCCTAACCCTAGGCAGATAAATCAGCCTAGGTATAGGGATGGTGCCAAGGAAAAAGCTGTGAAAGCTGCCATGTTGTTGCACTTTTGTACTCCCCTTGGGATGCCTTGAACAGCTGCAGTGTGCCTGGAGCTAAGGGCTTCCTAGTTTCAAAAATCCTAGCCCTAGGCCTAAGCCTAACAGTAACCCTGGGAAAGTAAATCAGCCTGATGTTAGGTTTCTTGCCAAGGAAAAAGCCGTGAAAGCAGCCATGTTGTGGCACTTCTGCACTCCCTTTGGGATGCCTTTGGCAGATGAAGTAAGCCTGGAACTCAGGGCTTCCTGGTTAAAGAAATCCAAGCCCTAGGCTGAACCCTAACCCTAACCCTAGGCAGATAAATCAGCCTAGGTATAGGGATGGTGCCAAGGAAAAAGCTGTGAAAGCTGCCATGTTGTTGCACTTTTGTACTCCCCTTGGGATGCCTTGAACAGCTGCAGTGTGCCTGGAGCTAAGGGCTTCCTAGTTTCAAAAATCCTAGCCCTAGGCCTAAGCCTAACAGTAACCCTGGGAAAGTATGTCAGCCTGGTGTTAGGCTTCTTGCCAAGGAAAAAGCCGTGAAAGCAGCCATGTTGTGGCACTTTTGCACTCCCTTTTGGATGCCTTTCACAGCTCCAGTGTGCCTGGAACTCAGGGCTTCCTGCTTTTAAAAATCCTAGCCCTAGGCCGAACCCCAACCCTAAGACGAGAAAGGCAAATCAGCCAGGAATTAGGCATGTCCCCAAGGAAAAAGCTGTGGAGGCAGGCATGTTGTGGTACTTTTGCGCTCTTCTTGGCTAGTCCTTCGCAGCTGCTGTGTTCCTTGAACTCAGGGCTTTCTGGTTAATAGAACCCTTACCCTAGGCGTAACTCAAACCTTAACCCTAGGAAGGAAAATCAGCCTATGGTTCGGGATGGTCTCATGGAAATATCAGTGGTGGCAGCCAAGTTGCGTCACTTTTGCGCTCCCCTTGGGATGCCTTTTGCAGCTGCAGTGTGCCTGGAGCCCAGGGCTTCCTGGTTTTAAAAGTCCTAGGCCTAAGCCTAACAGTAACCCTAGGAAGGTAAATCAGCCGGGTATTAGGGTTCTTCCTAAGGGAAAAGCCGTGAAAGCAGCCATGTTGTGGCACTTCTGCACTCCCTTTGGGATGCCTTTGGCAGATGAATTAAGCCTGGAACTCAGGGCTTCCTGGTAAAAAAAATTCAAGCCCTAGGCTGAACCCTAACCCTAACCCTAGGCAGATAAATCAGCCTAGGTATAGGGATGTTGCCAAGGAAAAAGCTGTGAAAGCTGCCATGTTGTTGCACTTTTGTACTCCCCTTGGGATGCCTTGAACAGCTGCAGTGTGCCTGGAGCCCAGGGCTTCCTAGTTTCAAAAATCCTAGCCCTAGGCCTAAGCCTAACAGTAACCCTGGGAAAGAATGTCAGCCTGGTGTTAGGCTTCTTGCCAAGGAAAAAGCCATGAAAGCAGCCATGTTGTGGCACTTTTGCACTCCCTTTTGGATGCCTTTCACAGCTCCAGTGTGCCTGGAACTCAGGGCTTCCTGCTTTTAAAAATCCTAGCCCTAGGCCGAACCCCAACCCTAAGACGAGAAAGGCAAATCAGCCAGGAATTAGGCATGTCCCCAAGGAAAAAGCTGTGGAGGCAGGCATGTTGTGGTACTTTTGCGCTCTTCTTGGCTAGTCCTTCGCAGCTGCTGTGTTCTTGGAACTCAGGGCTTTCTGGTTAATAGAACCCTTACCCTAGGCGTAACTCAAACCTTAACCCTAGGAAGGAAAATCAGCCTATGGTTCGGGATGGTCTCATGGAAATATCAGTGGTGGCAGCCAAGTTGCGTCACTTTTGCGCTCCCCTTGGGATGCCTTTTGCAGCTGCAGTGTGCCTGGAGCCCAGGGCTTCCTGGTTTTAAAAGTCCTAGGCCTAAGCCTAACAGTAACCCTAGGAAGGTAAATCAGCCGGGTATTAGGGTTCTTCCTAAGGGAAAAGCCGTGAAAGCAGCCATGTTGTGGCACTTCTGCACTCCCTTTGGGATGCCTTTGGCAGATGAAGTAAGCCTGGAACTCAGGGCTTCCTGGTAAAAAAAATTCAAGCCCTAGGCTGAACCCTAACCCTAACCCTAGGCAGATAAATCAGCCTAGGTATAGGGATGGTGCCAAGGAAAAAGCTGTGAAAGCTGCCATGTTGTTGCACTTTTGTACTCCCCTTGGGATGCCTTGAACAGCTGCAGTGTGCCTGGAGCTAAGGGCCTCCTAGTTTCAAAAATCCTAGCCCTAGGCCTAAGCCTAACAGTAACCCTGGGAAAGTAAATCAGCCTGATGTTAGGCTTCTTGCCAAGGAAAAAGCCGTGAAAGCAGCCATGTTGTGGCACTTTTGCACTCCCTTTTGGATGCCTTTCACAGCTCCAGTGTGCCTGGAACTCAGGGCTTCCTGCTTTTAAAAATCCTAGCCCTAGGCCGAACCGCAACCCTAAGACGAGAAAGGCAAATCAGCCAGGAATTAGGCATGTCCCCAAGGAAAAAGCTGTGGAGGCAGGCATGTTGTGGTACTTTTGCGCTCTTCTTGGCTAGTCCTTCGCAGCTGCTGTGTTCTTGGAACTCAGGGCTTTCTGGTTAATAGAACCCTTACCCTAGGCGTAACTCAAACCTTAACCCTAGGAAGGAAAATCAGCCTATGGTTCGGGATGGTCTCATGGAAATATCAGTGGTGGCAGCCAAGTTGCGTCACTTTTGCGCTCCCCTTGGGATGCCTTTTGCAGCTGCAGTGTGCCTGGAGCCCAGGGCTTCCTGGTTTTAAAAGTCCTAGGCCTAAGCCTAACAGTAACCCTAGGAAGGTAAATCAGCCGGGTATTAGGGTTCTTCCTAAGGGAAAAGCCGTGAAAGCAGCCATGTTGTGGCACTTCTGCACTCCCTTTTGGATGCCTTTGGCAGATGAAGTAAGCCTGGAACTCAGGGCTTCCTGGTTAAAGAAATCCAAGCCCTAGGCTGAACCCTAACCCTAACCCTAGGCAGATAAATCAGCCTAGGTATAGGGATGGTGCCAAGGAAAAAGCTGTGAAAGCTGCCATGTTGTTGCACTTTTGTACTCCCCTTGGGATGCCTTGAACAGCTGCAGTGTGCCTGGAGCCCAGGGCTTCCTAGTTTCAAAAATCCTAGCCCTAGGCCTAAGCCTAACAGTAACCCTGGGAAAGTAAATCAGCCTGATGTTAGGTTTCTTGCCAAGGAAAAAGCCGTGAAAGCAGCCATGTTGTGGCACTTTTGCACTCCCTTTTGGATGCCTTTCACAGCTCCAGTGTGCCTGGAACTCAGGGCTTCCTGCTTTTAAAAATCCTAGCCCTAGGCCTAACCGCAACCCTAAGACGAGAAAGGCAAATCAGCCAGGAATTAGGCATGTCCCCAAGGAAAAAGCTGTGGAGGCAGGCATGTTGTGGTACTTTTGCGCTCTTCTTGGCTAGTCCTTCGCAGCTGCTGTGTTCTTGGAACTCAGGGCTTTCTGGTTAATAGACCCTTACCCTAGGCGTAACTCAAACCTTAACCCTAGGAAGGAAAATCAGCCTATGGTTCGGGATGGTCTCATGGAAATATCAGTGGTGGCAGCCAAGTTGCGTCACTTTTGCGCTCCCCTTGGGATGCCTTTTGCAGCTGCAGTGTGCCTGGAGCCCAGGGCTTCCTGGTTTTAAAAGTCCTAGGCCTAAGCCTAACAGTAACCCTAGGAAGGTAAATCAGCCGGGTATTAGGGTTCTTCCTAAGGGAAAAGCCGTGAAAGCAGCCATGTTGTGGCACTTCTGCACTCCCTTTGGGATGCCTTTGGCAGATGAAGTAAGCCTGGAACTCAGGGCTTCCTGGTAAAAAAAATTCAAGCCCTAGGCTGAACCCTAACCCTAACCCTAGGCAGATAAATCAGCCTAGGTATAGGGATGGTGCCAAGGAAAAAGCTGTGAAAGCTGCCATGTTGTTGCACTTTTGTACTCCCCTTGGGATGCCTTGAACAGCTGCAGTGTGCCTGGAGCTAAGGGCCTCCTAGTTTCAAAAATCCTAGCCCTAGGCCTAAGCCTAACAGTAACCCTGGGAAAGTAAAACAGCCTGATGTTAGGCTTCTTGCCAAGGAAAAAGCCGTGAAAGCAGCCATGTTGTGGCACTTTTGCACTCCCTTTTGGATGCCTTTCACAGCTCCAGTGTGCCTGGAACTCAGGGCTTCCTGCTTTTAAAAATCCTAGCCCTAGGCCGAACCGCAACCCTAAGACGAGAAAGGCAAATCAGCCAGGAATTAGGCATGTCCCCAAGGAAAAAGCTGTGGAGGCAGGCATGTTGTGGTACTTTTGCGCTCTTCTTGGCTAGTCCTTCGCAGCTGCTGTGTTCTTGGAACTCAGGGCTTTCTGGTTAATAGAACCCTTACCCTAGGCGTAACTCAAACCTTAACCCTAGGAAGGAAAATCAGCCTATGGTTCGGGATGGTCTCATGGAAATATCAGTGGTGGCAGCCAAGTTGCGTCACTTTTGCGCTCCCCTTGGGATGCCTTTTGCAGCTGCAGTGTGCCTGGAGCCCAGGGCTTCCTGGTTTTAAAAGTCCTAGGCCTAAGCCTAACAGTAACCCTAGGAAGGTAAATCAGCCGGGTATTAGGGTTCTTCCTAAGGGAAAAGCCGTGAAAGCAGCCATGTTGTGGCACTTCTGCACTCCCTTTGGGATGCCTTTGGCAGATGAAGTAAGCCTGGAAGTCAGGGCTACCTGGTTAAAGAAATCCAAGCCCTAGGCTGAACCCTAACCCTAACCCTAGGCAGATAAATCAGCCTAGGTATAGGGATGGTGCCAAGGAAAAAGCTGTGAAAGCTGCCATGTTGTTGCACTTTTGTACTCCCCTTGGGATGCCTTGAACAGCTGCAGTGTGCCTGGAGCCCAGGGCTTCCTAGTTTCAAAAATCCTAGCCCTAGGCCTAAGCCTAACAGTAACCCTGGGAAAGTATGTCAGCCTGGTGTTAGGCGTCTTGCCAAGGAAAAAGCCGTGAAACAGCCATGTTGTGGCACTTTTGCACTCCCTTTTGGATGCCTTTCACAGCTCCAGTGTGCCTGGAACTCAGGGCTTCCTGCTTTTAAAAATCCTAGCCCTAGGCCGAACCCCAACCCTATGACGAGAAAGGCAAATCAGCCAGGAATTAGGCATGTCCCCAAGGAAAAAGCTGTGGAGGCAGGCATGTTGTGGTACTTTTGCGCTCTTCTTGGCTAGTCCTTCGCAGCTGCTGTGTTCTTGGAACTCAGGGCTTTCTGGTTAATAGAACCCTTACCCTAGGCGTAACTCAAACCTTAACCCTAGGAAGGAAAATCAACCTATGGTTCGGGATGGTCTCATGGAAATATCAGTGGTGGCAGCCAAGTTGCGTCACTTTTGCGCTCCCCTTGGGATGCCTTTCGCAGCTGCAGTGTGCCTGGAGCCCAGGGCTTCCTGGTTTTAAAAGTCCTAGGCCTAAGCCTAACAGTAACCCTAGGAAGGTAAATCAGCCGGGTATTAGGGTTCTTCCTAAGGGAAAAGCCGTGAAAGCAGCCATGTTGTGGCACTTCTGCACTCCCTTTGGGATGCCTTTGGCAGATGAAGTAAGCCTGGAACTCAGGGCTTCCTGGTAAAAAAAATTCAAGCCCTAGGCTGAACCCTAACCCTAACCCTAGGCAGATAAATCAGCCCAGGTATAGGGATGGTGCCAAGGAAAAAGCTGTGAAAGCTGCCATGTTGTTGCACTTTTGTACTCCCCTTGGGATGCCTTGAACAGCTGCAGTGTGCCTGGAGCTAAGGGCTTCCTAGTTTCAAAAATCCTAGCCCTAGGCCTAAGCCTAACAGTAACCCTGGGAAAGTAAATCAGCCTGATGTTAGGCTTCTTGCCAAGGAAAAAGCCGTGAAAGCAGCCATGTTGTGGCACTTCTGCACTCCCTTTGGGATGCCTTTGGCAGATGAAGTAAGCCTGGAACTCAGGGCTTCCTGGTTAAAGAAATCCAAGCCCTAGGATGAACCCTAACCCTAACCCTAGGCAGATAAATCAGCCTAGGTATAGGGATGGTGCCAAGGAAAAAGCTGTGAAAGCTGCCATGTTGTTGCACTTTTGTACTCCCCTTGGGATGCCTTGAACAGCTGCAGTGTGCCTGGAGCTAAGGGCTTCCTAGTTTCAAAAATCCTAGCCCTAGGCCTAAGCCTAACAGTAACCCTGGGAAAGTAAATCAGCCTGATGTTAGGCTTCTTGCCAAGGAAAGAGCCGTGAAAGCAGCCATGTTGTGGCACTTCTGCACTCCCTTTTGGATGCCTTTGGCAGATGAAGTAAGCCTGGAACTCAGGGCTTCCTGGTTAAAGAAATCCAAGCCCTAGGCTGAACCCTAACCCTAACCCTAGGCAGATAAATCAGCCTAGGTATAGGGATGGTGCCAAGGAAAAAGCTGTGAAAGCTGCCATGTTGTTGCACTTTTGTACTCCCCTTGGGATGCCTTGAACAGCTGCAGTGTGCCTGGAGCTAAGGGCTTCCTAGTTTCAAAACTCCTAGCCCAAGGCCTAAGCCTAACAGTAACCCTGGGAAAGTAAATCAGCCTGATGTTAGGCTTCTTGCCAAGGAAAAAGCCGTGAAAGCAGCCATGTTGTGGCACTTTTGCACTCCCTTTTGGATGCCTTTCACAGCTCCAGTGTGCCTGGAACTCAGGGCTTCCTGCTTTTAAAAATCCTAGCCCTAGGCCGAACCCCAACCCTAAGACGAGAAAGGCAAATCAGCCAGGAATTAGGCATGTCCCCAAGGAAAAAGCTGTGGAGGCAGGCATGTTGTGGTACTTTTGCGCTCTTCTTGGCTAGTCCTTCGCAGCTGCTGTGTTCTTGGAACTCAGGGCTTTCTGGTTAATAGAACCCTTACCCTAGGCGTAACTCAAACCTTAACCCTAGGAAGGAAAATCAACCTATGGTTCGGGATGGTCTCATGGAAATATCAGTGGTGGCAGCCAAGTTGCGTCACTTTTGCGCTCCCCTTGGGATGCCTTTTGCAGCTGCAGTGTGCCTGGAGCCCAGGGCTTCCTGGTTTTAAAAGTCCTAGGCCTAAGCCTAACAGTAACCCTGGGAAAGTAAATCAGCCTGATGTTAGGCTTCTTGCAAAGGAAAAAGCCGTGAAAGCAGCCATGTTGTGGCACTTCTGCGCTCCCTTTGGGATGCCTTTGGCAGATGAAGTAAGCCTGGAACTCAGGGCTTCCTGGTTAAAGAAATCCAAGCCCTAGGCTGAACCCTAACCCTAACCCTAGGCAGATAAATCAGCCTAGGTATAGGGATGGTGCCAAGGAAAAAGCTGTGAAAGCTGCCATGTTGTTGCACTTTTGTACTCCCCTTGGGATGCCTTGAACAGCTGCAGTGTGCCTGGAGCCCAGGGCTTCCTAGTTTCAAAAATCCTAGCCCTAGGCCTAAGCCTAACAGTAACCCTGGGAAAGTATGTCAGCCTGGTGTTAGGCTTCTTGCCAAGGAAAAAGCCGTGAAAGCAGCCATGTTGTGGCACTTTTGCACTCCCTTTTGGATGCCTTTCACAGCTCCAGTGTGCCTGGAACTCAGGGCTTCCTGCTTTTAAAAATCCTAGCCCTAGGCCGAACCCCAACCCTAAGACGAGAAAGGCAAATCAGCCAGGAATTAGGCATGTCCCCAAGGAAAAAGCTGTGGAGGCAGGCATGTTGTGGTACTTTTGCGCTCTTCTTGGCTAGTCCTTCGCAGCTGCTGTGTTCTTGGAACTCAGGGCTTTCTGGTTAATAGACCCTTACCCTAGGCGTAACTCAAACCTTAACCCTAGGAAGGAAAATCAGCCTATGGTTCGGGATGGTCTCATGGAAATATCAGTGGTGGCAGCCAAGTTGCGTCACTTTTGCGCTCCCCTTGGGATGCCTTTTGCAGCTGCAGTGTGCCTGGAGCCCAGGGCTTCCTGGTTTTAAAAGTCCTAGGCCTAAGCCTAACAGTAACCCTAGGAAGGTAAATCAGCCGGGTATTAGGGTTCTTCCTAAGGGAAAAGCCGTGAAAGCAGCCATGTTGTGGCACTTCTGCACTCCCTTTGGGATGCCTTTGGCAGATGAAGTAAGCCTGGAACTCAGGGCTTCCTGGTAAAAAAAATTCAAGCCCTAGGCTGAACCCTAACCCTAACCCTAGGCAGATAAATCAGCCTAGGTATAGGGATGGTGCCAAGGAAAAAGCTGTGAAAGCTGCCATGTTGTTGCACTTTTGTACTCCCCTTGGGATGCCTTGAACAGCTGCAGTGTGCCTGGAGCTAAGGGCCTCCTAGTTTCAAAAATCCTAGCCCTAGGCCTAAGCCTAACAGTAACCCTGGGAAAGTAAATCAGCCTGATGTTAGGCTTCTTGCCAAGGAAAAAGCCGTGAAAGCAGCCATGTTGTGGCACTTTTGCACTCCCTTTTGGATGCCTTTCACAGCTCCAGTGTGCCTGGAACTCAGGGCTTCCTGCTTTTAAAAATCCTAGCCCTAGGCCGAACCGCAACCCTAAGACGAGAAAGGCAAATCAGCCAGGAATTAGGCATGTCCCCAAGGAAAAAGCTGTGGAGGCAGGCATGTTGTGGTACTTTTGCGCTCTTCTTGGCTAGTCCTTCGCAGCTGCTGTGTTCTTGGAACTCAGGGCTTTCTGGTTAATAGAACCCTTACCCTAGGCGTAACTCAAACCTTAACCCTAGGAAGGAAAATCAGCCTATGGTTCGGGATGGTCTCATGGAAATATCAGTGGTGGCAGCCAAGTTGCGTCACTTTTGCGCTCCCCTTGGGATGCCTTTTGCAGCTGCAGTGTGCCTGGAGCCCAGGGCTTCCTGGTTTTAAAAGTCCTAGGCCTAAGCCTAACAGTAACCCTAGGAAGGTAAATCAGCCGGGTATTAGGGTTCTTCCTAAGGGAAAAGCCGTGAAAGCAGCCATGTTGTGGCACTTCTGCACTCCCTTTGGGATGCCTTTGGCAGATGAAGTAAGCCTGGAACTCAGGGCTTCCTGGTTAAAAAAATTCAAGCCCTAGGCTGAACCCTAACCCTAACCCTAGGCAGATAAATCAGCCTAGGTATAGGGATGGTGCCAAGGAAAAAGCTGTGAAAGCTGCCATGTTGTTGCACTTTTGTACTCCCCTTGGGATGCCTTGAACAGCTGCAGTGTGCCTGGAGCCCAGGGCTTCCTAGTTTCAAAAATCCTAGCCCTAGGCCTAAGCCTAACAATAACCCTGGGAAAGTAAATCAGCCTGATGTTAGGCTTCTTGCCAAGGAAAAAGCCGTGAAAGCAGCCATGTTGTGGCACTTTTGCACTCCCTTTTGGATGCCTTTCACAGCTCCAGTCTGCCTGGAACTCAGGGCTTCCTGATTTTAAAAATCCTAGCCCTAGGCCGAACCCCAACCCTAAGACGAGAAAGGCAAATCAGCCAGGAATTAGGCATGTCCCCAAGGAAAAAGCTGTGGAGGCAGGCATGTTGTGGTACTTTTGCGCTCTTCTTGGCTAGTCCTTCGCAGCTGCTGTGTTCTTGGAACTCAGGGCTTTCTGGTTAATAGAGCCCTTACCCTAGGCGTAACTCAAACCTTAACCCTAGGAAGGAAAATCAGCCTATGGTTCGGGATGGTCTCATGGAAATATCAGTGGTGGCAGCCAAGTTGCGTCACTTTTGCGCTCCCCTTGGGATGCCTTTCGCAGCTGCAGTGTGCCTGGAGCCCAGGGCTTCCTGGTTTTAAAAGTCCTAGGCCAAAGCCTAACAGTAACCCTAGGAAGGTAAATCAGCCGGGTATTAGGGTTCTTCCTAAGGGAAAAGCCGTGAAAGCAGCCATGTTGTGGCACTTCTGCACTCCCTTTGGGATGCCTTTGGCAGATGAAGTAAGCCTGGAACTCAGGGCTTCCTGGTTAAAGAAATTCAAGCCCTAGGCTGAACCCTAACCCTAACCCTAGGCAGATAAATCAGCCTAGGTATAGGGATGGTGCCAAGGAAAAAGCTGTGAAAGCTGCCATGTTGTTGCACTTTTGTACTCCCCTTGGGATGCCTTGAACAGCTGCAGTGTGCCTGGAGCTAAGGGCTTCCTAGTTTCAAAAATCCTAGCCCTAGGCCTAAGCCTAACAGTAACCCTGGGAAAGTAAATCAGCCTGATGTTAGGCTTCTTGCCAAGGAAAAAGCCGTGAAAGCAGCCATGTTGTGGCACTTTTGCACTCCCTTTTGGATGCCTTTCACAGCTCCAGTGTGCCTGGAACTCAGGGCTTCCTGCTTTTAAAAATCCTAGCCCTAGGCCGAACCCCAACCCTAAGACGAGAAAGGCAAATCAGCCAGGAATTAGGCATGTCCCCAAGGAAAAAGCTGTGGAGGCAGGCATGTTGTGGTACTTTTGCGCTCTTCTTGGCTAGTCCTTGGCAGCTGCTGTGTTCTTGGAACTCAGGGCTTTCTGGTTAATAGAGCCCTTACCCTAGGCGTAACTCAAACCTTAACCCTAGGAAGGAAAATCAACCTATGGTTCGGGATGGTCTCATGGAAATATCAGTGGTGGCAGCCAAGTTGCGTCACTTTTGCGCTCCCCTTGGGATGCCTTTTGCAGCTGCAGTGTGCCTGGAGCCCAGGGCTTCCTGGTTTTAAAAGTCCTAGGCCTAAGCCTAACAGTAACCCTAGGAAGGTAAATCAGCCGGGTATTAGGGTTCTTCCTAAGGGAAAAGCCGTGAAAGCAGCCATGTTGTGGCACTTCTGCACTCCCTTTGGGATGCCTTTGGCAGATGAAGTAAGCCTGGAACTCAGGGCTTCCTGGTTAAAGAAATCCAAGCCCTAGGCTGAACCCTAACCCTAACCCTAGGCAGATAAATCAGCCTAGGTATAGGGATGGTGCCAAGGAAAAAGCTGTGAAAGCTGCCATGTTGTTGCACTTTTGTACTCCCCTTGGGATGCCTTGAACAGCTGCAGTGTGCCTGGAGCCCAGGGCTTCCTAGTTTCAAAAATCCTAGCCCTAGGCCTAAGCCTAACAGTAACCCTGGGAAAGTAAATCAGCCTGATGTTAGGCTTCTTGCAAAGGAAAAAGCCGTGAAAGCAGCCATGTTGTGGCACTTCTGCGCTCCCTTTGGGATGCCTTTGGCAGATGAAGTAAGCCTGGAACTCAGGGCTTCCTGGTTAAAGAAATCCAAGCCCTAGGCTGAACCCTAACCCTAACCCTAGGCAGATAAATCAGCCTAGGTATAGGGATGGTGCCAAGGAAAAAGCTGTGAAAGCTGCCATGTTGTTGCACTTTTGTACTCCCCTTGGGATGCCTTGAACAGCTGCAGTGTGCCTGGAGCCCAGGGCTTCCTAGTTTCAAAAATCCTAGCCCTAGGCCTAAGCCTAACAGTAACCCTGGGAAAGTATGTCAGCCTGGTGTTAGGCTTCTTGCCAAGGAAAAAGCCGTGAAAGCAGCCATGTTGTGGCACTTTTGCACTCCCTTTTGGATGCCTTTCACAGCTCCAGTGTGCCTGGAACTCAGGGCTTCCTGCTTTTAAAAATCCTAGCCCTAGGCCGAACCCCAACCCTAAGACGAGAAAGGCAAATCAGCCAGGAATTAGGCATGTCCCCAAGGAAAAAGCTGTGGAGGCAGGCATGTTGTGGTACTTTTGCGCTCTTCTTGGCTAGTCCTTCGCAGCTGCTGTGTTCTTGGAACTCAGGGCTTTCTGGTTAATAGAACCCTTACCCTAGGCGTAACTCAAACCTTAACCCTAGGAAGGAAAATCAGCCTATGGTTCCGGATGGTCTCATGGAAATATCAGTGGTGGCAGCCAAGTTGCGTCACTTTTGCGCTCCCCTTGGGATGCCTTTCGCAGCTGCAGTGTGCCTGGAGCCCAGGGCTTCCTGGTTTTAAAAGTCCTAGGCCTAAGCCTAACAGTAACCCTAGGAAGGTAAATCAGCCGGGTATTAGGGTTCTTCCTAAGGGAAAAGCCGTGAAAGCAGCCATGTTGTGGCACTTCTGCACTCCCTTTGGGATGCCTTTGGCAGATGAAGTAAGCCTGGAACTCAGGGCTTCCTGGTTAAAAAAATTCAAGCCCTAGGCTGAACCCTAACCCTAACCCTAGGCAGATAAATCAGCCTAGGTATAGGGATGGTGCCAAGGAAAAAGCTGTGAAAGCTGCCATGTTGTTGCACTTTTGTACTCCCCTTGGGATGCCTTGAACAGCTGCAGTGTGCCTGGAGCTAAGGGCTTCCTAGTTTCAAAAATCCTAGCCCTAGGCCTAAGCCTAACAGTAACCCTGGGAAAGTAAATCAGCCTGATGTTAGGCTTCTTGCCAAGGAAAAAGCCGTGAAAGCAGCCATGTTGTGGCACTTCTGCACTCCCTTTGGGATGCCTTTGGCAGATGAAGTAAGCGTGGAACTCAGGGCTTCCTGGTTAAAGAAATCCAAGCCCTAGGCTGAACCCTAACCCTAACCCTAGGCAGATAAATCAGCCTAGGTATAGGGATGGTGCCAAGGAAAAAGCTGTGAAAGCTGCCATGTTGTTGCACTTTTGTACTCCCCTTGGGATGCCTTGAACAGCTGCAGTGTGCCTGGAGCTAAGGGCTTCCTAGTTTCAAAAATCCTAGCCCTAGGCCTAAGCCTAACAGTAACCCTGGGAAAGTAAATCAGCCTGATGTTAGGCTTCTTGCCAAGGAAAAAGCCGTGAAAGCAGCCATGTTGTGGCACTTTTGCACTCCCTTTTGGATGCCTTTCACAGCTCCAGTGTGCCTGGAACTCAGGGCTTCCTGCTTTTAAAAATCCTAGCCCTAGGCCGAACCCCAACCCTAAGACGAGAAAGGCAAATCAGCCAGGAATTAGGCATGTCCCCAAGGAAAAAGCTGTGGAGGCAGGCATGTTGTGGTACTTTTGCGCTCTTCTTGGCTAGTCCTTCGCAGCTGCTGTGTTCTTGGAACTCAGGGCTTTCTGGTTAATAGAACCCTTACCCTAGGCGTAACTCAAACCTTAACCCTAGGAAGGAAAATCAGCCTATGGTTCGGGATGGTCTCATGGAAATATCAGTGGTGGCAGCCAAGTTGCGTCACTTTTGCGCTCCCCTTGGGATGCCTTTTGCAGCTGCAGTGTGCCTGGAGCCCAGGGCTTCCTGGTTTTAAAAGTCCTAGGCCTAAGCCTAACAGTAACCCTAGGAAGGTAAATCAGCCGGGTATTAGGGTTCTTCCTAAGGGAAAAGCCGTGAAAGCAGCCATGTTGTGGCACTTCTGCACTCCCTTTGGGATGCCTTTGGCAGATGAAGTAAGCCTGGAACTCAGGGCTTCCTGGTTAAAGAAATCCAAGCCCTAGGCTGAACCCTAACCCTAACCCTAGGCAGATAAATCAGCCTAGGTATAGGGATGGTGCCAAGGAAAAAGCTGTGAAAGCTGCCATGTTGTTGCACTTTTGTACTCCCCTTGGGATGCCTTGAACAGCTGCAGTGTGCCTGGAGCCCAGGGCTTCCTAGTTTTAAAAATCCTAGCCCTAGGCCTAAGCCTAAAACTAACCGTGGGAAGGTAAGTCAGCCTGATGTTAGGCGTCTTGCCAAGGAAAAAGCCGTGAAAGCAGCCATGTTGTGGCACTTTTGCACTCCCTTTTGGATGCCTTTCACAGCTCCAGTGTGCCTGGAACTCAGGGCTTCCTGCTTTTAAAAATCCTAGCCCTAGGCCGAACCGCAACCCTAAGACGAGAAAGGCAAATCAGCCAGGAATTAGGCATGTCCCCAAGGAAAAAGCTGTGGAGGCAGGCATGTTGTGGTACTTTTGCGCTCTTCTTGGCTAGTCCTTCGCAGCTGCTGTGTTCTTGGAACTCAGGGCTTTCTGGTTAATAGAACCCTTACCCTAGGCGTAACTCAAACCTTAACCCTAGGAAGGAAAATCAGCCTATGGTTCGGGATGGTCTCATGGAAATATCAGTGGTGGCAGCCAAGTTGCGTCACTTTTGCGCTCCCCTTGGGATGCCTTTTGCAGCTGCAGTGTGCCTGGAGCCCAGGGCTTCCTGGTTTTAAAAGTCCTAGGCCTAAGCCTAACAGTAACCCTAGGAAGGTAAATCAGCCGGGTATTAGGGTTCTTCCTAAGGGAAAAGCCGTGAAAGCAGCCATGTTGTGGCACTTCTGCACTCCCTTTGGGATGCCTTTGGCAGATGAAGTAAGCCTGGAACTCAGGGCTTCCTGGTTAAAGAAATCCAAGCCCTAGGATGAACCCTAACCCTAACCCTAGGCAGATAAATCAGCCTAGGTATAGGGATGGTGCCAAGGAAAAAGCTGTGAAAGCTGCCATGTTGTTGCACTTTTGTACTCCCCTTGGGATGCCTTGAACAGCTGCAGTGTGCCTGGAGCTAAGGGCTTCCTAGTTTCAAAAATCCTAGCCCTAGGCCTAAGCCTAACAGTAACCCTGGGAAAGTAAATCAGCCTGATGTTAGGCTTCTTGCCAAGGAAAAAGCCGTGAAAGCAGCCATGTTGTGGCACTTCTGCACTCCCTTTGGGATGCCTTTGGCAGATGAAGTAAGCCTGGAACTCAGGGCTTCCTGGTTAAAGAAATCCAAGCCCTAGGCTGAACCCTAACCCTAACCCTAGGCAGATAAATCAGCCTAGGTATAGGGATGGTGCCAAGGAAAAAGCTGTGAAAGCTGCCATGTTGTTGCACTTTTGTACTCCCCTTGGGATGCCTTGAACAGCTGCAGTGTGCCTGGAGCTAAGGGCTTCCTAGTTTCAAAAATCCTAGCCCTAGGCCTAAGCCTAACAGTAACCCTGGGAAAGTAAATCAGCCTGATGTTAGGCTTCTTGCCAAGGAAAAAGCCGTGAAAGCAGCCATGTTGTGGCACTTTTGCACTCCCTTTTGGATGCCTTTCACAGCTCCAGTGTGCCTGGAACTCAGGGCTTCCTGCTTTTAAAAATCCTAGCCCTAGGCCGAACCCCAACCCTAAGACGAGAAAGGCAAATCAGCCAGGAATTAGGCATGTCCCCAAGGAAAAAGCTGTGGAGGCAGGCATGTTGTGGTACTTTTGCGCTCTTCTTGGCTAGTCCTTCGCAGCTGCTATGTTCTTGGAACTCAGGGCTTTCTGGTTAATAGACCCTTACCCTAGGCGTAACTCAAACCTTAACCCTAGGAAGGAAAATCAGCCTATGGTTCGGGATGGTCTCATGGAAATATCAGTGGTGGCAGCCAAGTTGCGTCACTTTTGCGCTCCCCTTGGGATGCCTTTTGCAGCTGCAGTGTGCCTGGAGCCCAGGGCTTCCTGGTTTTAAAAGTCCTAGGCCTAAGCCTAACAGTAACCCTAGGAAGGTAAATCAGCCGGGTATTAGGGTTCTTCCTAAGGGAAAAGCCGTGAAAGCAGCCATGTTGTGGCACTTCTGCACTCCCTTTGGGATGCCTTTGGCAGATGAAGTAAGCCTGGAACTCAGGGCTTCCTGGTTAAAAAAATTCAAGCCCTAGGCTGAACCCTAACCCTAACCCTAGGCAGATAAATCAGCCTAGGTATAGGGATGGTGCCAAGGAAAAAGCTGTGAAAGCTGCCATGTTGTTGCACTTTTGTACTCCCCTTGGGATGCCTTGAACAGCTGCAGTGTGCCTGGAGCTAAGGGCTTCCTAGTTTCAAAAATCCTAGCCCTAGGCCTAAGCCTAACAGTAACCCTGGGAAAGTAAATCAGCCTGATGTTAGGCTTCTTGCCAAGGAAAAAGCCGTGAAAGCAGCCATGTTGTGGCACTTTTGCACTCCCTTTTGGATGCCTTTCACAGCTCCAGTGTGCCTGGAACTCAGGGCTTCCTGCTTTTAAAAATCCTAGCCCTAGGCCGAACCC
Organism: Ammospiza caudacuta; assembly: GCF_027887145.1. Taxonomy (NCBI): domain Eukaryota; kingdom Metazoa; phylum Chordata; class Aves; order Passeriformes; family Passerellidae; genus Ammospiza; species Ammospiza caudacuta. The sequence goes on along the minus strand of NW_026682943.1, from coordinate 47,428 downwards.
CAACCCTAAGACGAGAAAGGCAAATCAGCCAGGAATTAGGCATGTCCCCAAGGAAAAAGCTGTGGAGGCAGGCATGTTGTGGTACTTTTGCGCTCTTCTTGGCTAGTCCTTCGCAGCTGCTGTGTTCTTGGAACTCAGGGCTTTCTGGTTAATAGAACCCTTACCCTAGGCGTAACTCAAACCTTAACCCTAGGAAGGAAAATCAACCTATGGTTCGGGATGGTCTCATGGAAATATCAGTGGTGGCAGCCAAGTTGCGTCACTTTTGCGCTCCCCTTGGGATGCCTTTCGCAGCTGCAGTGTGCCTGGAGCCCAGGGCTTCCTGGTTTTAAAAGTCCTAGGCCTAAGCCTAACAGTAACCCTAGGAAGGTAAATCAGCCGGGTATTAGGGTTCTTCCTAAGGGAAAAGCCGTGAAAGCAGCCATGTTGTGGCACTTCTGCACTCCCTTTGGGATGCCTTTGGCAGATGAAGTAAGCCTGGAACTCAGGGCTTCCTGGTTAAAGAAATCCAAGCCCTAGGCTGAACCCTAACCCTAACCCTAGGCAGATAAATCAGCCTAGGTATAGGGATGGTGCCAAGGAAAAAGCTGTGAAAGCTGCCATGTTGTTGCACTTTTGTACTCCCCTTGGGATGCCTTGAACAGCTGCAGTGTGCCTGGAGCCCAGGGCTTCCTAGTTTCAAAAATCCTAGCCCTAGGCCTAAGCCTAACAGTAACCCTGGGAAAGTATGTCAGCCTGGTGTTAGGCTTCTTGCCAAGGAAAAAGCCGTGAAAGCAGCCATGTTGTGGCACTTTTGCACTCCCTTTTGGATGCCTTTCACAGCTCCAGTGTGCCTGGAACTCAGGGCTTCCTGCTTTTAAAAATCCTAGCCCTAGGCCGAACCCCAACCCTAAGACGAGAAAGGCAAATCAGCCAGGAATTAGGCATGTCCCCAAGGAAAAAGCTGTGGAGGCAGGCATGTTGTGGTACTTTTGCGCTCTTCTTGGCTAGTCCTTCGCAGCTGCTGTGTTCTTGGAACTCAGGGCTTTCTGGTTAATAGACCCTTACCCTAGGCGTAACTCAAACCTTAACCCTAGGAAGGAAAATCAGCCTATGGTTCGGGATGGTCTCATGGAAATATCAGTGGTGGCAGCCAAGTTGCGTCACTTTTGCGCTCCCCTTGGGATGCCTTTTGCAGCTGCAGTGTGCCTGGAGCCCAGGGCTTCCTGGTTTTAAAAGTCCTAGGCCTAAGCCTAACAGTAACCCTAGGAAGGTAAATCAGCCGGGTATTAGGGTTCTTCCTAAGGGAAAAGCCGTGAAAGCAGCCATGTTGTGGCACTTCTGCACTCCCTTTGGGATGCCTTTGGCAGATGAAGTAAGCCTGGAACTCAGGGCTTCCTGGTAAAAAAAATTCAAGACCTAGGCTGAACCCTAACCCTAACCCTAGGCAGATAAATCAGCCTAGGTATAGGGATGGTGCCAAGGAAAAAGCTGTGAAAGCTGCCATGTTGTTGCACTTTTGTACTCCCCTTGGGATGCCTTGAACAGCTGCAGTGTGCCTGGAGCTAAGGGCTTCCTAGTTTCAAAAATCCTAGCCCTAGGCCTAAGCCTAACAGTAACCCTGGGAAAGTAAATCAGCCTGATGTTAGGCTTCTTGCCAAGGAAAAAGCCGTGAAAGCAGCCATGTTGTGGCACTTTTGCACTCCCTTTTGGATGCCTTTCACAGCTCCAGTGTGCCTGGAACTCAGGGCTTCCTGCTTTTAAAAATCCTAGCCCTAGGCCGAACCGCAACCCTAAGACGAGAAAGGCAAATCAGCCAGGAATTAGGCATGTCCCCAAGGAAAAAGCTGTGGAGGCAGGCATGTTGTGGTACTTTTGCGCTCTTCTTGGCTAGTCCTTCGCAGCTGCTGTGTTCTTGGAACTCAGGGCTTTCTGGTTAATAGAACCCTTACCCTAGGCGTAACTCAAACCTTAACCCTAGGAAGGAAAATCAGCCTATGGTTCGGGATGGTCTCATGGAAATATCAGTGGTGGCAGCCAAGTTGCGTCACTTTTGCGCTCCCCTTGGGATGCCTTTCGCAGCTGCAGTGTGCCTGGAGCCCAGGGCTTCCTGGTTTTAAAAGTCCTAGGCCTAAGCCTAACAGTAACCCTAGGAAGGTAAATCAGCCGGGTATTAGGGTTCTTCCTAAGGGAAAAGCCGTGAAAGCAGCCATGTTGTGGCACTTCTGCACTCCCTTTGGGATGCCTTTGCCAGATGAAGTAAGCCTGGAACTCAGGGCTTCCTGGTAAAAAAATTCAAGACCTAGGCTGAACCCTAACCCTAACCCTAGGCAGATAAATCAGCCTAGGTATAGGGATGGTGCCAAGGAAAAAGCTGTGAAAGCTGCCATGTTGTTGCACTTTTGTACTCCCCTTGGGATGCCTTGAACAGCTGCAGTGTGCCTGGAGCTAAGGGCTTCCTAGTTTCAAAAATCCTAGCCCTAGGCCTAAGCCTAACAGTAACCCTGGGAAAGTAAATCAGCCTGATGTTAGGTTTCTTGCCAAGGAAAAAGCCGTGAAAGCAGCCATGTTGTGGCACTTTTGCACTCCCTTTTGGATGCCTTTCACAGCTCCAGTGTGCCTGGAACTCAGGGCTTCCTGCTTTTAAAAATCCTAGCCCTAGGCCGAACCGCAACCCTAAGACGAGAAAGGCAAATCAGCCAGGAATTAGGCATGTCCCCAAGGAAAAAGCTGTGGAGGCAGGCATGTTGTGGTACTTTTGCGCTCTTCTTGGCTAGTCCTTCGCAGCTGCTGTGTTCTTGGAACTCAGGGCTTTCTGGTTAATAGACCCTTACCCTAGGCGTAACTCAAACCTTAACCCTAGGAAGGAAAATCAGCCTATGGTTCGGGATGGTCTCATGGAAATATCAGTGGTGGCAGCCAAGTTGCGTCACTTTTGCGCTCCCCTTGGGATGCCTTTCGCAGCTGCAGTGTGCCTGGAGCCCAGGGCTTCCTGGTTTTAAAAGTCCTAGGCCTAAGCCTAACAGTAACCCTAGGAAGGTAAATCAGCCGGGTATTAGGGTTCTTCCTAAGGGAAAAGCCGTGAAAGCAGCCATGTTGTGGCACTTCTGCACTCCCTTTGGGATGCCTTTGGCAGATGAAGTAAGCCTGGAACTCAGGGCTTCCTGGTAAAAAAAATTCAAGCCCTAGGCTGAACCCTAACCCTAACCCTAGGCAGATAAATCAGCCTAGGTATAGGGATGGTGCCAAGGAAAAAGCTGTGAAAGCTGCCATGTTGTTGCACTTTTGTACTCCCCTTGGGATGCCTTGAACAGCTGCAGTGTGCCTGGAGCTAAGGGCTTCCTAGTTTCAAAAATCCTAGCCCTAGGCCTAAGCCTAACAGTAACCCTGGGAAAGTAAATCGGCCTGATGTTAGGTTTCTTGCCAAGTAAAAAGCCGTGAAAGCAGCCATGTTGTGGCACTTTTGCACTCCCTTTTGGATGCCTTTCACAGCTCCAGTGTGCCTGGAACTCAGGGCTTCCTGCTTTTAAAAATCCTAGCCCTAGGCCGAACCCCAACCCTAAGACGAGAAAGGCAAATCAGCCAGGAATTAGGCATGTCCCCAAGGAAAAAGCTGTGGAGGCAGGCATGTTGTGGTACTTTTGCGCTCTTCTTGGCTAGTCCTTCGCAGCTGCTGTGTTCTTGGAACTCAGGGCTTTCTGGTTAATAGACCCTTACCCTAGGCGTAACTCAAACCTTAACCCTAGGAAGGAAAATCAGCCTATGGTTCGGGATGGTCTCATGGAAATATCAGTGGTGGCAGCCAAGTTGCGTCACTTTTGCGCTCCCCTTGGGATGCCTTTTGCAGCTGCAGTGTGCCTGGAGCCCAGGGCTTCCTGGTTTTAAAAGTCCTAGGCCTAAGCCTAACAGTAACCCTAGGAAGGTAAATCAGCCGGGTATTAGGGTTCTTCCTAAGGGAAAAGCCGTGAAAGCAGCCATGTTGTGGCACTTCTGCACTCCCTTTGGGATGCCTTTGGCAGATGAAGTAAGCCTGGAACTCAGGGCTTCCTGGTTAAAAAAATTCAAGCCCTAGGCTGAACCCTAACCCTAACCCTAGGCAGATAAATCAGCCTAGGTATAGGGATGGTGCCAAGGAAAAAGCTGTGAAAGCTGCCATGTTGTTGCACTTTTGTACTCCCCTTGGGATGCCTTGAACAGCTGCAGTGTGCCTGGAGTCCAGGGCTTCCTAGTTTCAAAAATCCTAGCCCTAGGCCTAAGCCTAAGAGTAACCCTGGGAAAGTAAATCAGCCTGATGTTAGGCTTCTTGCCACGGAAAAAGCCGTGAAAGCAGCCATGTTGTGGCACTTTTGCACTCCCTTTTGGATGCCTTTCACAGCTCCAGTGTGCCTGGAACTCAGGGCTTCCTGCTTTTAAAAATCCTAGCCCTAGGCCGAACCGCAACCCTAAGACGAGAAAGGCAAATCAGCCAGGAATTAGGCATGTCCCCAAGGAAAAAGCTGTGGAGGCAGGCATGTTGTGGTACTTTTGCGCTCTTCTTGGCTAGTCCTTCGCAGCTGCTGTGTTCTTGGAACTCAGGGCTTTCTGGTTAATAGAACCCTTACCCTAGGCGTAACTCAAACCTTAACCCTAGGAAGGAAAATCAGCCTATGGTTCGGGATGGTCTCATGGAAATATCAGTGGTGGCAGCCAAGTTGCGTCACTTTTGCGCTCCCCTTGGGATGCCTTTTGCAGCTGCAGTGTGCCTGGAGCCCAGGGCTTCCTGGTTTTAAAAGTCCTAGGCCTAAGCCTAACAGTAACCCTAGGAAGGTAAATCAGCCGGGTATTAGGGTTCTTCCTAAGGGAAAAGCCGTGAAAGCAGCCATGTTGTGGCACTTCTGCACTCCCTTTGGGATGCCTTTGGCAGATGAAGTAAGCCTGGAACTCAGGGCTTCCTGGTTAAAGAAATCCAAGCCCTAGGCTGAACCCTAACCCTAACCCTAGGCAGATAAATCAGCCTAGGTATAGGGATGGTGCCAAGGAAAAAGCTGTGAAAGCTGCCATGTTGTTGCACTTTTGTACTCCCCTTGGGATGCCTTGAACAGCTGCAGTGTGCCTGGAGCCCAGGGCTTCCTAGTTTCAAAAATCCTAGCCCTAGGCCTAAGCCTAACAGTAACCCTGGGAAAGTAAATCAGCCTGATGTTAGGTTTCTTGCCAAGGAAAAAGCCGTGAAAGCAGCCATGTTGTGGCACTTTTGCACTCCCTTTTGGATGCCTTTCACAGCTCCAGTGTGCCTGGAACTCAGGGCTTCCTGCTTTCAAAAATCCTAGCCCTAGGCCGAACCGCAACCCTAAGACGAGAAAGGCAAATCAGCCAGGAATTAGGCATGTCCCCAAGGAAAAAGCTGTGGAGGCAGGCATGTTGTGGTACTTTTGCGCTCTTCTTGGCTAGTCCTTCGCAGCTGCTGTGTTCTTGGAACTCAGGGCTTTCTGGTTAATAGAACCCTTACCATAGGCGTAACTCAAACCTTAACCCTAGGAAGGAAAATCAGCCTATGGTTCGGGATGGTCTCATGGAAATATCAGTGGTGGCAGCCAAGTTGCGTCACTTTTGCGCTCCCCTTGGGATGCCTTTCGCAGCTGCAGTGTGCCTGGAGCCCAGGGCTTCCTGGTTTTAAAAGTCCTAGGCCTAAGCCTAACAGTAACCCTAGGAAGGTAAATCAGCCGGGTATTAGGGTTCTTCCTAAGGGAAAAGCCGTGAAAGCAGCCATGTTGTGGCACTTCTGCACTCCCTTTGGGATGCCTTTGGCAGATGAAGTAAGCCTGGAACTCAGGGCTTCCTGGTTAAAGAAATCCAAGCCCTAGGCTGAACCCTAACCCTAACCCTAGGCAGATAAATCAGCCTAGGTATAGGGATGGTGCCAAGGAAAAAGCTGTGAAAGCTGCCATGTTGTTGCACTTTTGTACTCCCCTTGGGATGCCTTGAACAGCTGCAGTGTGCCTGGAGCCCAGGGCTTCCTAGTTTCAAAAATCCTAGCCCTAGGCCTAAGCCTAACAGTAACCCTGGGAAAGTATGTCAGCCTGGTGTTAGGCTTCTTGCCAAGGAAAAAGCCGTGAAACAGCCATGTTGTGGCACTTTTGCACTCCCTTTTGGATGCCTTTCACAGCTCCAGTGTGCCTGGAACTCAGGGCTTCCTGCTTTTAAAAATCCTAGCCCTAGGCCGAACCCCAACCCTATGACGAGAAAGGCAAATCAGCCAGGAATTAGGCATGTCCCCAAGGAAAAAGCTGTGGAGGCAGGCATGTTGTGGTACTTTTGCGCTCTTCTTGGCTAGTCCTTCGCAGCTGCTGTGTTCTTGGAACTCAGGGCTTTCTGGTTAATAGAACCCTTACCCTAGGCGTAACTCAAACCTTAACCCTAGGAAGGAAAATCAACCTATGGTTCGGGATGGTCTCATGGAAATATCAGTGGTGGCAGCCAAGTTGCGTCACTTTTGCGCTCCCCTTGGGATGCCTTTCGCAGCTGCAGTGTGCCTGGAGCCCAGGGCTTCCTGGTTTTAAAAGTCCTAGGCCTAAGCCTAACAGTAACCCTAGGAAGGTAAATCAGCCGGGTATTAGGGTTCTTCCTAAGGGAAAAGCCGTGAAAGCAGCCATGTTGTGGCACTTCTGCACTCCCTTTGGGATGCCTTTGGCAGATGAAGTAAGCCTGGAACTCAGGGCTTCCTGGTTAAAAAAATTCAAGCCCTAGGCTGAACCCTAACCCTAACCCTAGGCAGATAAATCAGCCTAGGTATAGGGATGGTGCCAAGGAAAAAGCTGTGAAAGCTGCCATGTTGTTGCACTTTTGTACTCCCCTTGGGATGCCTTGAACAGCTGCAGTGTGCCTGGAGCTAAGGGCTTCCTAGTTTCAAAAATCCTAGCCCTAGGCCTAAGCCTAACAGTAACCCTGGGAAAGTAAATCAGCCTGATGTTAGGCTTCTTGCCAAGGAAAAAGCCGTGAAAGCAGCCATGTTGTGGCACTTTTGCACTCCCTTTTGGATGCCTTTCACAGCTCCAGTGTGCCTGGAACTCAGGGCTTCCTGCTTTTAAAAATCCTAGCCCTAGGCCGAACCCCAACCCTAAGACGAGAAAGGCAAATCAGCCAGGAATTAGGCATGTCCCCAAGGAAAAAGCTGTGGAGGCAGGCATGTTGTGGTACTTTTGCGCTCTTCTTGGCTAGTCCTTCGCAGCTGCTGTGTTCTTGGAACTCAGGGCTTTCTGGTTAATAGAACCCTTACCCTAGGCGTAACTCAAACCTTAACCCTAGGAAGGAAAATCAGCCTATGGTTCGGGATGGTCTCATGGAAATATCAGTGGTGGCAGCCAAGTTGCGTCACTTTTGCGCTCCCCTTGGGATGCCTTTTGCAGCTGCAGTGTGCCTGGAGCCCAGGGCTTCCTGGTTTTAAAAGTCCTAGGCCTAAGCCTAACAGTAACCCTAGGAAGGTAAATCAGCCGGGTATTAGGGTTCTTCCTAAGGGAAAAGCCGTGAAAGCAGCCATGTTGTGGCACTTCTGCACTCCCTTTGGGATGCCTTTGGCAGATGAAGTAAGCCTGGAACTCAGGGCTTCCTGGTTAAAGAAATCCAAGCCCTAGGCTGAACCCTAACCCTAACCCTAGGCAGATAAATCAGCCTAGGTATAGGGATGGTGCCAAGGAAAAAGCTGTGAAAGCTGCCATGTTGTTGCACTTTTGTACTCCCCTTGGGATGCCTTGAACAGCTGCAGTGTGCCTGGAGCCCAGGGCTTCCTAGTTTCAAAAATCCTAGCCCTAGGCCTAAGCCTAACAGTAACCCTGGGAAAGTAAATCGGCCTGATGTTAGGTTTCTTGCCAAGTAAAAAGCCGTGAAAGCAGCCATGTTGTGGCACTTTTGCACTCCCTTTTGGATGCCTTTCACAGCTCCAGTGTGCCTGGAACTCAGGGCTTCCTGCTTTTAAAAATCCTAGCCCTAGGCCGAACCCCAACCCTAAGACGAGAAAGGCAAATCAGCCAGGAATTAGGCATGTCCCCAAGGAAAAAGCTGTGGAGGCAGGCATGTTGTGGTACTTTTGCGCTCTTCTTGGCTAGTCCTTCGCAGCTGCTGTGTTCTTGGAACTCAGGGCTTTCTGGTTAATAGACCCTTACCCTAGGCGTAACTCAAACCTTAACCCTAGGAAGGAAAATCAGCCTATGGTTCGGGATGGTCTCATGGAAATATCAGTGGTGGCAGCCAAGTTGCGTCACTTTTGCGCTCCCCTTGGGATGCCTTTTGCAGCTGCAGTGTGCCTGGAGCCCAGGGCTTCCTGGTTTTAAAAGTCCTAGGCCTAAGCCTAACAGTAACCCTAGGAAGGTAAATCAGCCGGGTATTAGGGTTCTTCCTAAGGGAAAAGCCGTGAAAGCAGCCATGTTGTGGCACTTCTGCACTCCCTTTGGGATGCCTTTGGCAGATGAAGTAAGCCTGGAACTCAGGGCTTCCTGGTTAAAAAAATTCAAGCCCTAGGCTGAACCCTAACCCTAACCCTAGGCAGATAAATCAGCCTAGGTATAGGGATGGTGCCAAGGAAAAAGCTGTGAAAGCTGCCATGTTGTTGCACTTTTGTACTCCCCTTGGGATGCCTTGAACAGCTGCAGTGTGCCTGGAGTCCAGGGCTTCCTAGTTTCAAAAATCCTAGCCCTAGGCCTAAGCCTAAGAGTAACCCTGGGAAAGTAAATCAGCCTGATGTTAGGCTTCTTGCCACGGAAAAAGCCGTGAAAGCAGCCATGTTGTGGCACTTTTGCACTCCCTTTTGGATGCCTTTCACAGCTCCAGTGTGCCTGGAACTCAGGGCTTCCTGCTTTTAAAAATCCTAGCCCTAGGCCGAACCGCAACCCTAAGACGAGAAAGGCAAATCAGCCAGGAATTAGGCATGTCCCCAAGGAAAAAGCTGTGGAGGCAGGCATGTTGTGGTACTTTTGCGCTCTTCTTGGCTAGTCCTTCGCAGCTGCTGTGTTCTTGGAACTCAGGGCTTTCTGGTTAATAGAACCCTTACCCTAGGCGTAACTCAAACCTTAACCCTAGGAAGGAAAATCAGCCTATGGTTCGGGATGGTCTCATGGAAATATCAGTGGTGGCAGCCAAGTTGCGTCACTTTTGCGCTCCCCTTGGGATGCCTTTTGCAGCTGCAGTGTGCCTGGAGCCCAGGGCTTCCTGGTTTTAAAAGTCCTAGGCCTAAGCCTAACAGTAACCCTAGGAAGGTAAATCAGCCGGGTATTAGGGTTCTTCCTAAGGGAAAAGCCGTGAAAGCAGCCATGTTGTGGCACTTCTGCACTCCCTTTGGGATGCCTTTGGCAGATGAAGTAAGCCTGGAACTCAGGGCTTCCTGGTTAAAGAAATCCAAGCCCTAGGCTGAACCCTAACCCTAACCCTAGGCAGATAAATCAGCCTAGGTATAGGGATGGTGCCAAGGAAAAAGCTGTGAAAGCTGCCATGTTGTTGCACTTTTGTACTCCCCTTGGGATGCCTTGAACAGCTGCAGTGTGCCTGGAGCCCAGGGCTTCCTAGTTTCAAAAATCCTAGCCCTAGGCCTAAGCCTAACAGTAACCCTGGGAAAGTAAATCAGCCTGATGTTAGGTTTCTTGCCAAGGAAAAAGCCGTGAAAGCAGCCATGTTGTGGCACTTTTGCACTCCCTTTTGGATGCCTTTCACAGCTCCAGTGTGCCTGGAACTCAGGGCTTCCTGCTTTCAAAAATCCTAGCCCTAGGCCGAACCGCAACCCTAAGACGAGAAAGGCAAATCAGCCAGGAATTAGGCATGTCCCCAAGGAAAAAGCTGTGGAGGCAGGCATGTTGTGGTACTTTTGCGCTCTTCTTGGCTAGTCCTTCGCAGCTGCTGTGTTCTTGGAACTCAGGGCTTTCTGGTTAATAGAACCCTTACCATAGGCGTAACTCAAACCTTAACCCTAGGAAGGAAAATCAGCCTATGGTTCGGGATGGTCTCATGGAAATATCAGTGGTGGCAGCCAAGTTGCGTCACTTTTGCGCTCCCCTTGGGATGCCTTTCGCAGCTGCAGTGTGCCTGGAGCCCAGGGCTTCCTGGTTTTAAAAGTCCTAGGCCTAAGCCTAACAGTAACCCTAGGAAGGTAAATCAGCCGGGTATTAGGGTTCTTCCTAAGGGAAAAGCCGTGAAAGCAGCCATGTTGTGGCACTTCTGCACTCCCTTTGGGATGCCTTTGGCAGATGAAGTAAGCCTGGAACTCAGGGCTTCCTGGTTAAAGAAATCCAAGCCCTAGGCTGAACCCTAACCCTAACCCTAGGCAGATAAATCAGCCTAGGTATAGGGATGGTGCCAAGGAAAAAGCTGTGAAAGCTGCCATGTTGTTGCACTTTTGTACTCCCCTTGGGATGCCTTGAACAGCTGCAGTGTGCCTGGAGCCCAGGGCTTCCTAGTTTCAAAAATCCTAGCCCTAGGCCTAAGCCTAACAGTAACCCTGGGAAAGTATGTCAGCCTGGTGTTAGGCTTCTTGCCAAGGAAAAAGCCGTGAAACAGCCATGTTGTGGCACTTTTGCACTCCCTTTTGGATGCCTTTCACAGCTCCAGTGTGCCTGGAACTCAGGGCTTCCTGCTTTTAAAAATCCTAGCCCTAGGCCGAACCCCAACCCTATGACGAGAAAGGCAAATCAGCCAGGAATTAGGCATGTCCCCAAGGAAAAAGCTGTGGAGGCAGGCATGTTGTGGTACTTTTGCGCTCTTCTTGGCTAGTCCTTCGCAGCTGCTGTGTTCTTGGAACTCAGGGCTTTCTGGTTAATAGAACCCTTACCCTAGGCGTAACTCAAACCTTAACCCTAGGAAGGAAAATCAACCTATGGTTCGGGATGGTCTCATGGAAATATCAGTGGTGGCAGCCAAGTTGCGTCACTTTTGCGCTCCCCTTGGGATGCCTTTCGCAGCTGCAGTGTGCCTGGAGCCCAGGGCTTCCTGGTTTTAAAAGTCCTAGGCCTAAGCCTAACAGTAACCCTAGGAAGGTAAATCAGCCGGGTATTAGGGTTCTTCCTAAGGGAAAAGCCGTGAAAGCAGCCATGTTGTGGCACTTCTGCACTCCCTTTGGGATGCCTTTGGCAGATGAAGTAAGCCTGGAACTCAGGGCTTCCTGGTTAAAAAAATTCAAGCCCTAGGCTGAACCCTAACCCTAACCCTAGGCAGATAAATCAGCCTAGGTATAGGGATGGTGCCAAGGAAAAAGCTGTGAAAGCTGCCATGTTGTTGCACTTTTGTACTCCCCTTGGGATGCCTTGAACAGCTGCAGTGTGCCTGGAGCTAAGGGCTTCCTAGTTTCAAAAATCCTAGCCCTAGGCCTAAGCCTAACAGTAACCCTGGGAAAGTAAATCAGCCTGATGTTAGGCTTCTTGCCAAGGAAAAAGCCGTGAAAGCAGCCATGTTGTGGCACTTTTGCACTCCCTTTTGGATGCCTTTCACAGCTCCAGTGTGCCTGGAACTCAGGGCTTCCTGCTTTTAAAAATCCTAGCCCTAGGCCGAACCGCAACCCTAAGACGAGAAAGGCAAATCAGCCAGGAATTAGGCATGTCCCCAAGGAAAAAGCTGTGGAGGCAGGCATGTTGTGGTACTTTTGCGCTCTTCTTGGCTAGTCCTTCGCAGCTGCTGTGTTCTTGGAACTCAGGGCTTTCTGGTTAATAGAACCCTTACCCTAGGCGTAACTCAAACCTTAACCCTAGGAAGGAAAATCAGCCTATGGTTCGGGATGGTCTCATGGAAATATCAGTGGTGGCAGCCAAGTTGCGTCACTTTTGCGCTCCCCTTGGGATGCCTTTTGCAGCTGCAGTGTGCCTGGAGCCCAGGGCTTCCTGGTTTTAAAAGTCCTAGGCCTAAGCCTAACAGTAACCCTAGGAAGGTAAATCAGCCGGGTATTAGGGTTCTTCCTAAGGGAAAAGCCGTGAAAGCAGCCATGTTGTGGCACTTCTGCACTCCCTTTGGGATGCCTTTGGCAGATGAAGTAAGCCTGGAACTCAGGGCTTCCTGGTTAAAGAAATCCAAGCCCTAGGCTGAACCCTAACCCTAACCCTAGGCAGATAAATCAGCCTAGGTATAGGGATGGTGCCAAGGAAAAAGCTGTGAAAGCTGCCATGTTGTTGCACTTTTGTACTCCCCTTGGGATGCCTTGAACAGCTGCAGTGTGCCTGGAGCCCAGGGCTTCCTAGTTTCAAAAATCCTAGCCCTAGGCCTAAGCCTAACAGTAACCCTGGGAAAGTAAATCAGCCTGATGTTAGGTTTCTTGCCAAGGAAAAAGCCGTGAAAGCAGCCATGTTGTGGCACTTTTGCACTCCCTTTTGGATGCCTTTCACAGCTCCAGTGTGCCTGGAACTCAGGGATTCCTGATTTTAAAAATCCTAGCCCTAGGCCGAACCCCAACCCTAAGACGAGAAAGGCAAATCAGCCAGGAATTAGGCATGTCCCCAAGGAAAAAGCTGTGGAGGCAGGCATGTTGTGGTACTTTTGCGCTCTTCTTGGCTAGTCCTTCGCAGCTGCTGTGTTCTTGGAACTCAGGGCTTTCTGGTTAATAGACCCTTACCCTAGGCGTAACTCAAACCTTAACCCTAGGAAGGAAAATCAGCCTATGGTTCGGGATGGTCTCATGGAAATATCAGTGGTGGCAGCCAAGTTGCGTCACTTTTGCGCTCCCCTTGGGATGCCTTTCGCAGCTGCAGTGTGCCTGGAGCCCAGGGCTTCCTGGTTTTAAAAGTCCTAGGCCTAAGCCTAACAGTAACCCTAGGAAGGTAAATCAGCCAGGTATTAGGGTTCTTCCTAAGGGAAAAGCCGTGAAAGCAGCCATGTTGTGGCACTTCTGCACTCCCTTTGGGATGCCTTTGGCAGATGAAGTAAGCCTGGAACTCAGGGCTTCCTGGTTAAAGAAATCCAAGCCCTAGGCTGAACCCTAACCCTAACCCTAGGCAGATAAATCAGCCTAGGTATAGGGATGGTGCCAAGGAAAAAGCTGTGAAAGCTGCCATGTTGTTGCACTTTTGTACTCCCCTTGGGATGCCTTGAACAGCTGCAGTGTGCCTGGAGCCCAGGGCTTCCTAGTTTCAAAAATCCTAGCCCTAGGCCTAAGCCTAACAGTAACCCTGGGAAAGTATGTCAGCCTGGTGTTAGGCTTCTTGCCAAGGAAAAAGCCGTGAAAGCAGCCATGTTGTGGCACTTTTGCACTCCCTTTTGGATGCCTTTCACAGCTCCAGTGTGCCTGGAACTCAGGGCTTCCTGCTTTTAAAAATCCTAGCCCTAGGCCGAACCCCAACCCTATGACGAGAAAGGCAAATCAGCCAGGAATTAGGCATGTCCCCAAGGAAAAAGCTGTGGAGGCAGGCATGTTGTGGTACTTTTGCGCTCTTCTTGGCTAGTCCTTCGCAGCTGCTGTGTTCTTGGAACTCAGGGCTTTCTGGTTAATAGAACCCTTACCCTAGGCGTAACTCAAACCTTAACCCTAGGAAGGAAAATCAACCTATGGTTCGGGATGGTCTCATGGAAATATCAGTGGTGGCAGCCAAGTTGCGTCACTTTTGCGCTCCCCTTGGGATGCCTTTTGCAGCTGCAGTGTGCCTGGAGCCCAGGGCTTCCTGGTTTTAAAAGTCCTAGGCCTAAGCCTAACAGTAACCCTAGGAAGGTAAATCAGCCGGGTATTAGGGTTCTTCCTAAGGGAAAAGCCGTGAAAGCAGCCATGTTGTGGCACTTCTGCACTCCCTTTGGGATGCCTTTGGCAGATGAAGTAAGCCTGGAACTCAGGGCTTCCTGGTTAAAAAAATTCAAGCCCTAGGCTGAACCCTAACCCTAACCCTAGGCAGATAAATCAGCCTAGGTATAGGGATGGTGCCAAGGAAAAAGCTGTGAAAGCTGCCATGTTGTTGCACTTTTGTACTCCCCTTGGGATGCCTTGAACAGCTGCAGTGTGCCTGGAGCTAAGGGCTTCCTAGTTTCAAAAATCCTAGCCCTAGGCCTAAGCCTAACAGTAACCCTGGGAAAGTAAATCAGCCTGATGTTAGGTTTCTTGCCAAGAAAAAAGCCGTGAAAGCAGCCATGTTGTGGCACTTTTGCACTCCCTTTTGGATGCCTTTCACAGCTCCAGTGTGCCTGGAACTCAGGGATTCCTGATTTTAAAAATCCTAGCCCTAGGCCGAACCCCAACCCTAAGACGAGAAAGGCAAATCAGCCAGGAATTAGGCATGTCCCCAAGGAAAAAGCTGTGGAGGCAGGCATGTTGTGGTACTTTTGCGCTCTTCTTGGCTAGTCCTTCGCAGCTGCTGTGTTCTTGGAACTCAGGGCTTTCTGGTTAATAGACCCTTACCCTAGGCGTAACTCAAACCTTAACCCTAGGAAGGAAAATCAGCCTATGGTTCGGGATGGTCTCATGGAAATATCAGTGGTGGCAGCCAAGTTGCGTCACTTTTGCGCTCCCCTTGGGATGCCTTTCGCAGCTGCAGTGTGCCTGGAGCCCAGGGCTTCCTGGTTTTAAAAGTCCTAGGCCTAAGCCTAACAGTAACCCTAGGAAGGTAAATCAGCCGGGTATTAGGGTTCTTCCTAAGGGAAAAGCCGTGAAAGCAGCCATGTTGTGGCACTTCTGCACTCCCTTTGGGATGCCTTTGGCAGATGAAGTAAGCCTGGAACTCAGGGCTTCCTGGTTAAAAAAATTCAAGCCCTAGGCTGAACCCTAACCCTAACCCTAGGCAGATAAATCAGCCTAGGTATAGGGATGGTGCCAAGGAAAAAGCTGTGAAAGCTGCCATGTTGTTGCACTTTTGTACTCCCCTTGGGATGCCTTGAACAGCTGCAGTGTGCCTGGAGCTAAGGGCCTCCTAGTTTCAAAAATCCTAGCCCTAGGCCTAAGCCTAACAGTAACCCTGGGAAAGTAAATCAGCCTGATGTTAGGCTTCTTGCCAAGGAAAAAGCCGTGAAAGCAGCCATGTTGTGGCACTTTTGCACTCCCTTTTGGATGCCTTTCACAGCTCCAGTGTGCCTGGAACTCAGGGCTTCCTGCTTTTAAAAATCCTAGCCCTAGGCCGAACCCCAACCCTAAGACGAGAAAGGCAAATCAGCCAGGAATTAGGCATGTCCCCAAGGAAAAAGCTGTGGAGGCAGGCATGTTGTGGTACTTTTGCGCTCTTCTTGGCTAGTCCTTCGCAGCTGCTGTGTTCTTGGAACTCAGGGCTTTCTGGTTAATAGAACCCTTACCCTAGGCGTAACTCAAACCTTAACCCTAGGAAGGAAAATCAGCCTATGGTTCGGGATGGTCTCATGGAAATATCAGTGGTGGCAGCCAAGTTGCGTCACTTTTGCGCTCCCCTTGGGATGCCTTTTGCAGCTGCAGTGTGCCTGGAGCCCAGGGCTTCCTGGTTTTAAAAGTCCTAGGCCTAAGCCTAACAGTAACCCTAGGAAGGTAAATCAGCCGGGTATTAGGGTTCTTCCTAAGGGAAAAGCCGTGAAAGCAGCCATGTTGTGGCACTTCTGCACTCCCTTTGGGATGCCTTTGGCAGATGAAGTAAGCCTGGAACTCAGGGCTTCCTGGTTAAAGAAATCCAAGCCCTAGGCTGAACCCTAACCCTAACCCTAGGCAGATAAATCAGCCTAGGTATAGGGATGGTGCCAAGGAAAAAGCTGTGAAAGCTGCCATGTTGTTGCACTTTTGTACTCCCCTTGGGATGCCTTGAACAGCTGCAGTGTGCCTGGAGCCCAGGGCTTCCTAGTTTCAAAAATCCTAGCCCTAGGCCTAAGCCTAACAGTAACCCTGGGAAAGTAAATCAGCCTGATGTTAGGTTTCTTGCCAAGGAAAAAGCCGTGAAAGCAGCCATGTTGTGGCACTTTTGCACTCCCTTTTGGATGCCTTTCACAGCTCCAGTGTGCCTGGAACTCAGGGCTTCCTGCTTTTAAAAATCCTAGCCCTAGGCCGAACCCCAACCCTAAGACGAGAAAGGCAAATCAGCCAGGAATTAGGCATGTCCCCAAGGAAAAAGCTGTGGAGGCAGGCATGTTGTGGTACTTTTGCGCTCTTCTTGGCTAGTCCTTCGCAGCTGCTGTGTTCTTGGAACTCAGGGCTTTCTGGTTAATAGACCCTTACCCTAGGCGTAACTCAAACCTTAACCCTAGGAAGGAAAATCAGCCTATGGTTCGGGATGGTCTCATGGAAATATCAGTGGTGGCAGCCAAGTTGTGTCACTTTTGCGCTCCCCTTGGGATGCCTTTTGCAGCTGCAGTGTGCCTGGAGCCCAGGGCTTCCTGGTTTTAAAAGTCCTAGGCCTAAGCCTAACAGTAACCCTAGGAAGGTAAATCAGCCGGGTATTAGGGTTCTTCCTAAGGGAAAAGCCGTGAAAGCAGCCATGTTGTGGCACTTCTGCACTCCCTTTGGGATGCCTTTGGCAGATGAAGTAAGCCTGGAACTCAGGGCTTCCTGGTTAACGAAATCCAAGCCCTAGGCTGAACCCTAACCCTAACCCTAGGCAGATAAATCAGCCTAGGTATAGGGATGGTGCCAAGGAAAAAGCTGTGAAAGCTGCCATGTTGTTGCACTTTTGTACTCCCCTTGGGATGCCTTGAACAGCTGCAGTGTGCCTGGAGCTAAGGGCCTCCTAGTTTCAAAAATCCTAGCCCTAGGCCTAAGCCTAACAGTAACCCTGGGAAAGTAAATCAGCCTGATGTTAGGCTTCTTGCCAAGGAAAAAGCCGTGAAAGCAGCCATGTTGTGGCACTTTTGCACTCCCTTTTGGATGCCTTTCACAGCTCCAGTGTGCCTGGAACTCAGGGCTTCCTGCTTTTAAAAATCCTAGCCCTAGGCCGAACCCCAACCCTAAGACGAGAAAGGCAAATCAGCCAGGAATTAGGCATGTCCCCAAGGAAAAAGCTGTGGAGGCAGGCATGTTGTGGTACTTTTGCGCTCTTCTTGGCTAGTCCTTCGCAGCTGCTGTGTTCTTGGAACTCAGGGCTTTCTGGTTAATAGAACCCTTACCCTAGGCGTAACTCAAACCTTAACCCTAGGAAGGAAAATCAGCCTATGGTTCGGGATGGTCTCATGGAAATATCAGTGGTGGCAGCCAAGTTGCGTCACTTTTGCGCTCCCCTTGGGATGCCTTTTGCAGCTGCAGTGTGCCTGGAGCCCAGGGCTTCCTGGTTTTAAAAGTCCTAGGCCTAAGCCTAACAGTAACCCTAGGAAGGTAAATCAGCCGGGTATTAGGGTTCTTCCTAAGGGAAAAGCCGTGAAAGCAGCCATGTTGTGGCACTTCTGCACTCCCTTTGGGATGCCTTTGGCAGATGAAGTAAGCCTGGAACTCAGGGCTTCCTGGTTGAAGAAATCCAAGCCCTAGGCTGAACCCTAACCCTAACCCTAGGCAGATAAATCAGCCTAGGTATAGGGATGGTGCCAAGGAAAAAGCTGTGAAAGCTGCCATGTTGTTGCACTTTTGTACTCCCCTTGGGATGCCTTGAACAGCTGCAGTGTGCCTGGAGCTAAGGGCTTCCTAGTTTTAAAAATCCTAGCCCTAGGCCTAAGCCTAATAGTAACCCTAGGAAGGTAAGTCAGCCTGGTGTTAGGCGTCTTGCCAAGGAAAAAGCCGTGAAAGCAGCCATGTTGTGGCACTTTTGCACTCCCTTTTGGATGCCTTTCACAGCTCCAGTGTGCCTGGAACTCAGGGCTTCCTGCTTTTAAAAATCCTAGCCCTAGGCCGAACCGCAACCCTAAGACGAGAAAGGCAAATCAGCCAGGAATTAGGCATGTCCCCAAGGAAAAAGCTGTGGAGGCAGGCATGTTGTGGTACTTTTGCGCTCTTCTTGGCTAGTCCTTCGCAGCTGCTGTGTTCTTGGAACTCAGGGCTTTCTGGTTAATAGAACCCTTACCCTAGGCGTAACTCAAACCTTAACCCTAGGAAGGAAAATCAGCCTATGGTTCGGGATGGTCTCATGGAAATATCAGTGGTGGCAGCCAAGTTGCGTCACTTTTGCGCTCCCCTTGGGATGCCTTTTGCAGCTGCAGTGTGCCTGGAGCCCAGGGCTTCCTGGTTTTAAAAGTCCTAGGCCTAAGCCTAACAGTAACCCTAGGAAGGTAAATCAGCCGGGTATTAGGGTTCTTCCTAAGGGAAAAGCCGTGAAAGCAGCCATGTTGTGGCACTTCTGCACTCCCTTTGGGATGCCTTTGGCAGATGAAGTAAGCCTGGAACTCAGGGCTTCCTGGTTAAAGAAATCCAAGCCCTAGGCTGAACCCTAACCCTAACCCTAGGCAGATAAATCAGCCTAGGTATAGGGATGGTGCCAAGGAAAAAGCTGTGAAAGCTGCCATGTTGTTGCACTTTTGTACTCCCCTTGGGATGCCTTGAACAGCTGCAGTGTGCCTGGAGCCCAGGGCTTCCTAGTTTCAAAAATCCTAGCCCTAGGCCTAAGCCTAACAGTAACCCTGGGAAAGTAAATCAGCCTGATGTTAGGTTTCTTGCCAAGGAAAAAGCCGTGAAAGCAGCCATGTTGTGGCACTTTTGCACTCCCTTTTGGATGCCTTTCACAGCTCCAGTGTGCCTGGAACTCAGGGATTCCTGATTTTAAAAATCCTAGCCCTAGGCCGAACCCCAACCCTAAGACGAGAAAGGCAAATCAGCCAGGAATTAGGCATGTCCCCAAGGAAAAAGCTGTGGAGGCAGGCATGTTGTGGTACTTTTGCGCTCTTCTTGGCTAGTCCTTCGCAGCTGCTGTGTTCTTGGAACTCAGGGCTTTCTGGTTAATAGACCCTTACCCTAGGCGTAACTCAAACCTTAACCCTAGGAAGGAAAATCAGCCTATGGTTCGGGATGGTCTCATGGAAATATCAGTGGTGGCAGCCAAGTTGTGTCACTTTTGCGCTCCCCTTGGGATGCCTTTTGCAGCTGCAGTGTGCCTGGAGCCCAGGGCTTCCTGGTTTTAAAAGTCCTAGGCCTAAGCCTAACAGTAACCCTAGGAAGGTAAATCAGCCGGGTATTAGGGTTCTTCCTAAGGGAAAAGCCGTGAAAGCAGCCATGTTGTGGCACTTCTGCACTCCCTTTGGGATGCCTTTGGCAGATGAAGTAAGCCTGGAACTCAGGGCTTCCTGGTTAACGAAATCCAAGCCCTAGGCTGAACCCTAACCCTAACCCTAGGCAGATAAATCAGCCTAGGTATAGGGATGGTGCCAAGGAAAAAGCTGTGAAAGCTGCCATGTTGTTGCACTTTTGTACTCCCCTTGGGATGCCTTGAACAGCTGCAGTGTGCCTGGAGCTAAGGGCCTCCTAGTTTCAAAAATCCTAGCCCTAGGCCTAAGCCTAACAGTAACCCTGGGAAAGTAAATCAGCCTGATGTTAGGCTTCTTGCCAAGGAAAAAGCCGTGAAAGCAGCCATGTTGTGGCACTTTTGCACTCCCTTTTGGATGCCTTTCACAGCTCCAGTGTGCCTGGAACTCAGGGCTTCCTGCTTTTAAAAATCCTAGCCCTAGGCCGAACCGCAACCCTAAGACGAGAAAGGCAAATCAGCCAGGAATTAGGCATGTCCCCAAGGAAAAAGCTGTGGAGGCAGGCATGTTGTGGTACTTTTGCGCTCTTCTTGGCTAGTCCTTCGCAGCTGCTGTGTTCTTGGAACTCAGGGCTTTCTGGTTAATAGAACCCTTACCCTAGGCGTAACTCAAACCTTAACCCTAGGAAGGAAAATCAGCCTATGGTTCGGGATGGTCTCATGGAAATATCAGTGGTGGCAGCCAAGTTGCGTCACTTTTGCGCTCCCCTTGGGATGCCTTTTGCAGCTGCAGTGTGCCTGGAGCCCAGGGCTTCCTGGTTTTAAAAGTCCTAGGCCTAAGCCTAACAGTAACCCTAGGAAGGTAAATCAGCCGGGTATTAGGGTTCTTCCTAAGGGAAAAGCCGTGAAAGCAGCCATGTTGTGGCACTTCTGCACTCCCTTTGGGATGCCTTTGGCAGATGAAGTAAGCCTGGAACTCAGGACTTCCTGGTTGAAGAAATCCAAGCCCTAGGCTGAACCCTAACCCTAACCCTAGGCAGATAAATCAGCCTAGGTATAGGGATGGTGCCAAGGAAAAAGCTGTGAAAGCTGCCATGTTGTTGCACTTTTGTACTCCCCTTGGGATGCCTTGAACAGCTGCAGTGTGCCTGGAGCTAAGGGCTTCCTAGTTTTAAAAATCCTAGCCCTAGGCCTAAGCCTAATAGTAACCCTAGGAAGGTAAGTCAGCCTGGTGTTAGGCGTCTTGCCAAGGAAAAAGCCGTGAAAGCAGCCATGTTGTGGCACTTTTGCACTCCCTTTTGGATGCCTTTCACAGCTCCAGTGTGCCTGGAACTCAGGGCTTCCTGCTTTTAAAAATCCTAGCCCTAGGCCGAACCCCAACCCTAAGACGAGAAAGGCAAATCAGCCAGGAATTAGGCATGTCCCCAAGGAAAAAGCTGTGGAGGCAGGCATGTTGTGGTACTTTTGCGCTCTTCTTGGCTAGTCCTTCGCAGCTGCTGTGTTCTTGGAACTCAGGGCTTTCTGGTTAATAGAACCCTTACCCTAGGCGTAACTCAAACCTTAACCCTAGGAAGGAAAATCAGCCTATGGTTCGGGATGGTCTCATGGAAATATCAGTGGTGGCAGCCAAGTTGCGTCACTTTTGCGCTCCCCTTGGGATGCCTTTTGCAGCTGCAGTGTGCCTGGAGCCCAGGGCTTCCTGGTTTTAAAAGTCCTAGGCCTAAGCCTAACAGTAACCCTAGGAAGGTAAATCAGCCGGGTATTAGGGTTCTTCCTAAGGGAAAAGCCGTGAAAGCAGCCATGTTGTGGCACTTCTGCACTCCCTTTGGGATGCCTTTGTCAGATGAAGTAAGCCTGGAACTCAGGGCTTCCTGGTTAAAGAAATCCAAGCCCTAGGCTGAACCCTAACCCTAACCCTAGGCAGATAAATCAGCCTAGGTATAGGGATGGTGCCAAGGAAAAAGCTGTGAAAGCTGCCATGTTGTTGCACTTTTGTACTCCCCTTGGGATGCCTTGAACAGCTGCAGTGTGCCTGGAGCCCAGGGCTTCCTAGTTTCAAAAATCCTAGCCCTAGGCCTAAGCCTAACAGTAACCCTGGGAAAGTAAATCAGCCTGATGTTAGGTTTCTTGCCAAGGAAAAAGCCGTGAAAGCAGCCATGTTGTGGCACTTTTGCACTCCCTTTTGGATGCCTTTCACAGCTCCAGTGTGCCTGGAACTCAGGGCTTCCTGCTTTTAAAAATCCTAGCCCTAGGCCGAACCCCAACCCTAAGACGAGAAAGGCAAATCAGCCAGGAATTAGGCATGTCCCCAAGGAAAAAGCTGTGGAGGCAGGCATGTTGTGGTACTTTTGCGCTCTTCTTGGCTAGTCCTTCGCAGCTGCTGTGTTCTTGGAACTCAGGGCTTTCTGGTTAATAGACCCTTACCCTAGGCGTAACTCAAACCTTAACCCTAGGAAGGAAAATCAGCCTATGGTTCGGGATGGTCTCATGGAAATATCAGTGGTGGCAGCCAAGTTGTGTCACTTTTGCGCTCCCCTTGGGATGCCTTTTGCAGCTGCAGTGTGCCTGGAGCCCAGGGCTTCCTGGTTTTAAAAGTCCTAGGCCTAAGCCTAACAGTAACCCTAGGAAGGTAAATCAGCCGGGTATTAGGGTTCTTCCTAAGGGAAAAGCCGTGAAAGCAGCCATGTTGTGGCACTTCTGCACTCCCTTTGGGATGCCTTTGGCAGATGAAGTAAGCCTGGAACTCAGGGCTTCCTGGTTAACGAAATCCAAGCCCTAGGCTGAACCCTAACCCTAACCCTAGGCAGATAAATCAGCCTAGGTATAGGGATGGTGCCAAGGAAAAAGCTGTGAAAGCTGCCATGTTGTTGCACTTTTGTACTCCCCTTGGGATGCCTTGAACAGCTGCAGTGTGCCTGGAGCTAAGGGCCTCCTAGTTTCAAAAATCCTAGCCCTAGGCCTAAGCCTAACAGTAACCCTGGGAAAGTAAATCAGCCTGATGTTAGGCTTCTTGCCAAGGAAAAAGCCGTGAAAGCAGCCATGTTGTGGCACTTTTGCACTCCCTTTTGGATGCCTTTCACAGCTCCAGTGTGCCTGGAACTCAGGGCTTCCTGCTTTTAAAAATCCTAGCCCTAGGCCGAACCGCAACCCTAAGACGAGAAAGGCAAATCAGCCAGGAATTAGGCATGTCCCCAAGGAAAAAGCTGTGGAGGCAGGCATGTTGTGGTACTTTTGCGCTCTTCTTGGCTAGTCCTTCGCAGCTGCTGTGTTCTTGGAACTCAGGGCTTTCTGGTTAATAGAACCCTTACCCTAGGCGTAACTCAAACCTTAACCCTAGGAAGGAAAATCAGCCTATGGTTCGGGATGGTCTCATGGAAATATCAGTGGTGGCAGCCAAGTTGCGTCACTTTTGCGCTCCCCTTGGGATGCCTTTTGCAGCTGCAGTGTGCCTGGAGCCCAGGGCTTCCTGGTTTTAAAAGTCCTAGGCCTAAGCCTAACAGTAACCCTAGGAAGGTAAATCAGCCGGGTATTAGGGTTCTTCCTAAGGGAAAAGCCGTGAAAGCAGCCATGTTGCGGCACTTCTGCACTCCCTTTGGGATGCCTTTGGCAGATGAAGTAAGCCTGGAACTCAGGGCTTCCTGGTTGAAGAAATCCAAGCCCTAGGCTGAACCCTAACCCTAACCCTAGGCAGATAAATCAGCCTAGGTATAGGGATGGTGCCAAGGAAAAAGCTGTGAAAGCTGCCATGTTGTTGCACTTTTGTACTCCCCTTGGGATGCCTTGAACAGCTGCAGTGTGCCTGGAGCTAAGGGCTTCCTAGTTTTAAAAATCCTAGCCCTAGGCCTAAGCCTAATAGTAACCCTAGGAAGGTAAGTCAGCCTGGTGTTAGGCGTCTTGCCAAGGAAAAAGCCGTGAAAGCAGCCATGTTGTGGCACTTTTGCACTCCCTTTTGGATGCCTTTCACAGCTCCAGTGTGCCTGGAACTCAGGGCTTCCTGATTTTAAAAATCCTAGCCCTCGGCCGAACCCCAACCCTAAGACGAGAAAGGCAAATCAGCCAGGAATTAGGCATGTCCCCAAGGAAAAAGCTGTGGAGGCAGGCATGTTGTGGTACTTTTGCGCTCTTCTTGGCTAGTCCTTCGCAGCTGCTGTGTTCTTGGAACTCAGGGCTTTCTGGTTAATAGAACCCTTACCCTAGGCGTAACTCAAACCTTAACCCTAGGAAGGAAAATCAACCTATGGTTCGGGATGCTCTCATGGAAATATCAGTGGTGGCAGCCAAGTTGCGTCACTTTTGCGCTCCCCTTGGGATGCCTTTTGCAGCTGCAGTGTGCCTGGAGCCCAGGGCTTCCTGGTTTTAAAAGTCCTAGGCCTAAGCCTAACAGTAACCCTAGGAAGGTAAATCAGCCGGGTATTAGGGTTCTTCCTAAGGGAAAAGCCGTGAAAGCAGCCATGTTGTGGCACTTCTGCACTCCCTTTGGGATGCCTTTGGCAGATGAAGTAAGCCTGGAACTCAGGGCTTCCTGGTTAAAGAAATCCAAGCCCTAGGCTGAACCCTAACCCTAACCCTAGGCAGATAAATCAGCCTAGGTATAGGGATGGTGCCAAGGAAAAAGCTGTGAAAGCTGCCATGTTGTTGCACTTTTGTACTCCCCTTGGGATGCCTTGAACAGCTGCAGTGTGCCTGGAGCTAAGGGCTTCCTCGTTTTAAAAATCCTAGCCCTAGGCCTAAGCCTAATAGTAACCCTGGGAAGGTAAGTCAGCCTGGTGTTAGGCGTCTTGCCAAGGAAAAAGCCGTGAAACAGCCATGTTGTGGCACTTTTGCACTCCCTTTTGGATGCCTTTCACAGCTCCAGTGTGCCTGGAACTCAGGGCTTCCTGCTTTTAAAAATCCTAGCCCTAGGCCGAACCCCAACCCTATGACGAGAAAGGCAAATCAGCCAGGAATTAGGCATGTCCCCAAGGAAAAAGCTGTGGAGGCAGGCATGTTGTGGTACTTTTGCGCTCTTCTTGGCTAGTCCTTCGCAGCTGCTGTGTTCTTGGAACTCAGGGCTTTCTGGTTAATAGAACCCTTACCCTAGGCGTAACTCAAACCTTAACCCTAGGAAGGAAAATCAACCTATGGTTCGGGATGGTCTCATGGAAATATCAGTGGTGGCAGCCAAGTTGCGTCACTTTTGCGCTCCCCTTGGGATGCCTTTCGCAGCTGCAGTGTGCCTGGAGCCCAGGGCTTCCTGGTTTTAAAAGTCCTAGGCCTAAGCCTAACAGTAACCCTAGGAAGGTAAATCAGCCGGGTATTAGGGTTCTTCCTAAGGGAAAAGCCGTGAAAGCAGCCATGTTGTGGCACTTCTGCACTCCCTTTGGGATGCCTTTGGCAGATGAAGTAAGCCTGGAACTCAGGGCTTCCTGGTTAAAGAAATTCAAGCCCTAGGCTGAACCCTAACCCTAACCCTAGGCAGATAAATCAGCCTAGGTATAGGGATGGTGCCAAGGAAAAAGCTGTGAAAGCTGCCATGTTGTTGCACTTTTGTACTCCCCTTGGGATGCCTTGAACAGCTGCAGTGTGCCTGGAGCTAAGGGCTTCCTAGTTTCAAAAATCCTAGCCCTAGGCCTAAGCCTAACAGTAACCCTGGGAAAGTAAATCAGCCTGATGTTAGGCTTCTTGCCAAGGAAAAAGCCGTGAAAGCAGCCATGTTGTGGCACTTCTGCACTCCCTTTGGGATGCCTTTGGCAGATGAAGTAAGCCTGGAACTCAGGGCTTCCTGGTTAAAGAAATCCAAGCCCTAGGCTGAACCCTAACCCTAACCCTAGGCAGATAAATCAGCCTAGGTATAGGGATGGTGCCAAGGAAAAAGCTGTGAAAGCTGCCATGTTGTTGCACTTTTGTACTCCCCTTGGGATGCCTTGAACAGCTGCAGTGTGCCTGGAGCTAAGGGCTTCCTAGTTTCAAAAATCCTAGCCCTAGGCCTAAGCCTAACAGTAACCCTGGGAAAGTAAATCAGCCTGATGTTAGGTTTCTTGCCAAGGAAAAAGCCGTGAAAGCAGCCATGTTGTGGCACTTTTGCACTCCCTTTTGGATGCCTTTCACAGCTCCAGTGTGCCTGGAACTCAGGGCTTCCTGATTTTAAAAATCCTAGCCCTAGGCCGAACCCCAACCCTAAGACGAGAAAGGCAAATCAGCCAGGAATTAGGCATGTCCCCAAGGAAAAAGCTGTGGAGGCAGGCATGTTGTGGTACTTTTGCGCTCTTCTTGGCTAGTCCTTCGCAGCTGCTGTGTTCTTGGAACTCAGGGCTTTCTGGTTAATAGAACCCTTACCCTAGGCGTAACTCAAACCTTAACCCTAGGAAGGAAAATCAGCCTATGGTTCGGGATGGTCTCATGGAAATATCAGTGGTGGCAGCCAAGTTGCGTCACTTTTGCGCTCCCCTTGGGATGCCTTTCGCAGCTGCAGTGTGCCTGGAGCCCAGGGCTTCCTGGTTTTAAAAGTCCTAGGCCTAAGCCTAACAGTAACCCTAGGAAGGTAAATCAGCCGGGTATTAGGGTTCTTCCTAAGGAAAAAGCCGTGAAAGCAGCCATGTTGTGGCACTTCTGCACTCCCTTTGGGATGCCTTTGGCAGATGAAGTAAGCCTGGAACTCAGGGCTTCCTGGTTAAAAAAATTCAAGCCCTAGGCTGAACCCTAACCCTAACCCTAGGCAGATAAATCAGCCTAGGTATAGGGATGGTGCCAAGGAAAAAGCTGTGAAAGCTGCCATGTTGTTGCACTTTTGTACTCCCCTTGGGATGCCTTGAACAGCTGCAGTGTGCCTGGAGCTAAGGGCTTCCTAGTTTTAAAAATCCTAGCCCTAGGCCTAAGCCTAATAGTAACCCTGGGAAGGTAAGTCAGCCTGGTGTTAGGCGTCTTGCCAAGGAAAAAGCCGTGAAAGCAGCCATGTTGTGGCACTTTTGCACTCCCTTTTGGATGCCTTTCACAGCTCCAGTGTGCCTGGAACTCAGGGCTTCCTGCTTTTAAAAATCCTAGCCCTAGGCCGAACCCCAACCCTAAGACGAGAAAGGCAAATCAGCCAGGAATTAGGCATGTCCCCAAGGAAAAAGCTGTGGAGGCAGGCATGTTGTGGTACTTTTGCGCTCTTCTTGGCTAGTCCTTCGCAGCTGCTGTGTTCTTGGAACTCAGGGCTTTCTGGTTAATAGAACCCTTACCCTAGGCGTAACTCAAACCTTAACCCTAGGAAGGAAAATCAACCTATGGTTCGGGATGGTCTCATGGAAATATCAGTGGTGGCAGCCAAGTTGCGTCACTTTTGCGCTCCCCTTGGGATGCCTTTCGCAGCTGCAGTGTGCCTGGAGCCCAGGGCTTCCTGGTTTTAAAAGTCCTAGGCCTAAGCCTAACAGTAACCCTAGGAAGGTAAATCAGCAAGGTATTAGGGTTCTTCCTAAGGGAAAAGCCGTGAAAGCAGCCATGTTGTGGCACTTCTGCACTCCCTTTGGGATGCCTTTGGCAGATGAAGTAAGCCTGGAACTCAGGGCTTCCTGGTTAAAGAAATTCAAGCCCTAGGCTGAACCCTAACCCTAACCCTAGGCAGATAAATCAGCCTAGGTATAGGGATGGTGCCAAGGAAAAAGCTGTGAAAGCTGCCATGTTGTTGCACTTTTGTACTCCCCTTGGGATGCCTTTCGCAGCTGCAGTGTGCCTGGAGCCCAGGGCTTCCTAGTTTCAAAAATCCTAGCCCTAGGCCTAAGCCTAACAGTAACCCTGGGAAGGTAAATCAGCCTGATGTTAGGTTTCTTGCCAAGGAAAAAGCCGTGAAAGCAGCCATGTTGTGGCACTTCTGCACTCCCTTTGGGATGCCTTTGGCAGATGAAGTAAGCCTGGAACTCAGGGCTTCCTGGTTAAAGAAATCCAAGCCCTAGGCTGAACCCTAACCCTAACCCTAGGCAGATAAATCAGCCTAGGTATAGGGATGGTGCCAAGGAAAAAGCTGTGAAAGCTGCCATGTTGTTGCACTTTTGTACTCCCCTTGGGATGCCTTGAACAGCTGCAGTGTGCCTGGAGCTAAGGGCTTCCTAGTTTCAAAAATCCTAGCCCTAGGCCTAAGCCTAAGAGTAACCCTGGGAAAGTAAATCAGCCTGGTGTTAGGCTTCTTGCCAAGGAAAAAGCTTTGAAAGCTGCCATGTTGTTGCACTTTTGTACTCCCCTTGGGATGCCTTGAACAGCTGCAGTGTGCCTGGAGCTAAGGGCTTCCTAGTTTCAAAAATCCTAGCCCTAGGCCTAAGCCTAACAGTAACCCTGGGAAAGTAAATCAGCCTGATGTTAGGCTTCTTGCCAAGGAAAAAGCCGTGAAACAGCCATGTTGTGGCACTTTTGCACTCCCTTTTGGATGCCTTTCACAGCTCCAGTGTGCCTGGAACTCAGGGCTTCCTGATTTTAAAAATCCTAGCCCTAGGCCGAACCGCAACCCTATGACGAGAAAGGCAAATCAGCCAGGAATTAGGCATGTCCCCAAGGAAAAAGCTGTGGAGGCAGGCATGTTGTGGTACTTTTGCGCTCTTCTTGGCTAGTCCTTCGCAGCTGCTGTGTTCTTGGAACTCAGGGCTTTCTGGTTAATAGAACCCTTACCCTAGGCCTAACTCAAACCTTAACCCTAGGAAGGAAAATCAACCTATGGTTCGGGATGGTCTCATGGAAATATCAGTGGTGGCAGCCAAGTTGCGTCACTTTTGCGCTCCCCTTGGGATGCCTTTCGCAGCTGCAGTGTGCCTGGAGCCCAGGGCTTCCTGGTTTTAAAAGTCCTAGGCCTAAGCCTAACAGTAACCCTAGGAAGGTAAATCAGCCGGGTATTAGGGTTCTTCCTAAGGGAAAAGCCGTGAAAGCAGCCATGTTGTGGCACTTCTGCACTCCCTTTGGGATGCCTTTGGCAGATGAAGTAAGCCTGGAACTCAGGGCTTCCTGGTTAAAAAAATTCAAGCCCTAGGCTGAACCCTAACCCTAACCCTAGGCAGATAAATCAGCCTAGGTATAGGGATGGTGCCAAGGAAAAAGCTGTGAAAGCTGCCATGTTGTTGCACTTTTGTACTCCCCTTGGGATGCCTTGAACAGCTGCAGTGTGCCTGGAGCTAAGGGCTTCCTAGTTTCAAAAATCCTAGCCCTAGGCCTAAGCCTAACAGTAACCCTGGGAAGGTAAATCAGCCTGATGTTAGGCTTCTTGCCAAGGAAAAAGCCGTGAAAGCAGCCATGTTGTGGCACTTCTGCACTCCCTTTGGGATGCCTTTGGCAGATGAAGTAAGCCTGGAACTCAGGGCTTCCTGGTTAAAGAAATCCAAGCCCTAGTCTGAACCCTAACCCTAACCCTAGGCAGATAAATCAGCCTAGGTATAGGGATGGTGCCAAGGAAAAAGCTGTGAAAGCTGCCATGTTGTTGCACTTTTGTACTCCCCTTGGATGCCTTGAACAGCTGCAGTGTGCCTGGAGCTAAGGGCTTCCTAGTTTCAAAAATCCTAGCCCTAGGCCTAAGCCTAACAGTAACCCTGGGAAAGTAAATCAGCCTGATGTTAGGCTTCTTGCCAAGGAAAAAGCCGTGAAAGCAGCCATGTTGTGGCACTTCTGCACTCCCTTTGGGATGCCTTTGGCAGATGAAGTAAGCCTGGAACTCAGGGCTTCCTGGTTAAAGAAATCCAAGCCCTAGGCTGAACCCTAACCCTAACCCTAGGCAGATAAATCAGCCTAGGTATAGGGATGGTGCCAAGGAAAAAGCTGTGAAAGCTGCCATGTTGTTGCACTTTTGTACTCCCCTTGGGATGCCTTGAACAGCTGCAGTGTGCCTGGAGCTAAGGGCTTCCTAGTTTTAAAAATCCTAGCCCTAGGCCTAAGCCTAACAGTAACCCTGGGAAAGTAAATCAGCCTGATGTTAGGCTTCTTGCCAAGGAAAAAGCCGTGAAACAGCCATGTTGTGGCACTTTTGCACTCCCTTTTGGATGCCTTTCACAGCTCCAGTGTGCCTGGAACTCAGGGCTTCCTGCTTTTAAAAATCCTAGCCCTAGGCCGAACCCCAACCCTAAGACAAGAAAGGCAAATCAGCCAGGAATTAGGCATGTCCCCAAGGAAAAAGCTGTGGAGGCAGGCATGTTGTGCTACTTTTGCGCTCTTCTTGGCTAGTCCTTCGCAGCTGCTGTGTTCTTGGAACTTAGGGCTTTCTGGTTAATAGAGCCCTTACCCTAGGCGTAACTCAAACCTTAACCCTAGGAAGGGAAATCAGCCTATGGTTCGGGATGCTCTCATGGAAATATCAGTGGTGGCAGCCAAGTTGCGTCACTTTTGCACTCCCCTTGGGATGCCTTTTGCAGCTGCAGTGTGCCTGGAGCCCAGGGCTTCCTGGTTTTAAAAGTCCTAGGCCTAAGCCTAACAGTAACCCTAGGAAGGTAAATCAGCCGGGTATTAGGGTTCTTCCTAAGGGAAAAGCCGTGAAAGCAGCCATGTTGTGGCACTTCTGCACTCCCTTTGGGATGCCTTTGGCAGATGAAGTAAGCCTGGAACTCAGGGCTTCCTGGTTAAAGAAATCCAAGCCCTAGGCTGAACCCTAACCCTAACCCTAGGCAGATAAATCAGCCTAGGTATAGGGATGGTGCCAAGGAAAAAGCTGTGAAAGCTGCCATGTTGTTGCACTTTTGTACTCCCCTTGGGATGCCTTGAACAGCTGCAGTGTGCCTGGAGCTAAGGGCTTCCTAGTTTTAAAGATCCTAGCCCTAGGCCTAAGCCTAACAGTAACCCTGGGAAGGTAAATCAGCCTGGTGTTAGGCGTCTTGCCAAGGAAAAAGCCGTGAAAGCAGCAATGTTGTGGCACTTTTGCACTCCCTTTTGGATGCCTTTCACAGCTCCAGTGTGCCTGGAACTCAGGGCTTCCTGCTTTTAAAAATCCTAGCCCTAGGCCGAACCCCAACCCTAAGACGAGAAAGGCAAATCAGCCAGGAATTAGGCATGTCCCCAAGGAAAAAGCTGTGGAGGCAGGCATGTTGTGGTACTTTTGCGCTCTTCTTGGCTAGTCCTTCGCAGCTGCTGTGTTCTTGGAACTCAGGGCTTTCTGGTTAATAGAACCCTTACCCTAGGCGTAACTCAAACCTTAACCCTAGGAAGGAAAATCAGCCTATGGTTCGGGATGGTCTCATGGAAATATCAGTGGTGGCAGCCAAGTTGCGTCACTTTTGCGCTCCCCTTGGGATGCCTTTCGCAGCTGCAGTGTGCCTGGAGCCCAGGGCTTCCTGGTTTTAAAAGTCCTAGGCCTAAGCCTAACAGTAACCCTAGGAAGGTAAATCAGCCAGGTATTAGGGTTCTTCCTAAGGGAAAAGCCGTGAAAGCAGCCATGTTGTGGCACTTCTGCACTCCCTTTGGGATGCCTTTGGCAGATGAAGTAAGCCTGGAACTCAGGGCTTCCTGGTTAAAAAAATTCAAGCCCTAGGCTGAACCCTAACCCTAACCCTAGGCAGATAAATCAGCCTAGGTATAGGGATGGTGCCAAGGAAAAAGCTGTGAAAGCTGCCATGTTGTTGCACTTTTGTACTCCCCTTGGGATGCCTTGAACAGCTGCAGTGTGCCTGGAGCCCAGGGCTTCCTAGTTTCAAAAATCCTAGCCCTAGGCCTAAGCCTAACAGTAACCCTGGGAAGGTAAATCAGCCTGATGTTAGGCTTCTTGCCAAGGAAAAAGCCGTGAAAGCAGCCATGTTGTGGCACTTCTGCACTCCCTTTGGGATGCCTTTGGCAGATGAAGTAAGCCTGGAACTCAGGGCTTCCTGGTTAAAGAAATCCAAGCCCTAGGCTGAACCCTAACCCTAACCCTAGGCAGATAAATCAGCCTAGGTATAGGGATGGTGCCAAGGAAAAAGCTGTGAAAGCTGCCATGTTGTTGCACTTTTGTACTCCCCTTGGGATGCCTTGAACAGCTGCAGTGTGCCTGGAGCTAAGGGCTTCCTAGTTTCAAAAATCCTAGCCCTAGGCCTAAGCCTAACAGTAACCCTGGGAAAGTAAATCAGCCTGGTCTTAGGCTTCTTGCCAAGGAAAAAGCTGTGAAAGCTGCCATGTTGTTGCACTTTTGTACTCCCCTTGGGATGCCTTGAACAGCTGCAGTGTGCCTGGAGCTAAGGGCTTCCTAGTTTCAAAAATCCTAGCCCTAGGCCTAAGCCTAACAGTAACCCTGGGAAAGTAAATCAGCCTGGTGTTAGGCTTCTTGCCAAGGAAAAAGCCGTGAAAGCAGCCATGTTGTGGCACTTTTGCACTCCCTTTTGGATGCCTTTCACAGCTCCAGTGTGCCTGGAACTCAGGGCTTCCTGCTTTTAAAAATCCTAGCCCTAGGCCGAACCGCAACCCTATGACGAGAAAGGCGAATCAGCCAGGAATTAGGCATGTCCCCAAGGAAAAAGCTGTGGAGGCAGGCATGTTGTGGTACTTTTGCGCTCTTCTTGGCTAGTCCTTCGCAGCTGCTGTGTTCTTGGAACTCAGGGCTTTCTGGTTAATAGAACCCTTACCCTAGGCGTAACTCAAACCTTAACCCTAGGAAGGAAAATCAACCTATGGTTCGGGATGGTCTCATGGAAATATCAGTGGTGGCAGCCAAGTTGCGTCACTTTTGCGCTCCCCTTGGGATGCCTTTTGCAGCTGCAGTGTGCCTGGAGCCCAGGGCTTCCTGGTTTTAAAAGTCCTAGGCCTAAGCCTAACAGTAACCCTAGGAAGGTAAATCAGCCGGGTATTAGGGTTCTTCCTAAGGGAAAAGCCGTGAAAGCAGCCATGTTGTGGCACTTCTGCACTCCCTTTGGGATGCCTTTGGCAGATGAAGTAAGCCTGGAACTCAGGGCTTCCTGGTTAAAAAAATTCAAGCCCTAGGCTGAACCCTAACCCTAACCCTAGGCAGATAAATCAGCCTAGGTATAGGGATGGTGCCAAGGAAAAAGCTGTGAAAGCTGCCATGTTGTTGCACTTTTGTACTCCCCTTGGGATGCCTTGAACAGCTGCAGTGTGCCTGGAGCTAAGGGCTTCCTAGTTTCAAAAATCCTAGCCCTAGGCCTAAGCCTAACAGTAACCCTGGGAAGGTAAATCAGCCTGATGTTAGGCTTCTTGCCAAGGAAAAAGCCGTGAAAGCAGCCATGTTGTGGCACTTTTGCACTCCCTTTGGGATGCCTTTGGCAGATGAAGTAAGCCTGGAACTCAGGGCTTCCTGGTTAAAGAAATCCAAGCCCTAGGCTGAACCCTAACCCTAACCCTAGGCAGATAAATCAGCCTAGGTATAGGGATGGTGCCAAGGAAAAAGCTGTGAAAGCTGCCATGTTGTTGCACTTTTGTACTCCCCTTGGATGCCTTGAACAGCTGCAGTGTGCCTGGAGCTAAGGGCTTCCTAGTTTCAAAAATCCTAGCCCTAGGCCTAAGCCTAACAGTAACCCTAGGAAGGTAAATCAGCCGGGTATTAGGGTTCTTCCTAAGGGAAAAGCCGTGAAAGCAGCCATGTTGTGGCACTTCTGCACTCCCTTTGGGATGCCTTTGGCAGATGAAGTAAGCCTGGAACTCAGGGCTTCCTGGTTAAAGAAATCCAAGCCCTAGGCTGAACCCTAACCCTAACCCTAGGCAGATAAATCAGCCTAGGTATAGGGATGGTGCCAAGGAAAAAGCTGTGAAAGCTGCCATGTTGTTGCACTTTTGTACTCCCCTTGGATGCCTTGAACAGCTGCAGTGTGCCTGGAGCTAAGGGCTTCCTAGTTTCAAAAATCCTAGCCCTAGGCCTAAGCCTAACAGTAACCCTGGGAAAGTAAATCAGCCTGATGTTAGGCTTCTTGCCAAGGAAAAAGCCGTGAAACAGCCATGTTGTGGCACTTTTGCACTCCCTTTTGGATGCCTTTCACAGCTCCAGTGTGCCTGGAACTCAGGGCTTCCTGATTTTAAAAATCCTAGCCCTAGGCCGAACCCCAACCCTAAGACGAGAAAGGCAAATCAGCCAGGAATTAGGCATGTCCCCAAGGAAAAAGCTGTGGAGGCAGGCATGTTGTGCTACTTTTGCGCTCTTCTTGGCTAGTCCTTCGCAGCTGCTGTGTTCTTGGAACTTAGGGCTTTCTGGTTAATAGAGCCCTTACCCTAGGCGTAACTCAAACCTTAACCCTAGGAAGGGAAATCAGCCTATGGTTCGGGATTCTCTCATGGAAATATCAGTGGTGGCAGCCAAGTTGCGTCACTTTTGCGCTCCCCTTGGGATGCCTTTTGCAGCTGCAGTGTGCCTGGAGCCCAGGGCTTCCTGGTTTTAAAAGTCCTAGGCCTAAGCCTAACAGTAACCCTAGGAAGGTAAATCAGCCGGGTATTAGGGTTCTTCCTAAGGGAAAAGCCGTTAAAGCAGCCATGTTGTGGCACTTCTGCACTCCCTTTGGGATGCCTTTGGCAGATGAAGTAAGCCTGGAACTCAGGGCTTCCTGGTTAAAGAAATTCAAGCCCTAGGCTGAACCCTAACCCTAACCCTAGGCAGATAAATCAGCCTAGGTATAGGGATGGTGCCAAGGAAAAAGCTGTGAAAGCTGCCATGTTGTTGCACTTTTGTACTCCCCTTGGGATGCCTTGAACAGCTGCAGTGTGCCTGGAGCTAAGGGCTTCCTAGTTTTAAAAATCCTAGCCCTAGGCCTAAGCCTAACAGTAACCCTGGAAAGGTAAATCAGCCTGGTGTTAGGCGTCTTGCCAAGGAAAAAGCCGTGAAAGCAGCCATGTTGTGGCACTTTTGCACTCCCTTTTGGATGCCTTTCACAGCTCCAGTGTGCCTGGAACTCAGGGCTTCCTGCTTTTAAAAATCCTAGCCCTAGGCCGAACCCCAACCCTATGACGAGAAAGGCAAATCAGCCAGGAATTAGGCATGTCCCCAAGGAAAAAGCTGTGGAGGCAGGCATGTTGTGGTACTTTTGCGCTCTTCTTGGCTAGTCCTTCGCAGCTGCTGTGTTCTTGGAACTCAGGGCTTTCTGGTTAATAGAACCCTTACCCTAGGCGTAACTCAAACCTTAACCCTAGGAAGGAAAATCAACCTATGGTTCGGGATGGGCTCATGGAAATATCAGTGGTGGCAGCCAAGTTGCGTCACTTTTGCGCTCCCCTTGGGATGCCTTTTGCAGCTGCAGTGTGCCTGGAGCCCAGGGCTTCCTGGTTTTAAAAGTCCTAGGCCTAAGCCTAACAGTAACCCTAGGAAGGTAAATCAGCCAGGTATTAGGGTTCTTCCTAAGGGAAGAGCCGTGAAAGCAGCCATGTTGTGGCACTTCTGCACTCCCTTTGGGATGCCTTTGGCAGATGAAGTAAGCCTGGAACTCAGGGCTTCCTGGTTAAAAAAATTCAAGCCCTAGGCTGAACCCTAACCCTAACCCTAGGCAGATAAATCAGCCTAGGTATAGGGATGGTGCCAAGGAAAAAGCTGTGAAAGCTGCCATGTTGTTGCACTTTTGTACTCCCCTTGGGATGCCTTGAACAGCTGCAGTGTGCCTGGAGCCAAGGGCTTCCTAGTTTCAAAAATCCTAGCCCTAGGCCTAAGCCTAACAGTAACCCTGGGAAAGTAAATCAGCCTGATGTTAGGCTTCTTGCCAAGGAAAAAGCCGTGAAAGCAGCCATGTTGTGGCACTTCTGCACTCCCTTTGGGATGCCTTTGGCAGATGAAGTAAGCCTGGAACTCAGGGCTTCCTGGTTAAAGAAATCCAAGCCCTAGGCTGAACCCTAACCCAAACCCTAGGCAGATAAATCAGCCTAGGTATAGGGATGGTGCCAAGGAAAAAGCTGTGAAAGCTGCCATGTTGTTGCACTTTTGTACTCCCCTTGGATGCCTTGAACAGCTGCAGTATGCCTGGAGCTAAGGGCTTCCTAGTTTCAAAAATCCTAGCCCTAGGCCTAAGCCTAACAGTAACCCTAGGAAGGTAAATCAGCCGGGTATTAGGGTTCTTCCTAAGGGAAAAGCCGTGAAAGCAGCCATGTTGTGGCACTTCTGCACTCCCTTTGGGATGCCTTTGGCAGATGAAGTAAGCCTGGAACTCAGGGCTTCCTGGTTAAAGAAATCCAAGCCCTAGGCTGAACCCTAACCCTAACCCTAGGCAGATAAATCAGCCTAGGTATAGGGATGGTGCCAAGGAAAAAGCTGTGAAAGCTGCCATGTTGTTGCACTTTTGTACTCCCCTTGGATGCCTTGAACAGCTGCAGTGTGCCTGGAGCTAAGGGCTTCCTAGTTTCAAAAATCCTAGCCCTAGGCCTAAGCCTAACAGTAACCCTAGGAAGGTAAATCAGCCAGGTATTAGGGTTCTTCCTAAGGGAAAAGCCGTGAAAGCAGCCATGTTGTGGCACTTCTGCACTCCCTTTGGGATGCCTTTGGCAGATGAAGTAAGCCTGGAACTCAGGGCTTCCTGGTTAAAGAAATCCAAGCCCTAGGCTGAACCCTAACCCTAACCCTAGGCAGATAAATCAGCCTAGGTATAGGGATGGTGCCAAGGAAAAAGCTGTGAAAGCTGCCATGTTGTTGCACTTTTGTACTCCCCTTGGGATGCCTTGAACAGCTGCAGTGTGCCTGGAGCTAAGGGCTTCCTAGTTTTAAAAATCCTAGCCCTAGGCCTAAGCCTAACAGTAACCCTGGGAAAGTAAATCAGCCTGATGTTAGGCTTCTTGCCAAGGAAAAAGCCGTGAAACAGCCATGTTGTGGCACTTTTGCACTCCCTTTTGGATGCCTTTCACAGCTCCAGTGTGCCTGGAACTCAGGGCTTCCTGATTTTAAAAATCCTAGCCCTAGGCCGAACCCCAACCCTAAGACGAGAAAGGCAAATCAGCCAGGAATTAGGCATGTCCCCAAGGAAAAAGCTGTGGAGGCAGGCATGTTGTGCTACTTTTGCGCTCTTCTTGGCTAGTCCTTCGCAGCTGCTGTGTTCTTGGAACTTAGGGCTTTCTGGTTAATAGAGCCCTTACCCTAGGCGTAACTCAAACCTTAACCCTAGGAAGGGAAATCAGCCTATGGTTCGGGATTCTCTCATGGAAATATCAGTGGTGGCAGCCAAGTTGCGTCACTTTTGCGCTCCCCTTGGGATGCCTTTTGCAGCTGCAGTGTGCCTGGAGCCCAGGGCTTCCTGGTTTTAAAAGTCCTAGGCCTAAGCCTAACAGTAACCCTAGGAAGGTAAATCAGCCGGGTATTAGGGTTCTTCCTAAGGGAAAAGCCGTGAAAGCAGCCATGTTGTGGCACTTCTGCACTCCCTTTGGGATGCCTTTGGCAGATGAAGTAAGCCTGGAACTCAGGGCTTCCTGGTTAAAGAAATTCAAGCCCTAGGCTGAACCCTAACCCTAACCCTAGGCAGATAAATCAGCCTAGGTATAGGGATGGTGCCAAGGAAAAAGCTGTGAAAGCTGCCATGTTGTTGCACTTTTGTACTCCCCTTGGGATGCCTTGAACAGCTGCAGTGTGCCTGGAGCTAAGGGCTTCCTAGTTTTAAAAATACTAGCCCTAGGCCTAAGCCTAACAGTAACCCTGGGAAGGTAAATCAGCCTGGTGTTAGGCGTCTTGCCAAGGAAAAAGCCGTGAAAGCAGCCATGTTGTGGCACTTTTGCACTCCCTTTTGGATGCCTTTCACAGCTCCAGTGTGCCTGGAACTCAGGGCTTCCTGCTTTTAAAAATCCTAGCCCTAGGCCGAACCCCAACCCTATGACGAGAAAGGCAAATCAGCCAGGAATTAGGCATGTCCCCAAGGAAAAAGCTGTGGAGGCAGGCATGTTGTGGTACTTTTGCGCTCTTCTTGGCTAGTCCTTCGCAGCTGCTGTGTTCTTGGAACTCAGGGCTTTCTGGTTAATAGAACCCTTACCCTAGGCGTAACTCAAACCTTAACCCTAGGAAGGAAAATCAACCTATGGTTCGGGATGGGCTCATGGAAATATCAGTGGTGGCAGCCAAGTTGCGTCACTTTTGCGCTCCCCTTGGGATGCCTTTTGCAGCTGCAGTGTGCCTGGAGCCCAGGGCTTCCTGGTTTTAAAAGTCCTAGGCCTAAGCCTAACAGTAACCCTAGGAAGGTAAATCAGCCAGGTATTAGGGTTCTTCCTAAGGGAAGAGCCGTGAAAGCAGCCATGTTGTGGCACTTCTGCACTCCCTTTGGGATGCCTTTGGCAGATGAAGTAAGCCTGGAACTCAGGGCTTCCTGGTTAAAAAAATTCAAGCCCTAGGCTGAACCCTAACCCTAACCCTAGGCAGATAAATCAGCCTAGGTATAGGGATGGTGCCAAGGAAAAAGCTGTGAAAGCTGCCATGTTGTTGCACTTTTGTACTCCCCTTGGGATGCCTTGAACAGCTGCAGTGGGCCTGGAGCCAAGGGCTTCCTAGTTTCAAAAATCCTAGCCCTAGGCCTAAGCCTAACAGTAACCCTGGGAAAGTAAATCAGCCTGATGTTAGGCTTCTTGCCAAGGAAAAAGCCGTGAAAGCAGCCATGTTGTGGCACTTCTGCACTCCCTTTGGGATGCCTTTGGCAGATGAAGTAAGCCTGGAACTCAGGGCTTCCTGGTTAAAGAAATTCAAGCCCTAGGCTGAACCCTAACCCTAACCCTAGGCAGATAAATCAGCCTAGGTATAGGGATGGTGCCAAGGAAAAAGCTGTGAAAGCTGCCATGTTGTTGCACTTTTGTACTCCCCTTGGGATGCCTTGAACAGCTGCAGTGTGCCTGGAGCTAAGGGCTTCCTAGTTTTAAAAATCCTAGCCCTAGGCCTAAGCCTAACAGTAACCCTGGGAAGGTAAATCAGCCTGGTGTTAGGCGTCTTGCCAAGGAAAAAGCCGTGAAAGCAGCCATGTTGTGGCACTTTTGCACTCCCTTTTGGATGCCTTTCACAGCTCCAGTGTGCCTGGAACTCAGGGCTTCCTGCTTTTAAAAATCCTAGCCCTAGGCCGAACCCCAACCCTATGACGAGAAAAGGAAATCAGCCAGGAATTAGGCATGTCCACAAGGAAAAAGCTGTGGAGGCAGGCATGTTGTGGTACTTTTGCGCTCTTCTTGGCTAGTCCTTCGCAGCTGCTGTGTTCTTGGAACTCAGGGCTTTCTGGTTAATAGAGCCCTTACCCTAGGCGTAACTCAAACCTTAACCCTAGGAAGGAAAATCAAGCTATGGTTCGGGATGGTCTCATGGAAATATCAGTGGTGGCAGTCAAGTTGCGTCACTTTTGCGCTCCCCTTGGGATGCCTTTCGCAGCTGCAGTGTGCCTGGAGGCCAGGGCTTCCTGGTTTTAAAAGTCCTAGGCCTAAGCCTAACAGTAACCCTAGGAAGGTAAATCAGCCGGGTATTAGGGTTCTTCCTAAGGGAAAAGCCGTGAAAGCAGCCATGTTGTGGCACTTCTGCACTCCCTTTGGGATGCCTTTGGCAGATGAAGTAAGCCTGGAACTCAGGGCTTCCTGGTTAAAAAAATTCAAGCCCTAGGCTGAACCCTAACCCTAACCCTAGGCAGATAAATCAGCCTAGGTATAGGGATGGTGCCAAGGAAAAAGCTGTGAAAGCTGCCATGTTGTTGCACTTTTGTACTCCCCTTGGGATGCCTTGAACAGCTGCAGTGTGCCTGGAGCCAAGGGCTTCCTAGTTTCAAAAATCCTAGCCCTAGGCCTAAGCCTAACAGTAACCCTAGGAAGGTAAATCAGCCAGGTATTAGGGTTCTTCCTAAGGGAAAAGCCGTGAAAGCAGCCATGTTGTGGCACTTCTGCACTCCCTTTGGGATGCCTTTGGCAGATGAAGTAAGCCTGGAACTCAGGGCTTCCTGGTTAAAGAAATCCAAGCCCTAGGCTGAACCCTAACCCTAACCCTAGGCAGATAAATCAGCCTAGGTATAGGGATGGTGCCAAGGAAAAAGCTGTGAAAGCTGCCATGTTGTTGCACTTTTGTACTCCCCTTGGGATGCCTTGAACAGCTGCAGTGTGCCTGGAGCTAAGGGCTTCCTAGTTTTAAAAATCCTAGCCCTAGGCCTAAGCCTAACAGTAACCCTGGGAAAGTAAATCAGCCTGATGTTAGGTTTCTTGCCAAGGAAAAAGCCGTGAAACAGCCATGTTGTGGCACTTTTGCACTCCCTTTTGGATGCCTTTCACAGCTCCAGTGTGCCTGGAACTCAGGGCTTCCTGATTTTAAAAATCCTAGCCCTAGGCCGAACCCCAACCCTAAGACGAGAAAGGCAAATCAGCCAGGAATTAGGCATGTCCCCAAGGAAAAAGCTGTGGAGGCAGGCATGTTGTGCTACTTTTGCGCTCTTCTTGGCTAGTCCTTCGCAGCTGCTGTGTTCTTGGAACTTAGGGCTTTCTGGTTAATAGAGCCCTTACCCTAGGCGTAACTCAAACCTTAACCCTAGGAAGGGAAATCAGCCTATGGTTCGGGATTCTCTCATGGAAATATCAGTGGTGGCAGCCAAGTTGCGTCACTTTTGCGCTCCCCTTGGGATGCCTTTTGCAGCTGCAGTGTGCCTGGAGCCCAGGGCTTCCTGGTTTTAAAAGTCCTAGGCCTAAGCCTAACAGTAACCCTAGGAAGGTAAATCAGCCGGGTATTAGGGTTCTTCCTAAGGGAAAAGCCGTTAAAGCAGCCATGTTGTGGCACTTCTGCACTCCCTTTGGGATGCCTTTGGCAGATGAAGTAAGCCTGGAACTCAGGGCTTCCTGGTTAAAGAAATTCAAGCCCTAGGCTGAACCCTAACCCTAACCCTAGGCAGATAAATCAGCCTAGGTATAGGGATGGTGCCAAGGAAAAAGCTGTGAAAGCTGCCATGTTGTTGCACTTTTGTACTCCCCTTGGGATGCCTTGAACAGCTGCAGTGTGCCTGGAGCTAAGGGCTTCCTAGTTTTAAAAATCCTAGCCCTAGGCCTAAGCCTAACAGTAACCCTGGGAAGGTAAATCAGCCTGGTGTTAGGCGTCTTGCCAAGGAAAAAGCCGTGAAAGCAGCCATGTTGTGGCACTTTTGCACTCCCTTTTGGATGCCTTTCACAGCTCCAGTGTGCCTGGAACTCAGGGCTTCCTGCTTTTAAAAATCCTAGCCCTAGGCCGAACCCCAACCCTATGACGAGAAAGGCAAATCAGCCAGGAATTAGGCATGTCCCCAAGGAAAAAGCTGTGGAGGCAGGCATGTTGTGGTACTTTTGCGCTCTTCTTGGCTAGTCCTTCGCAGCTGCTGTGTTCTTGGAACTCAGGGCTTTCTGGTTAATAGAACCCTTACCCTAGGCGTAACTCAAACCTTAACCCTAGGAAGGAAAATCAACCTATGGTTCGGGATGGGCTCATGGAAATATCAGTGGTGGCAGCCAAGTTGCGTCACTTTTGCGCTCCCCTTGGGATGCCTTTTGCAGCTGCAGTGTGCCTGGAGCCCAGGGCTTCCTGGTTTTAAAAGTCCTAGGCCTAAGCCTAACAGTAACCCTAGGAAGGTAAATCAGCCAGGTATTAGGGTTCTTCCTAAGGGAAGAGCCGTGAAAGCAGCCATGTTGTGGCACTTCTGCACTCCCTTTGGGATGCCTTTGGCAGATGAAGTAAGCCTGGAACTCAGGGCTTCCTGGTTAAAAAAATTCAAGCCCTAGGCTGAACCCTAACCCTAACCCTAGGCAGATAAATCAGCCTAGGTATAGGGATGGTGCCAAGGAAAAAGCTGTGAAAGCTGCCATGTTGTTGCACTTTTGTACTCCCCTTGGGATGCCTTGAACAGCTGCAGTGGGCCTGGAGCCAAGGGCTTCCTAGTTTCAAAAATCCTAGCCCTAGGCCTAAGCCTAACAGTAACCCTGGGAAAGTAAATCAGCCTGATGTTAGGCTTCTTGCCAAGGAAAAAGCCGTGAAAGCAGCCATGTTGTGGCACTTCTGCACTCCCTTTGGGATGCCTTTGGCAGATGAAGTAAGCCTGGAACTCAGGGCTTCCTGGTTAAAGAAATTCAAGCCCTAGGCTGAACCCTAACCCTAACCCTAGGCAGATAAATCAGCCTAGGTATAGGGATGGTGCCAAGGAAAAAGCTGTGAAAGCTGCCATGTTGTTGCACTTTTGTACTCCCCTTGGGATGCCTTGAACAGCTGCAGTGTGCCTGGAGCTAAGGGCTTCCTAGTTTTAAAAATCCTAGCCCTAGGCCTAAGCCTAACAGTAACCCTGGGAAGGTAAATCAGCCTGGTGTTAGGCGTCTTGCCAAGGAAAAAGCCGTGAAAGCAGCCATGTTGTGGCACTTTTGCACTCCCTTTTGGATGCCTTTCACAGCTCCAGTGTGCCTGGAACTCAGGGCTTCCTGCTTTTAAAAATCCTAGCCCTAGGCCGAACCCCAACCCTATGACGAGAAAAGGAAATCAGCCAGGAATTAGGCATGTCCACAAGGAAAAAGCTGTGGAGGCAGGCATGTTGTGGTACTTTTGCGCTCTTCTTGGCTAGTCCTTCGCAGCTGCTGTGTTCTTGGAACTCAGGGCTTTCTGGTTAATAGAGCCCTTACCCTAGGCGTAACTCAAACCTTAACCCTAGGAAGGAAAATCAACCTATGGTTCGGGATGGTCTCATGGAAATATCAGTGGTGGCAGTCAAGTTGCGTCACTTTTGCGCTCCCCTTGGGATGCCTTTCGCAGCTGCAGTGTGCCTGGAGGCCAGGGCTTCCTGGTTTTAAAAGTCCTAGGCCTAAGCCTAACAGTAACCCTAGGAAGGTAAATCAGCCGGGTATTAGGGTTCTTCCTAAGGGAAAAGCCGTGAAAGCAGCCATGTTGTGGCACTTCTGCACTCCCTTTGGGATGCCTTTGGCAGATGAAGTAAGCCTGGAACTCAGGGCTTCCTGGTTAAAAAAATTCAAGCCCTAGGCTGAACCCTAACCCTAACCCTAGGCAGATAAATCAGCCTAGGTATAGGGATGGTGCCAAGGAAAAAGCTGTGAAAGCTGCCATGTTGTTGCACTTTTGTACTCCCCTTGGGATGCCTTGAACAGCTGCAGTGTGCCTGGAGCCAAGGGCTTCCTAGTTTCAAAAATCCTAGCCCTAGGCCTAAGCCTAACAGTAACCCTGGGAAGGTAAACCAGCCTGATGTTAGGCTTCTTGCCAAGGAAAAAGGCGTGAAAGCAGCCATGTTGTGGCACTTCTGCACTCGCTCTGGGATGCCTTTGGCAGATGAAGTAAGCCTGGAACTCAGGGCCTCCTGGTTAAAGAAATCCAAGCCCTAGGCTGAACCCTAACCCTAACCCTAGGCAGATAAATCAGCCTAGGTATAGGGATGGTGCCAAGGAAAAAGCTGTGAAAGCTGCCATGTTGTTGCACTTTTGTACTCCCCTTGGGATGCCTTGAACAGCTGCAGTGTGCCTGGAGCTAAGGGCTTCCTAGTTTCAAAAATCCTAGCCCTAGGCCTAAGCCTAACAGTAACCCTGGGAAAGTAAATTAGCCTGATGTTAGGCTTCTTGCCAAGGAAAAAGCCGTGAAACAGCCATGTTGTGGCACTTTTGCACTCCCTTTTGGATGCCTTTCACAGCTCCAGTGTGCCTGGAACTCAGGGCTTCCTGATTTTAAAAATCCTAGCCCTAGGCCGAACCCCAACCCTATGACGAGAAAGGCAAATCAGCCAGGAATTAGGCATGTCCCCAAGGAAAAAGCTGTGGAGGCAGGCATGTTGTGGTACTTTTGCGCTCTTCTTGGCTAGTCCTTCGCAGCTGCTGTGTTCTTGGAACTCAGGGCTTTCTGGTTAATAGAACCCTTACCCTAGGCGTAACTCAAACCTTAACCCTAGGAAGGAAAATCAGCCTATGGTTCGGGATGGTCTCATGGAAATATCAGTGGTGGCAGCCAAGTTGCGTCACTTTTGCGCTCCCCTTGGGATGCCTTTTGCAGCTGCAGTGTGCCTGGAGCCCAGGGCTTCCTGGTTTTAAAAGTCCTAGGCCTAAGCCTAACAGTAACCCTAGGAAGGTAAATCAGCCGGGTATTAGGGTTCTTCCTAAGGGAAAAGCCGTGAAAGCAGCCATGTTGTGGCACTTCTGCACTCCCTTTGGGATGCCTTTGGCAGATGAAGTAAGCCTGGAACTCAGGGCTTCCTGGTTAAAGAAATTCAAGCCCTAGGCTGAACCCTAACCCTAACCCTAGGCAGATAAATCAGCCTAGGTATAGGGATGGTGCCAAGGAAAAAGCTGTGAAAGCTGCCATGTTGTTGCACTTTTGTACTCCCCTTGGGATGCCTTGAACAGCTGCAGTGTGCCTGGAGCTAAGGGCTTCCTAGTTTTAAAAATCCTAGCCCTAGGCCTAAGCCTAACATTAACCCTGGAAAGGTAAATCAGCCTGGTGTTAGGCGTCTTGCCAACGAAAAAGCCGTGAAAGCAGCCATGTTGTGGCACTTTTGCACTCCCTTTTGGATGCCTTTCACAGCTCCAGTGTGCCTGGAACTCAGGGCTTCCTGATTTTAAAAATCCTAGCCCTAGGCCGAACCCCAACCCTATGACGAGAAAGGCAAATCAGCCAGGAATTAGGCATGTCCACAAGGAAAAAGCTGTGGAGGCAGGCATGTTGTGGTACTTTTGCGCTCTTCTTGGCTAGTCCTTCGCAGCTGCTGTGTTCTTGGAACTCAGGGCTTTCTGGTTAATAGAGCCCTTACCCTAGGCGTAACTCAAACCTTAACCCTAGGAAGGAAAATCAGCCTATGGTTCGGGATGGTCTCATGGAAATATCAGTGGTGGCAGCCAAGTTGCGTCACTTTTGCGCTCCCCTTGGGATGCCTTTCGCAGCTGCAGTGTGCCTGGAGCCCAGGGCTTCCTGGTTTTAAAAGTCCTAGGCCTAAGCCTAACAGTAACCCTAGGAAGGTAAATCAGCCGGGTATTAGGGTTCTTCCTAAGGGAAAAGCCGTGAAAGCAGCCATGTTGTGGCACTTCTGCACTCCCTTTAGGATGCCTTTGGCAGATGAAGTAAGCCTGGAACTCAGGGCTTCCT
Source organism: Ammospiza caudacuta (assembly GCF_027887145.1). Taxonomy (NCBI): domain Eukaryota; kingdom Metazoa; phylum Chordata; class Aves; order Passeriformes; family Passerellidae; genus Ammospiza; species Ammospiza caudacuta. Next base: position 3,604 of record NW_026682943.1, on the reverse strand, counting down.
GGTTAAAGAAATCCAAGCCCTAGGCTGAACCCTAACCCTAACCCTAGGCAGATAAATCAGCCTAGGTATAGGGATGGTGCCAAGGAAAAAGCTGTGAAAGCTGCCATGTTGTTGCACTTTTGTACTCCCCTTGGGATGCCTTGAACAGCTGCAGTGTGCCTGGAGCTAAGGGCTTCCTAGTTTCAAAAATCCTAGCCCTAGGCCTAAGCCTAACAGTAACCCTGGGAAGGTAAATCAGCCTGATGTTAGGTTTCTTGCCAAGGAAAAAGCCGTGAAAGCAGCCATGTTGTGGCACTTCTGCACTCCCTTTGGGATGCCTTTGGCAGATGAAGTAAGCCTGGAACTCAGGGCTTCCTGGTTAAAGAAATCCAAGCCCTAGGCTGAACCCTAACCCTAACCCTAGGCAGATAAATCAGCCCAGGTATAGGGATGGTGCCAAGGAAAAAGCTGTGAAAGCTGCCATGTTGTTGCACTTTTGTACTCCCCTTGGGATGCCTTGAACAGCTGCAGTGTGCCTGGAGCTAAGGGCTTCCTAGTTTTAAAAATCCTAGCCCTAGGCCTAAGCCTAACAGTAACCCTGGGAAAGTAAATCAGCCTGATGTTAGGCTTCTTGCCAAGGAAAAAGCCGTGAAACAGCCATGTTGTGGCACTTTTGCACTCCCTTTTGGATGCCTTTCACAGCTCCAGTGTGCCTGGAACTCAGGGCTTCCTGATTTTAAAAATCCTAGCCCTAGGCCGAACCCCAACCCTAAGACGAGAAAGGCAAATCAGCCAGGAATTAGGCATGTCCCCAAGGAAAAAGCTGTGGAGGCAGGCATGTTGTGCTACTTTTGCGCTCTTCTTGGCTAGTCCTTCGCAGCTGCTGTGTTCTTGGAACTTAGGGCTTTCTGGTTAATAGAGCCCTTACCCTAGGCGTAACTCAAACCTTAACCCTAGGAAGGGAAATCAGCCTATGGTTCGGGATTCTCTCATGGAAATATCAGTGGTGGCAGCCAAGTTGCGTCACTTTTGCGCTCCCCTTGGGATGCCTTTTGCAGCTGCAGTGTGCCTGGAGCCCAGGGCTTCCTGGTTTTAAAAGTCCTAGGCCTAAGCCTAACAGTAACCCTAGGAAGGTAAATCAGCCGGGTATTAGGGTTCTTCCTAAGGGAAAAGCCGTTAAAGCAGCCATGTTGTGGCACTTCTGCACTCCCTTTGGGATGCCTTTGGCAGATGAAGTAAGCCTGGAACTCAGGGCTTCCTGGTTAAAGAAATTCAAGCCCTAGGCTGAACCCTAACCCTAACCCTAGGCAGATAAATCAGCCTAGGTATAGGGATGGTGCCAAGGAAAAAGCTGTGAAAGCTGCCATGTTGTTGCACTTTTGTACTCCCCTTGGGATGCCTTGAACAGCTGCAGTGTGCCTGGAGCTAAGGGCTTCCTAGTTTTAAAAATCCTAGCCCTAGGCCTAAGCCTAACAGTAACCCTGGGAAGGTAAATCAGCCTGGTGTTAGGCGTCTTGCCAAGGAAAAAGCCGTGAAAGCAGCCATGTTGTGGCACTTTTGCACTCCCTTTTGGATGCCTTTCACAGCTCCAGTGTGCCTGGAACTCAGGGCTTCCTGCTTTTAAAAATCCTAGCCCTAGGCCGAACCCCAACCCTATGACGAGAAAGGCAAATCAGCCAGGAATTAGGCATGTCCCCAAGGAAAAAGCTGTGGAGGCAGGCATGTTGTGGTACTTTTGCGCTCTTCTTGGCTAGTCCTTCGCAGCTGCTGTGTTCTTGGAACTCAGGGCTTTCTGGTTAATAGAACCCTTACCCTAGGCGTAACTCAAACCTTAAACCTAGGAAGGAAAATCAACCTATGGTTCGGGATGGGCTCATGGAAATATCAGTGGTGGCAGCCAAGTTGCGTCACTTTTGCGCTCCCCTTGGGATGCCTTTTGCAGCTGCAGTGTGCCTGGAGCCCAGGGCTTCCTGGTTTTAAAAGTCCTAGGCCTAAGCCTAACAGTAACCCTAGGAAGGTAAATCAGCCAGGTATTAGGGTTCTTCCTAAGGGAAGAGCCGTGAAAGCAGCCATGTTGTGGCACTTCTGCACTCCCTTTGGGATGCCTTTGGCAGATGAAGTAAGCCTGGAACTCAGGGCTTCCTGGTTAAAAAAATTCAAGCCCTAGGCTGAACCCTAACCCTAACCCTAGGCAGATAAATCAGCCTAGGTATAGGGATGGTGCCAAGGAAAAAGCTGTGAAAGCTGCCATGTTGTTGCACTTTTGTACTCCCCTTGGGATGCCTTGAACAGCTGCAGTGGGCCTGGAGCCAAGGGCTTCCTAGTTTCAAAAATCCTAGCCCTAGGCCTAAGCCTAACAGTAACCCTGGGAAAGTAAATCAGCCTGATGTTAGGCTTCTTGCCAAGGAAAAAGCCGTGAAAGCAGCCATGTTGTGGCACTTCTGCACTCCCTTTGGGATGCCTTTGGCAGATGAAGTAAGCCTGGAACTCAGGGCTTCCTGGTTAATGAAATTCAAGCCCTAGGCTGAACCCTAACCCTAACCCTAGGCAGATAAATCAGCCTAGGTATAGGGATGGTGCCAAGGAAAAAGCTGTGAAAGCTGCCATGTTGTTGCACTTTTGTACTCCCCTTGGGATGCCTTGAACAGCTGCAGTGTGCCTGGAGCTAAGGGCTTCCTAGTTTTAAAAATCCTAGCCCTAGGCCTAAGCCTAACAGTAACCCTGGGAAGGTAAATCAGCCTGGTGTTAGGCGTCTTGCCAAGGAAAAAGCCGTGAAAGCAGCCATGTTGTGGCACTTTTGCACTCCCTTTTGGATGCCTTTCACAGCTCCAGTGTGCCTGGAACTCAGGGCTTCCTGCTTTTAAAAATCCTAGCCCTAGGCCGAACCCCAACCCTATGACGAGAAAAGGAAATCAGCCAGGAATTAGGCATGTCCACAAGGAAAAAGCTGTGGAGGCAGGCATGTTGTGGTACTTTTGCGCTCTTCTTGGCTAGTCCTTCGCAGCTGCTGTGTTCTTGGAACTCAGGGCTTTCTGGTTAATAGAGCCCTTACCCTAGGCGTAACTCAAACCTTAACCCTAGGAAGGAAAATCAACCTATGGTTCGGGATGGTCTCATGGAAATATCAGTGGTGGCAGTCAAGTTGCGTCACTTTTGCGCTCCCCTTGGGATGCCTTTCGCAGCTGCAGTGTGCCTGGAGGCCAGGGCTTCCTGGTTTTAAAAGTCCTAGGCCTAAGCCTAACAGTAACCCTAGGAAGGTAAATCAGCCGGGTATTAGGGTTCTTCCTAAGGGAAAAGCCGTGAAAGCAGCCATGTTGTGGCACTTCTGCACTCCCTTTGGGATGCCTTTGGCAGATGAAGTAAGCCTGGAACTCAGGGCTTCCTGGTTAAAAAAATTCAAGCCCTAGGCTGAACCCTAACCCTAACCCTAGGCAGATAAATCAGCCTAGGTATAGGGATGGTGCCAAGGAAAAAGCTGTGAAAGCTGCCATGTTGTTGCACTTTTGTACTCCCCTTGGGATGCCTTGAACAGCTGCAGTGTGCCTGGAGCCAAGGGCTTCCTAGTTTCAAAAATCCTAGCCCTAGGCCTAAGCCTAACAGTAACCCTGGGAAGGTAAACCAGCCT